>NC_073313.1:304519907-304819907 GCF_027595985.1 Sorex araneus | reverse complement strand
AAGATATGGCCTCCAAAAACAAACAAAATATACTTTTGGGGGGAGCCAGAGATATATTCTAGAGATTAGGGTCACCCCTGTTCAATACCTGGTACCATGTGATCCCCCAAGTAATGCCGGGGGCAGCCCTGGGTGCCCCTGTGCACCATCAGAGTGATGGTGTAATCTGCTCACTGCAGGGCCCTAGGACCACCGCATCCTCTGACTCTTGGGTTGAGCCATGGGTCTCATCAGTTGAGAATCACTGGGAAGGGTTTCCAGGTTTACTGAGCACTGCTGGGGAGTCCCCCACCTCCTTTAATATTTATCTTCTTTACAAACAACTACAAAGGCCCCGATGAATTTTGAAGTGGGACAGTGTTCACATGCAAGGGTAAGAACACATGGAGGCTTCTCTCTGCTTTCTCTTGGGGCATTTCATTCTAGTAACAGATGTTATTGTCTCTGGACAGAGTGTTGCAGAGGCCCAGGATATTGGCTAAACAGATCCAAAGATTCCCACCACTCATGGGTTTACTACAACCAAAATGGATTCACTGCATAAAAGAGAGAGTTCTGATTCAACAAATTGTCTAGATAAGTAAAAGCTTTGTAGAAAGAAAAGCCCTGATTTCCACAATGTCCATTTTTTTTTTGTTTTTGGGTCACACACGGCGATGCACAGGGGTTACTCCTGGTTCTTCACTCAGGAATTACCCCTGGCGATGCTCAGGGGACCATATGGGATGCTGGGATTAGAACCCGGGTCGGCCGCGTGCAAGGCAAACGCCCTACCCTCTGTGCTATCGCTCCAGCCCCACAATGTCCATATTTAAAACTTATTTTTTTAGAAAGAACTATGTTTTTTTTTTTTGCTTTTTGGGTCACACCCGGTGATGCACAGGGATTACTCCTGGCTCTGCACTCAGGAATCACCCCTTGCAGTGCTCAGGGGACCATATGGGATGCTGGGATTCGAACCTGGGTCAGCCACGTGCAAGGCAAATGCCCTGCCCGCTGTGCTATTCCTCCAGCCCCACTATCTAATGTTTAAACAGGCTCCTGGTGGGATAGCTGAAGTTCTAATTTATGTTTTTGCTTGTTGTTTTGGGGCCACAACTGGCAGTGCTCAGGGATTACTCCTTATTCTATGCTCAGGGATGCATCCTGGAAGGGCTTGGGGGGGACCTTATGAGGTGCTATGGGTAGAACCTGGGTCAGCCTCCTGCAAGGCAAGCTTCCTACCTGCTGCATTCTCGTTCTGTTCCTGAAGTTCTGTCTCAGTCCCAAACTATGCAGACTGGATCCCAGTCAGGGATGTGCAAGTAGAGTGGAAGGAATAGGAATTGATCTCAAGATATTCCCCAATTGCTGCAAGATGAATGGAAGGAAAGAAAAAGACGTCATGCCTTAAACACGGACTTGCCTTTCTCTGGGGCCTGCTTTCACAAGTGGAATGCAGAAAAACGATCCTGTTAATAGAGGGTTCGGCTTGGTTGAGGATTTATTTCCTGACATTGTGATACAGGCCAGGCTAGGAGCTGGGTAAAGAGTTGAGTTGTGAGAGAAAGGATGTTGGGCTAGAAGTTCACAAACCTGACTTTTGGCCAAGTGCAGGTCTGACTCCCAGGCAGCAGCTCGCACCCTCCATGGGTGACAGGTTCTAGTCTGTGGGCCAAGGGGACGAGCCCTGCAGCAGCCTGGAGTTCCTACTAGCTCTCTAGGCCCATCCTCCCCCCTCCTCTGCAGCACCCCAGTGCACCGGGTTTATTTATAAACAGGAGGAGTATCCTCCAGGAAGTGAAAAATACCAACTTAGATTTCACGGCTGCTCTGCGGCCCTGTTCTCTGTTGATTAATCCTGCCTGCTGGGAAGTAGCTTTTGTGTGCTTGTCATCCCCCCACCTTCCCCTCATGTCTTATTTGAGGTTTAGTTGACAAGGGATCATCTCACCTGCTGATTATGAGTCGAACATGAGCTATTTTCTTGGGAGAGTGTATGACTGGGGGAGGGGGAGAGCCTTGAGAAGAGTGAGGGAAGGCCAGGCCTGCTGTCGCCACGTGGTGAGGCTCTCGTTTGGCCATGTCTGTGCATGGGCACATGTGTGCATGTGTGGGTGGAAGTGTATGTGTGTTCTAAGAAGATGGAGGTAGAGAAGGACTTGGCTGTGCATTAGACAGAACACTTGGCACCTCTGGAATTTCATCACTAAGAATGAGCCACACGTATAGCTAAGCAGTTACCAGGTTTCTTTGGGTCTATGGAAATTTTTGAGAGGCATTAAGAACTAAGGGTTACTGCATTTAGGCTCTGGCGGTGCATTCTTCTTTTTCTCTTCCTTCTCTCTTATCCTTCTCCTCTTTCTTCTTTGTCTTACTCTTCTTTTTCCTTTTCAAGCTCCCTCTTCTTTCTCCTCCACTCTCCTCTGAGTGGAGTTATGAGTTTTCCAGTCTCATATGCTCTGTACCAAGAAGAAAATTGTTTTCCTTTTGGATTTTTTAAAAAAATCCAGGTCACATACAAGGATTCTCTTGGGATTACATTCAGGGACTCTCTTGGATTACAGAGAAACACTATATATGTGTATATATATATGTGTGTATATACACACACATATATATGTGTATATATATATATGTGTGTGTGTATCTATATATCCAAGCATAGCAATCAGGTTTTGATCAGTGAGGCTGGTGCCTTTCGTCTCCAGTGATTGACAGCAGGTGCCTAGGATACAGTGTTGATGAGAGGGAGGTTGGGTGCAGCTCAGCTTCATACCATCTATGAAGACGATGGTAACGGGAGCACCATGTTGGATAACCCCTTTCTGATCACAGAAGAACTATTTCTCTTTTGAAATTTTACAGACTTTCTAGATTAGGAAACAGGATCCTTCTTTGCCTGAGTCAAGAGTCTTCCTGGGATCCTGGGCCTACCAGGCCCAGACCGTCTCAAAGCAGTGCCAGGACAAAGGTGCCTCTTTATTGGCAGCATAGGGAGCTGTCCAGCTGGTGGCTTGCTGGTCTGTCACTCTTTCCTCTTGGGATGGTCACTCAGACCAGATCTTCCCTTTTTCCTTTGCTGTTCATCAGTCCAGCTCAGGTAAATTTGCATTGGCCTTCTCTTATGTATGTGCACATTCACACCCTTTCTGCCTCCTGGTCGAGATCTATGGATGCCACTTTGGGCTTCAGAAATGATATTTCCAGTCCCTCCTGGTGGCATTTTTGGCATCTCTGTGGAACTTTGGCATCTCTGGGAGCTAGTTCGGATGCAGAATCCTAGATCCCACCCAAAATGGACATCATATGGATTTGGGATTTAAACATATTCTGCTTGGTCTCAGTGCCCCCTGGCTGAGAGATTAACATAAAAAAGTTGCTTGGATGGGCTGGACTAGAGAAACAGTACAGCAGGTAGGGTGCCTGCCTTTCACATAGCTGACCAAGGATCCAACCACCATATATGGTCCCCTGAGCTGTACCAGGAGTGATCCTACAATGCAGAGTCAGGAGTAAAGTCTGAGTACCACTGGGTGTTACCAGGCCAGGGTAAATACTAGGATATCTAGTAGAAGTTAATCCCGGTCTCCTAAGAACTATCAATACACATCAGGCAGAATTAGCTCAGAAGTATACGAATCTGGCCAGGGTAGGGGGATGTCTCTGAGGCATCCAATGTGGACAGAGAATAGAAGGCATGAGAATGCTGAGTGTGCTGAGGATGAGAACACTCCGGAATGAAAATGTCAGTAAAGTTATGTGTCCTTACTCACTCTGTCTACTACTGCTGCTGTCACAGAGAGCCAGAAACACAGTTATCTCAACAGAAATTGAGTCTCGGGGAGCCTGATACCTAAAACACGTCATATGGAGCTTCGGTCAAGTGACTGCTGGGATGGTGTTTCCTTCAGGAAGTGCCAGGGGAGCATTCCTTTCTTGCTTTTTCCAGTTTCTGCGTGTGTGGCCATCCGTTGGCTTGTGGATATATGTCTTCAATCTCTGCTTCTGCTTCTTCTGTTTTCAGGTTTTCTCTGTCTTCCTCTTAACAATCCTTGCAATTACATATAGAGTTAGTTCATCAGGATAGTCCAGAGTAATCTCCCCAGCTAAAAGATCTTGACTTAAACACATCTATAAAATCTTTTTTGTCATATAAAGTAAACATTTATATGGTCCAAGGATTAGGATTTTGGATATCTATGGACACCTTTATTCAGACTAGAATGTATAACATTCTTACACATTTCCTGGTGCACCCATGCACCAACTTCCATAGGAATGGACTGGTCATGGCATAGGGTGCATCTATCTTTTGCCTGCCCAAATAACTTGCATGAAGTTTCCATAGATGTTTCTGGGATTTCTTCTGTTTCATTAGTCAATTTATTTAATCCTTCCCCAGGAAAATACTGTCTTAATTAATTTTTTAAAAAGCTTGATAGCTGGCCTTAAGTACATACCCTTCACATTTTCTTCCTTAGATTGCTTCCCTAAATGTTTTTTCTTCAACAAAACATACAATTTAAGTTGCAGCATGTCTTTACCATAACTTAATATGGCCATACTTTAGAATCTTTGCCAATTTTGTGGTTGCAAGATGGAATCTCATCGGTTTAATTTGCATATCCCTGAATACTAATGAGATTTAGCATCTTTTCTTATGTTTATTGCCCATTCATGTTCTCTCTTCTGCAAGAGTCTGTTCAAGTCTTGCCAATTTTGTTCTTGTCTTATTGATTTGTGAGAGTTCTTTAGATATGTTGGACAGTAGTTCTCTGTTAAGTTGATGTTAAAAAGTCTTCTCATGGTCACTGAGTCTCTGGAATGTGCCTGAGATTCAAGGTGACAGGTGGCTGAGAGTGGGGGTTGAGATGGGAGGTATCTGTGAACACTAGTGGAGGGAAGTTGACACTGATAGAGGAATTTGTATTGAATCATTGTGTGCCTGAAGCACAACTATCAGAAACTCTCTAAATCATGGTTTTATCATCTATTTCTTATCTATGAATGAATATAGAATCACATATGTGAACATGTATGAAATGAATGTTTCAGGATAACTCTGTATCCACCTACATATCAGTACATAATAAAAAGTAACCACTGTTTCAATATTTGCTTACCTTTACATTAGTTTTGCCTAGATTTAAATGTTATCACAATTAAATCTAACTAATGATTTTGTTTCACTTCATCTTCAAAATTATTTTTGTGACATTCATTCTTATTATTGAATGTATATTCATTCATTTGTATTGCTTTCATTTAAATAAAATAAAACTCCTCTACAACAACAACAACAACAAAAGTCTCATGGAAAGTTGTTCTTCATTTTTGTTTTATTCTTTTGATCAACACAAGTTCTTAATATTATTGCCATGAGTTTATCATTTTTTGTTTATTTTTTTTACTTTTTGTTCCTAGAAAAACCTTACCTACACAATATAATGAAGAGACTCTCATAACTGTAAGCACTTAACTATAATACTCCTAGCACTTTTATAGTTTTGCCGTTCACAGTTAATTTATTTTTTATTTTTGGGTCACACCTGGTGATGCACAGGGGTTACTCCTGGCTCTGAACTCAGGAATTACTCCTGGAAGTTCTCAGGGGATCATATGGGATGCTGGGAATAGAACCTGGGTCAGCTGCATGCAAGGCAAACACCCTACCTGCTGTGCTATTGCTTCAGCCCCCACAGTCAATTTTTTTTTTTGCTTTTGGGTCACACCCGGCAATGCACAGGGGTTACTCCTGGCTTTGCACTCAGGAATTACTCCTGGCAGTGCTCAGGGGACCATATGGGATGCTGGGAATCGAACCCGGGTCGGCCGCATGCAAGGCAAATGCCCTACCCACTGTGCTATCACTCCAGCCCCCCCCCCCCACAGTTAATTTTTTAATCCATCTTGGTATGATTTTTATTGACCATGTGAAGTAGGACTGCAGGATTCTTTTTTCCATGAGAAATGTCTAGCACCATTTATTATAAACTTTGTTTCTCCTGTAGATTTGCCATATCCAGTTTCCATAGATGTGTGAGTTTGTTTATGGGTACTCTGGTCTGTTTCATAGAACATTTTGGGAAACTTTCGACCAGGAACAATCTTAATTATCATAACTTTATGAAATTTCTTGGCAACATCAAGTCCCACTTAGTGCTTTTGCTTAATTCTTGCATATATATACATATATATGATGTGTATATACATCATATACTTATATGTATATGTATGTATCTGTAAAATAATTTCTGAATTACATGCTACAACATATACACAACTCAAAAACCTTCTGGGAGTTTTGACTGGAATAATGTTGAATGTATGTGAACATAGAAGTTGACGTTCTTAAGATACTGAGTCTTTTAATCCATAAACATGGTATTTATCTCCGTGAATTTAGGTTTTTAACTATTTTCAATAAGATTTTATAATTTGGGAAATCAAGAAAATGGCTTATGGGAAGAAAAGTACATGCTTTTTATGAGTGCCAGGTTCTTATGGTTCCCCAACGATCACTGGGAGTAACCTCCAGGCAACACTTTTTTTTACACCCCCCCTCCCAAATTAAGCACTTTCCTGTTTCTGTTGGCTCTCAATCAAGATATATTTTACAATTTTCATGTTTTCAAGTATTTATTTGTTTACAATGAACTTGCATCCTTTGTGACCTTATCTGTAGGAATTCTTTGAGACCCAAATTAAAGGTAGCTTCCTCTAGAGATTTGCATTTGATTCTGCCAAGTTTCTAAAGACACTACCATTTATTAGATCACTGGAAAGCAGAGTCTTGAGAGATTTATTTTCACTTGACCTCTTTGGGTAGATTAAAATTGGCCTACAAACTTGTGTGAGGGAAGGCTGGTGGTTCCAGATTTTCAGGAGAAATGTTGTTTCCTCTCCTGCACTGTCATGGCTAAAGAAATGGGTTTTTTCCTTTCCTGTCCCTTCAGAGGGCGACAGGTTTACCTATGGTTCCCCTTTTATGAATGGTGCACTTCTTTTGTTTCAGGGGGCCTCTCAAGCAGTGCATTACTCATGGTTCAGTGCTTGGGCCTCCAGAGCCACACCTGTCAGTGCTGGAGAACCGTGTTTTGAACAAGGGTTGGGCACATGCAAGGCTCATGCCCTACCTGCTGCCCTATCTCTCTGCCCTTGGATGGTGCCCTTCTTTGGCCCTATATTATTCTAGGGTTTCTGTAACAACACACCCAAACCTGCAAAGATGAAAACAACAGGGCAGTGAAGCGCGGATTCAGTCAAAGCTGCTAGTGCGTAGGGTCACACCTTCTCTCTTTCCAGCTCTGAGAAGTACCAAGGGCTCTGAGCAATGCAGAAACTCTCAGGTTCTCTCCAGAGTCTTAGGATCTGCCTGGGGTCTTTGCCGTTTGCAGGGAGGAACTGTTGACACCAAGAGACTGGAGGAGAAGGAAAGGCAGAACCATCTCTTCCCACATCTTGGAGTCTGGGAGGAGGAGACAGTGGGATGTGCAGGATAGCTGGCGAGTGCTGCTCTGTCCTCTCAGATCCTAAGAACCAACATAAGGAGCCATGGTTCTGCTTCCTTCATAACAACCTATTATTTTTATTTTAGGCACTGTGGTGCATGATGCTGTCAGTGTCAGGGTTTCATGCGTATAATGTGCCAATACCACATCTTCCACCAGAGAGTCCTCTTCCCTCAACCTGCATCCCCCCTCCCCAGCACACCCCATGTACCTTCATCATTGTAAGCCCTATTACATAGGCTAACTCTCAAGTTCTATTGCCTTTGACCATTTGTTATTCCCTTACTAGGTTTTTTATATCCATATGTGAGAGAGATCATTCTGTGTCTGTCCTTCTCTTTCTGACTACCTTCATTCAATACAATACTCTCCAAATCCACCAAAGTATCATAAAAGTCCATCATTTTTGTTTTTTCTTATAGCCAAATATAATTTCATTATATATACAAATTTTTATTTTAGGCACCATGGTTTACAGTACTATTAATGCTAGAGATTCGTACATAAAATGTTCCAAAGAAGAAGGACAGATACAGAATGATCTGTCTTATATGTATATGTGGGAATACCATATCCAGCCATCTATTCTTGGACACTTGGGTTGTTTCCATATTTTGACTATTGTGAATAGTACTGGAATGAGTTTATACCCATCTCATACCGTGATCAATTAAAAATGGATTAAAGACCTTGATGTATGAGTGAATCCATAAATTATATTGAGGAAAACAAGCATATGGAAGTCAAGATAAACAAATGTGTTCTGCACTGCAAAAGACCAAGGTGGGTTGGGGGTCGGCAGGAGAATTAGTCCACAGACTTGAAGAGGATATTTGCACACCACTTATCTGAAGGTTAATATACAAGATTATTATAAGGTATTTGTAAAATTTGACAAGAAAAAAATTACACTCCATCAAAAAATATTGGGGAGGATAGATGAACAAAACCCCCCTCAAAGAAGACATCCAGGTAGAAGCAGGTACATGAAAGAATGCTCTGCATCCTTTAGCATCAGGGTAATGATATCACCTCACACATGTGAGACTGGCACGCATCACAAATAAAAATAGCCAGTGCTGGTGTGGGTGTGGGGGGGAGGGAGCTACTAGCTATTGCTGATGGGAATGTTGACCGGTTCAACAATTTTTGGACAACAATATGAGCACTTCTCAAACAAACTAAGAATTGAGCTTCCATATGATTCAGCGATTCCCCTTAGCAGTATCTACCCCCAAACCCCAAAACTTCATAGCAATTTAATCCAGTTGCTAAGTTTGCCATGAGGCCAGTTCAGCCCCGCCTACCTGCCTCTCTTCCCCCTACCCCACACACACACTGCCCAAGACACTGGAATCCAACCCCTGAGGTCAGCCTGGGCTGGCCCAGCCCTGCAGTGTCCCCTGGAGCAGGACTGAAGCTTCCCTGGAGGCTGCTCACCCAGCTTAATGAGGCACCGGGCAGGGCGGGCTTTCCCTGCAGGCCATGGGCAAATTCCCCAGCTGCCATGGATGCCTAGGCAGCCAAGCTGCTGCCCTGGGCTGGCAACAGGATGAGGTCAGCTGTGGCTGCCGCAGGCCTGGCACCAGGCAAAGCGCTGGGTGAAGTGACTCAGGGTGGAGGCACTGGTCTCAGGCTGGGGGGTTGTACTCTGAAGACAGCTTCCTGGAGAGAGTGACCATCAGGGGTCAGTCCTTCCTGGCAGTCTGCAAACGCCTGCAGGTGCGGGTTTGCTTTGCAGGGTTTTAGATTAGACTCCAGCGCTTAAAACAGAGGGACATGACAGAAAGTTCCCGATGTTTGTATTCTTTCAGAAGAGGCAGAAGGATTGGCAATGCAGAACAAACCCGCCAGGCAGCATCCGACACGCTGAGTGGCGACTCCCTGGGGCCCAGGCATTCCCTCGGTGGGCCCCAGCCCCTGCTGCTTCTGGTGGTTATCTTACACCCTATCCTGTCCATCATCAGCTTGTTGCACTATTTCCCGAGAAGGCTGGGGTGGCAGGCATTTGTATCCCTGTTTCTGCAGTGAGTAACTAAGGCCTTCGCAGGTTGCAACATGAGCTGTGGGGAAATAGATCACGCCCATTTCAGGCAGGGCCCTGCCTTGGTCCCAGTCTCCCTGTCCACTAAAGGGAAGGGGTCAGCGGGGGTGCTGAAGGCTCACGGGGGTCGTCTCGCTGCTGACCTCAGTCACTTTGAGGGCTTATCAACAGTCCTGTTAGGTGTTAGTACTGTAGTACTGTAGTATTGTAGTTCATCAATTTGCTCGAGCGGGCACCAGTAACATCTCCATTGTGAGACTTGTTACTGTTTTTGACATATCGAATACACCACGGGTAACTTGCCAGGCTCTGCCGTGTGTAGCTTGCCAGCCTCCCTGAGAGAGACGGAGGAATCGAACCTGGGTTGGCCATGTGCAAGGCAAATGCCCTACACGCTGTGCTATTGCTCCAGCCGTCAGGGGTTAAAGGGATGGAATTTAGTGACTTGTTCCCTAGTTATGAAGGCAAAATGTGTCTTAACTTTAATACATACACACATCTCGGCTCCCAGGCTGATGTTGCATTGACTGTTTGCACACCTTATTTCATTTAATCCCTTTGGTAGCCCTATGAGTGAGGAAACTTTACAGATGAGTAAGAAGATTAAGGAATTTAATCTTTTTAAGTGACTAAAATGGTAGAGCCGCAGGGTAGGTTTTGCCTGAGTGTTGCCGTATCCCCTGCCTCATGGAAAAGTCATTCACAGGGAAATGCAGCATGAGCAGAAGGGCTCCCAGCTCTGCAACACAGAGACTTGCCGGAGACCCAGGTCCTGTGGGCTGGACTGGCTGGTAGGGAGAACTTCAGAGAGGAGTAAATAAATAGTCTTCGAAATGCAGGTTGGGTTTTATTCTATAGGGATGGAGGCATATGTAAGGCTGAGATTGTGTTTGTTTTATTTATTTAATTTTGTTAATAATGTTACTTTGTGACTTGGGGGCCACACTACACCTAGTGGTGCTCAAAGGCTATTCCCACCCGGCTCTGTACTCAGAGTCGCGCCTGGTGGTGCTCAGGAGACCTCACATCTGGGGCAGCAGCGGCAAGGCAAGTGCCTTAATCCTGCGCCATCTCAATTGTATTTAAAGGCCGAGACAAGAGTGAGTTTAGCATTTATATAGTGACCTCTTGGAAGTTCAGGTGAGAAAGGTAGATTTGAGATAAAAACACAGAATGAGGGGCTGGAGCAATAGCACAGCAGGTAGGGCATTTGCCTTGCACGTGGACCAACCCGGGTTCAATTCCCAGCACACCATATAGTCCCCCGAGCATCGCCCGGAGTAATTCCTGAGGTGCATGAGCCAGGAGTAACCCCTGTGCATCACTGGCTGTGACCCAAAAAGCAAAAAACAAACAAACAACAACAACAAAAAAACGAAAAAAAAAAACACACAGAGTGAGTAGAGGGTAGGAGTGAGGCATTGAAGGGGGTGGGAGTAGTGGGAAAGCAACGAATTGATACCAGGTTTGGAAGCCAGAGAGTTGAACAAGCATGTTGTCTGTGGGATTAGAGAGGGCTGAACTGGTGAATTAGTGGAACTAATTGACAGGACCTTGAACCACACATATGTAGAATTATATAGGATTTTGGAATTCACTAGTCTGTCTTGTCCTGTTGCAAGGACAACTTTAGTGACATGTGCACGGCAGTTACTTCCAGTGCATGATAGTGACACTCATCCTCACATGGTCATTAGCTTTTAAAATTAGCATTTTAAAATAGGGACAGTTACTTAGTATCTACACTGGGATAAATAGTGTCTCTCAAAGTTTATATCTACCCAGGAACTCGGAATATGACCTTTATTGGAAGAAGTCTTTAGCAAATGTAATCAAGTTAGGATGAGTTTATGTTGGATTTAGGTTGGCTCTAATCCATTAACTAGCACCCTTATAAGAAAAAAATTGTGGAGAGAGGAGCAGAGAGATAGTACAGCAGATAGGGTGTGTGTCTTGCAGGCAGCTGATTGGGTTCTATCTCATCCCATATGGTCCCCTGAGCACCACCAGGAGTGATCTATGAGTGTAGAGCCAGGAGTAAGCTCTGAGCACTGCTGGTGTGGTACAAAAAACGAAGGAAGGAGGGAGGGAGGGAAGGAAGGAGGGAAGAAAAGAAGAAAGGAAGGAAGGAAGAAAAGAAGGAGGGAGGGATGGAAGGAAGGAAGAGATATTTGGGAGGCAAGGAAAGAGGAAGAGGAGGAAGAAATTTGGAGGAAGGATGAGACATGCAGAGAGTCACATGTGAAGGTTGAATGTTTGGCATGATGCCTCTACAGGTCAAGAAGACCAAGAGTTGCTGGTGATTTCTAGAAAGGCAAGGAAGAATTCTCCCTTAGAGTATTTCAAGGGTCCTGCTGGCATCTTGGTTCCAGACTCCAGAAGTGGAGAGAATGAATTTCTCTGGTGTTAAGCCACTCAGTTTGTTTATTCCAGTAGTCCTAGCAAACTAAGGCTTGTGTGTTATCTTGACAAACCCACAGTCGCTGCTAGCCTGTCATTAAAGGAAACTAGGGCCGCCTTGCAGGATTTGTCCTTAGAGGAACCACATGGGTTCCAGAGACTTCCCTTTGTCCTTTCTGGTGCTCACAATTTTTGAAATAATCCAGTCTAGAATTTTGCACTGGTGTTGAGCCTTCTCCATAACAGCTTTTTTGTATTGCTTTACAATATTCTGGAATTTCAGGGGTTTAGCTTCATAACTGTATGTGTGTATAATATATACCACTTCCTCCTATGTACCATCCACTACCCCAAAGACCTTTTTCTTATTATTCTCACTTCTTCCCATTTCACTGCAGCAATCAACCCTAGTTTTCACTGAGTCTAGAAATTAGTTTTGTTGTTGTTTTGGTCAATCATTTGTTTTAGTAATTCATATTCCATATATGAGTGAAATCATCTTGTAATTGTCTTTCACTTCATTATTTCACATTATATCTTCACCTCAAATGCCATCCACTTTCCCCCCCAAAGGCACAATTTCATCCTTCTTAATGGCAGAATACTATTCCATTGAGTATACAGACCAGATTATTTATTTGGTTCTCTGTTGAGGGGCACTTGAGTTGACTTCATGTTGTGGCTGTTGTTAACAATGCTTTTATGAACACAGAAAGACAAATATACTTTTGAATTAGTGTTTTCACATTCTATAGATATATGTCTACATACGGTATTGCTGGATCTCATAGAATTTTCATTCTACTTATTTTTTTATCACCTCCATATCATTTTCCAAAATGGCTATAGAAGTTTACATCCCCCACTGACAGTATACCAGAATTCCTTCTTAACTCCATCCTTACCAATACATGATTTCCTTTCTTTTTTATAAATGCCATCGTCACTGGACTGAGGTAATATCTCACTATGGTTAAGACTTGCAAGTCTTTGTAATAAGTGTTCATGACCATTTTTTATGTCTCTCTGGACCATCTGTATGGCTTTATTTGGAGATGTATCTAGCAATGGCCTTATGCAGATTTTAAAAAAATATATGTCCTTTGTTTTTGTTTTTGAGCTGTGTGAGTTCATACTTTACTGTACTTTGTTGTTTTGGTTTTTGCAGCACACCCAGTGGTGCTCAGGGCTTACTCCTGGCTCTGTGCTCAGGGCCCGCTCCTGGGTGGGTGGAGGGGCTCTGTAGATCTTATGAGTTGCTGGGGATTGAACCTGGGTTGGCTGCAGGCTAGGCAAACAACGTCCCTGCTGTACTATCTCTCCAGCCCCCATTCTTTATGTATTTTGGATACACTGGCTCTCCCAGGCGCCTTCAGCCCCTGGTTGCAGACACCTCCGAGGCCCAGTGCCCCGGGGTTCCTAGCCAGGCCAGGTACTGTCCCCTCTGTTATTGCTTGAGCCAACTTGAATTCATTTCTGTTCTGACTAAGGTTTCTCAACTGGGGCCATATGGCCACTGTGGGCCCCAGGATATCCCAGCAGGGCCACAGACATTCATATGGTGGAGGGGTGGGCAGAGTATGAGACCACGGGCCCAACCAATAGGACAAGAAGGGCCACCGGGAGGGAAGGAGGCTAGACTGTCAGGAAACGGCTGGACTGGAGGGTCCTCTATAAGATCCTGGGTGTTCCAGAGAGGAAGCAAGAGCAGAGGCCAAGGAGCGCAGGGCTGCACTCCCGAGGCCAGTGTCTCTGCCCTCTCAGTCTCCCAGGCTGGCCCGTGAAGTCCTTAGCTAGACCTGGGAGGTTCTGAAGCTGGAGGGAGAGAGAGAGAAATACTGTTACTCCTCCCCGCTGTCCTTTCCAAACATGGCGTGGGCGCTGCTGCCCTTGGATGTGCCTCCCAACCCCCGTTTCTAATCCTGTCGGGCTAAGTAGCAGAGCCTAGTCTGCCTGCTGGCCTAGGAATCTTGGCTCTGAGCGATTCTTAGCCCCGTGCGCAGGCTCACAGCACCACGCTTCCTTTCCTTTGTGCATTCCTTGCATGTGTTTGCCTTTGTTCTTGCAAGCTGACACACATTCATATCAAGAACAGGTGATTATATCTGAGCGAAGTGATAAGGAACTCCTGACCCATGGGCCCTGTTTGGCTTCTGTGCTTTTGCAATGGTAACTTTCTTTTTTTTTTTTTTAATGGACTCCCCATGAATTGAAGAATATAAAAATAGAAAGGAAATGTTATTACTCTCTTCACCCTCCTCCCACGATTGCCAGCCTCATTGTAGAGCATCTTCCTATTCGTTTTGTACTTGGGAACTTCATCTATTAAAAACCTACAGTTTTGATGACATGCATTCATTACTTTCTGCAGTGCTTCCCTAAATATAACATACACAGTTTTGTGCTGTTCCACACATTTCATCAATACTATTTTTAGTGCCTGTATCCGTTCTAGTAAGTGGAGCACAGTGACCTTTAGTGTATAGAGATGCCTTTTGAGCACAAGTGGCTTTTAAATAACATGTAAAATGTGACAGCAATGCCCATTTCTTCGATACTGTACTGATTTCAAATTCTTTGCGTGTGACTGTAGGGAATGGGAGATAGCTTTTCAGATGGTTTGCTAACACTGGATCCCCTGCATGGAACTATGGGAGGACAGGTGTGGCTCTTGGAGAGGCTGTGACAGATGTCATTGGATCTCTCCTCTCACGGTGTCACCCACCCTCTACCCACAGCAGGAGGAGAGGCCCGGTCAGAATTTCGTGGTACTTCTCTCTGCCCTTCCTCTGAACAGTGGCACAAGAATAAATATCTGGTTCTGTTTGCATTTCTTGAGTTTGGGTGGGAGAACTCCCAGCCTCAGTTGGCAGCTCAGATGCCACTCCCCAAAGAGCAAAGATGTGTATTCAGTTCTTTCACTACTGTTATAGTAGCAGTTTGTCCCAGTGTGATGCTCTGATACTTTCACATAATAATTGTTCAGTTGACCTGCTTTATTATTTTAAAGATAGATAAGAAGTTGGTAACAATTTTAAGCAAGCTAGGAAGATGGTTTTTTTTTGTTGTTTTTGTTTGTTTCTTTGTGTGTGTGAGAGAGACCACATTTATAAGCACAAAAAATATGGAAAAATGGATAACTAGATTGTCTTTAAAAATTGTTTTGTTTTGGGGGCACAGCAAGAAGTGCTCAGGATCTCTTCCTGGCTATGTGCTGGGGGATCACTTCTGGTAGTGTCGGGGGTGGGGAGGCATACTCGGTGCTGGGAATCAAACCTGGGTCAGCTGCTACAAGGCAAGTGTCTTAATCCTGTTATACTCCTAGCCCTAGAATGTCTTCTTTGTGTGTGGGGGGTCCACCCTTTTATTTTTTCCCACTTTATTTAAACACTCCAGTTTACAAAGTTGTTCATGATGATTCATTACAGGCATCAAATATTCCAACACCACTGTCAAATTCCCTCCATCATTGTCTCCATTTTCCCAACCACCCCTCGAGCCCGCCCTCAGAGCAGACCCACAATAATTTATTTTATATTGCTTGGTATCACTAAATAGCCACTGGAATGATCAAAACACATTTCAGTAAAAGAAAACTTTGTAAAAATTATTTTATCTCACCATGGGAACATTAAGTCCTTGCCCGAGAGTTTGTGAAGCTGTTGTTGCAAATTAAGCCGCTGTGTTAATGTTTTTCTTACCCAGGGTTAGTTGGCTTTTGCTCTATATTCCCGTCCAATGTACTGTGCTCCTAGTGGGATGTTAGTATTGCAGAGTTTGGAGATACCATTTCAGAAACTCCCAAATATTTTACTGGGCAGTCCAACCGCCAGAGGCATGGCAACAGACACTGGGGTGTGAATGTGGCTGGCTGGGCCTTGGTAGGGTGGGAAACTGGCCCGCCCCCCCATCCTGCTCCCAAGATCACCCTGGAGGTCTCAGCCAGGACCCAGCATCTGAGAGTTTTTCAGCTAGTCGATATCTTTGGAGATTTCTTTATGAGTCTCTGGAGCAGGACCAGTAGACAAGCAGCAGTGGGATGTGGGTGTGGCTGCCATGGCTTCCGGAATTTTCATAGAGTGGGGGGAAGTCACCCTTCTTGACTTTGAGAATGCCATATTTTAGCCCCCCAGCTCCCACTCAAATAAAACCCAGTAGCTGAAATTTTCAGCAGGCTATCATCTCTGTGGAGCTGTCATGAGTTGGTGGAGTCTGGCTGGGGGCATGGCGACAGTCTTTGAGTGCTGCTGCAGAGTCTTTTATAGGTGGGAACTTGGCCCGCCCCTCCTCCTGAGATTGGGCCCTAGGATGCCTTTATTCATTCTCTTGCATGTACTCTCTGTTTGGGGAGGAGAGGCCTTTGTGTGTTTGAGTAGGGTGGGTGGGGGAAGTTCTCATAGAAGAATCTCACAGAAGAGGAGGTAGGATTGGATTTGGTCTGTAAAGAAGATTCAGACGGAAGGAGGACAGGCAGGTAAGCAGAGTGCAGGCTCAGTTAGAACTCATTTGAGATGGTGGTTTGGCTGCATTGGCAGCTATGGACCAGGTTGCAGGATCCTGGAAAACCAAGCCCAGAATTCTGGGAAATTATTAATTCTCTGTGTGGAGTTATTGGAAGGTGATGAGTAGAGAGGAAATGAAGAATGGTCCGGCCACTTTAGAAGATAGCCTGGCATGTGACACTGTCACTCCTAAGTATTTACAAGAGACACATGAGAGCACATGTCTACACAAGATTTTCTCAGCAGCTGTGTCCACAGTGGCAAGGAGTTATGAGGGGAGGGTGGTCTCAGGAGAACTGTGCTTCAGATGAAAGAATCTGGAAGTGGTGGGCAACATTGACCACAGAGGATCATAATAAAGGGAAAGGACACTGCTTAGAAGATTCTGGGCAGTTGTGGCAGGGGAGAAGTGGGGGCTGAGTAGAAACGTCACTACAGGAGCTGGAGAGCGCTTAATGGACCAAGTGCAGGCTTAGCATATGGAAGGCCATTTGATCCCTGGCACTGCGTGATCCTCTGAGCACCGCTAGCCATCAGGAGCCCCTAAGCACTGCTGGCTGTAGTCCAAAAAGAAGAGAGAGAGGGTGTGGTACTTACTGCTGATGGAGAGAGGGCAGGGGCCTGAGGTGGGGGGAGGGGAGGGGCCTCTAGGTAGGGAAGGGGCCTCTGCATACATGTTAGAATTCAGACTACCTGGCCCCACACCAGTCTTCCTGAATCAGACTCTGTGGGGTGGACCCAGCAACCTGGGCCTCAACAGCCCCGCCAGTGCCTTCTGATGCTGCACAAACGTCAGAGCTTTGGAAATGGGAAAACTGTTTGGAGATGGTGGGAGTGTGAGCTCAGGAGAAGAGGCCACGGGCTGCTGGAGCTGAGGGCTGGGCTGGGCCGGGCACAGCAGCCCTGATATGGGCTCTGGGACCAGAGCATCAGGGGTGCTGTGAGGGGAAGTGGGCAGAGAATCCAGGAACATTGGGGTTGGGGTCATCTCTGTCAGGTGGCAGGAATCAGGAATCTGCTGCAGAGAGACTGAGGCTCAGAGACGGAGGGTGGGAGGGCGCGGAGCAGTTGGTCTAGGAAAGTGAGAGCGACATCCCCACTCCGGTGTATGTCCAGCTGCCTCTCTGCCGCTTTCCTGTATTTAACCCGTTAGACCCTAACCCTGAGCCTGTTTGTGCATGAAGGATGAGCTGGAACTAAAGCAGAAGCAGAGCTGGGCCCTGCCTGTGCCCCGGGAGCCCGTGTCTCTCTTACTCGGCCCCAGGTGCCCCTGCCTCTCTGGGTCCTCCCATTCTCCTCCCCACTGATGCCAGGGCACCGTTGTCCTTCCATGTAACCCACAGACCTCTCAACTCTGATTCCAAATCCCTGATAGTTGTGCCTGGTCACGGGGTCCTTGGGGTGGGGGGTGGGCAGTAGTCCTGAAGGGGACCTGAGCCGTGTCTGTGCCTGAGGACACTGTGAGCATCTATGCTGGTGGGATCTATGCAAGGAGATGGTTTCACTTTCTTGCATAATTAACGTCTTCCTGGAGCCACAATGCGGGCTAGGATGGATCGGGTCAAGGGTCCCGGGCTGCTGAAGCTGATTCATTGGAAGCCAGTGGTCTGGAGGAGCTTGATGACGCAGTGGGTGGAACGTCGCTTTTCTCAGGGGAGGATGGGTCAATGGACTTTAAAGTGCCTCTCCCCACCCTGTGAGTCTGTGATGACAAAGGGAACAACAGGATCTGAAGGGAGATTCTTGAAGGGGAGAGAAGGGTATCACAGTAGCTTCTCTGTTCCTCTGGCCCCAGCAGACTCATCTTTCATTGGAACTTTGGTGCATTAGGACACATTGGCTCTCAGGCTTGGTTGCTAACGGTTTTACAGGAATTATGTCTTTGTTACATTGGAATGCGTGTGAGTCCTGGAGACCACAGGGCAGAGTGTGAATGGATCTTTATTCTCCTTTCTCAAGAGAGAACTTCAACTCCCCGGTTGCTTCCCTAACTGCCCAGCCCTTCATGAATTTGCTTATTTGTGTTCACCATGCTCGGACTAAGTGCCATGCAAGATGGGAGGCGGTGCTGGTCCTTTTCCATCCCAGTCCCTGGCCATGCCACTGTCGTCTGTGTTCCCTCCTCCCCTGGGCCTCTGGGGAGGGAGATGTAGCTCCTGCTGGGCCTCCACTGTAACGAGCCGCTAGCGCCCCTAAACTCACGGTGCTGTCTCCAGATTCAGGGCTTGCTCATGCTTTCACTTTTTCCAGAATGCCCCCATCTGCCCCTACCTTCCACCCCACTTCTCATCTTTAAGACCTTCTAGTGTAGAGTGATATTATCCTCCCTCCCAGGGTGCTGGGATGATGTGGGGGCAGTAGCTGCATTCAGAGGTGCTCTCTGTTTATTCACTTAAAGAAGGTAGATTTACAGGTGGTGCTGAGTTTTTCTTTTCCTAGGAAGGGGGACGTCAGGTAAGCTGAGGAGCCTCTGTATCAGTCTGCATCAGGCCTCACCGGCTTAGAAGCCCAGCTTGGCTGAGGCACTGGTGTCAGACCTGAGGATTGGCCTACTGGACCTGAACTCATGTTGGCTCAGTCTTTCCCACTCATCTTTATTATTTTTTTTCCTGGCGCTGTTCTCAGGGATCACTCCTGGCAGACTCAGGGAACCATATGGAGTGTCGGGAATCAAACCTGGGTCAGTCACAGGCAAGGCCTTCTGGACTGTGCTGTTTCTCTGGCCCTCCATCTGTATACTGTGGCAACAAAGAATGAAGAATCGAATGTTACTGGGGGTGATATCACGGGGAAGAAAAAGGAAAGGATAAAGATGAAAATAAGAATATATTTTTAAAATGGTATCTAGTTTTTATAAAATTGTTCAGTGATATATTGCATTCACTATTTCAACACCAATCCCACCACCACTACACCTTCCCACCACCATTATTTCCTAGTTTTCCAGCCACCACCCAAGTGTACCCCAATATCAGGACCTAAAATATTTATTTTGTATTGCTTGTTATGATTAATTTGCTAAAAATCATCAAAAAAGAGTTCTTTAGAAGAAAGTGTGTGGAGATTGTTGTATCACACCCTGGAGCCATTAAGCTCTTGTATAAGAGATTACTAACCTGTTGGTACTGGTTAAACCTTGTGTGCTAATATTTTCTTAATCGAGATTGGTTGCCTTCTACTTCATATCCCATCCAGTGTGGGTGGGCTCCGACTGGTATATCAGTGATGCAGAGTAGGAGATGTCACATCGCTGCATGCTCCAGGAATTCTAAACATTTGAGAGGATGATACAGCTGGGGTTAAGATTTTAACTGCAGAGTGACTTTGGAGTCTGGTAGCATCTCTGCAGCTCACTGGTCTCTTTCGAGATTTATTTATGAGTCTGTGGATCATGACTGGTTAACGAGCTTATTCAGCACCAGAGACAGTTCATGGGTGTGACCGTCAGGCTCCCAGAAGGACAGGGGGATGTGGGGAGGTCACCCATCCCCGACTCCATGGGAGCTGTCACAGAACTGGTATATCTGAGTTTTTCAACAGATTCATTCATGGATGAGGGTCACCCGAGCCTGTGGAGTTTGGCTGTGAGCATGGTGGCAATTGAGTTCTGGAGGCTTTCGGCTCCCAGGGCTCTGCTTGGGCAGGTGGAGGGACTCACCCGATCCCCTCTGGGGTGCCCTGGATCTGCAACTCAGCTTGGCGTGGGGTCTGGAGGCATCTCTGCCAAAAATAAAAAATATTTTGTCACTCCATTATTCAGAGATGCTTTCTAGAGGAATGCATAAGACTTTGAATCTCTAAAGATTGTGGTGAAGTTACTCTTTCTTTTCACTCACACTAACATATTAATGTTTTCTTGGGCCCAGAAGATTTCTGGAGAGGATTTTAGTGACCCTTTAGAATGGTTTAGTTAGTTCTTGTTTTTAAGTTGTTGGTCATTTATATCATTTTCATAAGAAAAGCATAGGATGTATTTGTGACTTAATCTCTGTCCCAGATGATTTCTTTTGGATGAATTCCCAGGAGTACAATTAGTAGGTCAGATGGTAACAATTCTGTTAGAGTTTAAAAGATAATGGCACCTTGATTCCCATAAAGATTTACCTATCTCTACACCCACCAGCATTTTACATTGGGGGTGCAGGGGAGGACTCAAGGTACCAGGGTACCAGGATACCACAGGATACCAGGGATTGAATGCAGGGATTTGCACATGCAAGTGTGGACTCAGCCTCTTGAGCCTCAGCCTACTGCTCTTTGCTGTTCTTACGGGTTTACTGTGAGTCAGTTATTCATAGTTGGGTTTTAGGTTGTTACCATATTCCAGCACCAGTTTCACCACCAGGGTCAGCTTTCCTCCACCAGGGCTCCCAGGTTCCCTCCCACCACCCAGCCTGCCTCTTTAATAGGCACTTTTTAAAAAAAGTTTTATTGTTGTGGTTTCAACAAACACGACCAGCAATCCCAAGGGCAGGGAGATGGCTCAGCAGCTGTCAGGATGCATCTGCACATGTGCAAGGCCTGAGGTCCATCCCAGCGCTACTTGTGGGCTAAACAGTGGCACTTCATCAGGCCATCTGCCTGATTGGTCGAGTGTCTCCAGGTGTGGTCAGTGGGGCTCTGTGAGCACTGCTTGAGGATCCTCTTCTCCTTCACTCCCTCCCCCCCAGAAAAGTGCCAATGGCCACGTTAGCTATGACTTTATTTGGGGGGTGCGTGGCCCCTTCTGCTAAGGGCCAGGACATGGGGAAAGACCTGCTGAGCCGTAGCCTGGGACTTGGTGCTTGACTTTCAGGGACTTTCAGTGCTCTCCCGGGCAGGACACTGGGTCGGGGTTGCCTCTGAGACAGACTGAGCGAGAGGGAAAGAAGCTGCTTGCTGTTCTCTGGGCAGGAGGCTCCAGCTGTGGGAAGCTCACCTGGCTTTAGGAAGCCTACTGAGGATTAAAGGAAAACAGAGTGCCAAGGAAAACATTCGTTTTCACGGGAAAGGAAGAGAGGTCATTCCTGGGCATCCGTCTACGTAGGGCCTCCTGGCCAGGGAAGCCCAGGAACAAATGTGGGTTTTGAGAGGTTGGCTATCTCCCTGATAGGGCTCAAACCTGCCTGTGAACTGCAGTTGGAGCTCCTAGAGGTTCGCGTCTAGTAAGTATGCTTGCCCATAGGTGCTTATCTTTGCTGATGCACTTCTGGGATTGATTCAAGTATTAAGTATGCTCACCTGGTGGTGCTTTATCTTTGTACTTTGTACATCAGCAAAGTACATCTTGGCTAATGTACTACTCTGGGATTGATGGTGTATAGGGGACACTTAGAAAATGAAATAAAAAAGCTCTCATCAAGTTTTATTGTGTGTTTTTCCCAGTTAATTACATATAGTGCAGTTTATCTCTCAAATAGCATGTTTTAAAGTTGACATATTGTCACTTAGCAAGTTACAATAAGTTTAGAGGCCAGGAGATGGCTCAGGTGACTAAGATCCCTTATTGCATGGGACCCTTAAATTATAAACTGTTGTCATTTCTTATTTTTTATATAGGAAATGGAAACTTAGTGAAGTTAAGAACTTTATCATAGGGTAGGAGAGCTAGTACAATGGGTAAGTGGGTTAAGGTTCTTGCCTGGTATGTGATCAACCTGGGTTTGATCCCCAGCACCACATATGCCACCCCCTCTAAGACCCTTCCAACCTCTGAGTACAGAGTCAGGAATAAGCCCTGAACACAATCCAGTTGTGTCCCCGAAGCAAAGAACTTTCTCATAAGCCAGGAAGTGTTTGAATGTAGGTGAGAATCTATGTCTGTATTGTAGCTCTTCTCAGTATTCAGGAGGTGGTTTTATTTTTGGTTCTGGCAGGAGCAAAAGGAGGGACATTGAAATCTAGCTGCTGCTTTCTGCTCCTAGAGAAGGTGGGGTTGTGTGCTGCAGAAAAGCCTGCTGTGATCTCTGCTGGGGCTACATCTGCTCTGAGAAATGCTAAGTGCTGGGAACTTAAGGAACATGGGTATGAGGGAAATAGTTTCAGTGGTAGAGCACATCCTTACATATATGAAGCTCTTGAGTCTGGTCCCTAAGACTGCATACCTCGTCCCCAAGCATCACTGGAGGGTACCCATGTCCTTCATCCCAGCATCACTAGACCTAAACAACACCATTTGTAGCCACCGTTTATAAAAAGGTTTTTAGGGGAACAAGACCAGAGAGATAGTACAAGGGTAAGGTATTTGCCTTGGATGAGGCTGGCCCTGGTTTGGTCCCTAGTACTACATATGATCCCCCAAGCATATCCAGGAAGGATCCCTGAACTTAGAACCAGGAGTAAGTCCTGAGTACTGCTGGGTATGGCCACAACACCACACACCCCCACCTCCCAAATAAATTAAATACGGGAAGATAGGGAGAAAAGTTGAGCATTATACAGCTTTCTCTGGCCATAAACCCTCAACATGGGTGTTTGTGTGTATTTGGGATGATATTAATTCTAATATAAACACTCCCTTTTGAGTGACCACCTTATGCACTTCTGTATATTGCTTGGCTGGATTTCTGGTTCAGCTGAGGATTCAAATCCTTCTTATTCAGTGCCATCATAAATCGGGGGGTGTTGGCAGTACTGAGATGTGAAGGATATTGTGCACGTAGATAGATGCTTGATCTACCATCATAGCAGCGTAGCCAGCTGCAGTGGACAGCCCCCCAAGTTGAGGTCATGTTCAGGAAAGGAGGCTTAGGGAACCTGAACTTTGGAGCATCAGTTTCCTGAAGTCTGCAGGACTGTATCTTAATCAAGACCTTTTCCCGTTATTTTGTATTTGGTGGCATGAACCAGAATAGGCCAAACTGACTGGTCTAGAATGAACCCAAAGGAGCATTCTGTACTGTAAAGAAGCAGGACATTGTAGTCAGACTCCACAGGGCACAGGAACCTGGACTAGGATGCAAGTAGAAAGACTGTTCTCGTCTCTCTCCTTCCTTCCCTCCAGCCAGATCTCACTTCTCTGTTCTCCAGTCACGTCTGTTTTATTTTTTTGTGTGTATGGATATATGTGTTTACTCTCTGACCATCTCCTTCCAGATGGCTGCTTCCATGTAAAAGGCCAAGCATGGGTCCCCACTGTGGTTATCTTCAGTTCTCACTCTGTATCCTTTTAGCTGGTGTCCAGTAGGACAGTTAGCCCTTTCTCACTGGGAGATCAAATCCCACTGCTCAGAGCAGAGACAGCTCACATGTCATGAACCCGGCAGCTGAGACCATGCCTGGGAGTGAGAAATCTAGTTCTCAGAAGGGCAGGGGGTGGCTTAGACTGGTAGTCTGTCAAAGGAAAGTAGAGTAAATTAATCATTTTGGCTAAAGATATAGAATTGGACCAGACTAAAATAAGGGAAATTTATAAGTTACACTAGGAAACAGATTTCAGACTGGTAGAAGAAAGAGCTCATTAGAATGTGGTCTGGGGTAGACCAGATAGGGTGATAGTGAGTTTCAGAGTCAGAAGCATCCTAAAAGAGACCGAGCATCTGTTGAGGATGGACCAGATGGCCTTTGGGGTCCCTAGTGGTCAGACGGTCTAGTTCTAAGCTGTTCCTCCTCTGTAAGTACTTCCCCTGAGTTTCATGCATTGAAGAAAGAGCATATATATATACATAAATATATATAAATATATATGTATACACATATATGTATACACATATATCCTGCAGACCTCAGAAAACTGATGCTCCATATATATATATATGTATGTATGTATATACATACATACATACACATACATACTTAATTTTGGGTTTTTTTGGGTTTTTTTTCTTTTTTGGGTCACACCCGGTGATGCTCAGGGGTTACTACTGGCTCTATACTCAGGAATCACTCCTGGCTGTGCTCAGGGGACCATATGGGATGCTGAGAATCAAACGTAGGTTGGCTGCGTGCAAGGCCTACCCGCTGTGCTATCGCTCCAGCCCCCTACATATATTTACTTTTGATCTTTAATATTGGTATACCATTATTGGTGGGGAACAGTCAGAATAGCAGATTTAAGGGTTTTTTTTCTTTGTGGTTCCAGGGAATTGAACCCAGGGCCTCACACATATAGAGCAAGTGCCTTTCTGCTGAAATGTACCCCTGGGCCCAGTAGTGTAGTATTTTAACTATTACTGCTGGATAGTATGCTGGGAGTACTTTGAGTTTTTGCTCTATTCTTCTGTGTAGTCAAAACTTTTCCACAATAAACATAAGGAAGTTGTGTTTGTATTAACAGTAAGCAGGTTGAACCTAATAGTTGAATTTCACCAGGTCAATATTTGTTGTCTACTCTGGGTGGTATTATGGCTTTTATACAATGAAAAGTTGGTGATCCTTACCCTGAAGGAACTTAAAGTTGAATTAGGATGGAGTGAGAGATGAATTAAGCTGAAAGGAGGCCGTGTGAGTGCTAATAGAATATTACAAAGTGAGGCATGGGGTGGTTGAGGGGGAACGCTCCAGTGGTGGGTGTGGTGTTGGAACATTATATATGCATTAAACCCTATCATTAACAGTTTCGTAAATCATGGTGCCTAAAATTAAGAAACAGTTTTTGAATTCAAAACAACAAAGTGAGTAGAAAGCACTAGTATATGCTAGAACCTTTTAAGGAATTCAGGAAAGGGTTTCAGGAAAGGGGGACGCACTGGGTCTGAGTTTAGGATAATGCCGGCTTAATTAGTCTGTGGAAACATGAAACAGTTGTTTTTGTAGACATTTTAATTTTTTATTTAGTTTTTTTTATTTAGTTTTTTGAGGGAACCACACCTGGCTATGCTCGGGGTTTACTCTTGGTTTTGCACTTGGGGATTATTCCTGGTAAGCTCAGGAGACCAGATGGTGTTCCAGGCATCAAACCCGAGTAGGCTGTGTGCAAGTCAAGTGCCTTACCCTCTGTACTATCTCTCTGGCCCCTGCCTGGAGACATTTTAAAACTTATTTTAGGAAATTACAGCAGTATTAAAATTCATAGTATTGATAATCAAATTAGTGCCATATAACCACCAAGGTGTATACAACCCTCTACCACTATCTTTATATCTCTTATATTATGCTTTTCTCCATAGTCATCCCCCACTCCTCCGTTTGGTAATTGGTTTTGTTTTCCAGTGCCAGGGATTTGTTGTTTTTCAGTGTTGTCTTTCTTTTTCCTTCTGAGTCACACCTGGTGGTGCTCGGGGCTCACACCTGGCTCTGTGCTCTGAGATCACTCCTGGCAGGGTTTGGGGAACCTTGAGGAGCACCAGCGATCAAACCTGGGTTATCTGCATACAAGGCAAGCACCATACTTGCTGAATTACCTCTCCAGCCTATTGTCTGTGTTCTGATTTTAAGTCTCTATTCCACAGATGAGTGAGATCATCCTGCATTTATATTTTTCTTCTGATATTCCACTTAGCAGGATATCTTTCGGTTCCATCCTTGTTGCAGCAAACCGCACAATTTCTATAGAATGGCATCCTATAGATTTGCATTGTAGAATTGCATTGTGTATATATATCCCACCACTTCGTGATCCATTCATCTGTGACTGAACATTTGTGTGTTTCCTTTTTTTCTGGCTATTGTAGTAAGTGCTGTGTTGATCATGGGTGTGCATATATTCTCTTAAGTTAATGATGTTTGTGTGTGGGGGGGGGTGGATGCTGAGAAGTGGAATTGCTGGGTCACATGGAGTTCTATTCTTTCATTTTGAGAAGTCTCCATACAGCTTTTCACAGAGGTTGAACCAGATGACATTCCCACCAACAGTTAATGATGATTCCTTACTCACCACATTACTGTCAACACTGGTTGTTTCTAGTATTTTTTATATATCTGTTCTCCACTGTAAGATATCTCTTGTTGTTTTTACATTTCCCTAATCACAAATAATGTTGAGTAAGTTTTATTTTTGTATCTATCTGTATGAGTTCTTTGAGAAAAGTGTCTATGTATTCCCTGTCCCCATTTTTGGCTGGGGTTATTGGCGTTTTTTGTTGTTGATATTTGTGCTTTACAAATCTTGAATATTAGCCCTTTGTCTGATGTAGTGTATGCAAATATTTTCTGCCATTCAGTAAGGTATCTCTTTATTTTAGCTTGAGGGTTGTTTTTTTTTTTTGCCATGCAAAACTTTAAAAAATATTGTTGTAGTCCAATTTTTTTTTTTTGCCTCTGGAATCAAATCACTGAAGACACCTTTTAGGTCTGTTTCCTGAGGAGTTCTATGTTTTCTTAAATGTACTTTATGAATTCTCATCTAATTTTTTTGAGGTCACACCTGGGATGTAATGCATCATACTGACATCTAGTGGGTAAAGCCCAGAGGTACTGTTGAACCCCCAGCAATGCTGAGTGTAGCCCCTTCCCAACAAAGAATTCGCTGACCCCACAGTCAGTAGTGCCATGGATTCTCATCCGACACCTTAGATGCATACATCAGATTTTGGTAGACAGATGTGTGATGACATTCCAAGTAAGGAGCACAATGGCAGAATGACGGTATGTAAATGCATGAGATATACACAGGACTTGGTGGAGAGCACTGGAAGCAGGGGGCCATGGCTAGATGGTGAAGGTGTCCAGTGCCAGAGGAAGCCATTGGATGTTTTTGTGTGGGCAGCAGGGACCCAGGCAAGTTCTTCTGCCCCTGAAAATTTCTTGAGCACTGAATAGAAGGAAGCCTTTATCCAGAAAACTTTCAGTTTTCATCACTCCAGCTCTGCCTCACTGCTATCCTATCTGCACAGCCACAGAGACAAAAACCTGCTCCTGTTTTCCTGTTTTCCTCCCTCATCAACCCAATCTTTGTTTTCCACCCATCCAAAGGAAAGCTCTGTCAGCGCCCTGCCTTGCTGATCCATGATTCCCATCTGCTGGTTACAGTGAGATACAAACACAAACCGAAAAACACAAAACCCTTTTTGACCATGCTACTTCCTGCTGCCATTTCCAGGAATATACCAGGCCCAGGGGTGACTGACCCTGAGTGGTCAGTGGCCTTGCAACAGTTTTGCTTGCTTCTCTTATCAACACCAGTGCTGATAACTGGTTGTTTGCTCACGTCCTCACCCTATCTCAGGATGCAGCGGGGAGTTGGGGAGGGGAGTGGGCAGTCCATGCCCAAGACTGGACCTGCATGGGGGTGCGTGAAGAATGCCCGTGCTGGGGAGCGGTGCCTCCCAACAGGATGCTCTGCCGTCTGATCACTGCTGGCTCATCAGCAGGGAAGGAACGCCAACTCCCCGCTGGATGAGGCCGTGAGTGGGAGCTGCATCAGCAGGCAGGACTTAGGAGAGCAGGGCCTCCAGGACTCAGATCACCCCGGCAGGAGGGATGAGAGCTGAGCTGAGAACTGGAGTTCCTGACCTCCATCTGGGAGCCTTTTCCTTGCGCTGCTCCCCCGCATCTGTGCGCAAGGACCAGGAGACATGGCACTGAGCACTGGCTCCCGTGGAACTGCCCCAAGGCCAAGAAGCCCTGCCAAGGTTCTGTGCTCCAAGCCCCTGCCCCTCCTCTTCCTTTGGTCCTGTCCCTCCTCCCACACCAGCCAGCTTATGCCTCCTAAGAAACAACTCACCCCTACCTCTGCCTGGCAAAGAAGCAGGAGAAATGCACTACACAAGATGCTCAATAGTGCCAGTTACTTTAGTGAAAGACCTCACCCCCTCTCCTGGATCTCCTGGGTGCCTTCACACAGACATTTCTCAGGGGACCACTTGGGTTGAAGGAAGGAGGTGAAATCCTTTAAGAGCTCATGTTTGGGCCAAACAAGTCAATTCCTTCTTGGGTGCAGGAAAGGAAGGTTGTGAACTGGTTGACTCATTGTTGTGAGTTTTCAGTAACTCCCCCCGCCCTCTCCAGCAGTGGTGCTCAGGGGCAACCAGATCTATACCCAGCAGTGCTAGAGGAAGGGCCATGTGGTGCCAGGGATTAAATTCAAGCGTGCAAGGTCTGCCTGATCTCCTTTTGTGCCATCTCCCAACCCTGGCTCTTATTTTGATGTTGGAGGGAAGTTAGGTTGGACCTCAGGCAAACACTGAGACTCCCGGAGAATTCTTGGAAAAAGCATATCCCTGACCTCACATGATCAAAACCAGATAAGTCAGGGGTGGGTGGTGACTAGCATTTCACAGAGACAGAGACCCGTCCTGCACCTGTTCCCCACCCCCATCCCAGCCTCTGAAACCATCTGCCTAGAGAAGACCAGTTCTTACTTCCCCCAGCCCAGGCCTGGGGAGAAACTGTCTTACAGCCTCTGGCTGTCCTTGGCATTCCCGGATTTTATAGACACATGGGCCTGATACTCTCCACATGGGACTGCTCCCACAACTCCCATAGTAGATTCTGCATCTCCCTCTGGGTGGTAGGATAACACATCCGGAACCTCAGCTCACAGCTTACTACATGGGGAAAGAATTTCAAAGGTCTACACATCATTTTCTTTCTTTCTCTCTCCCTCCCTCCCTCCCTCCCTCCTCCTCCTCCTCCTCTTCCTCCTCCTCCTCCTCCTCCTCCTCCTCCTCCTCCTCCTCCTCCTCCTCCTCCTCCTCCTCCTTCTTCTTCTTCTTCTTCTTCTTCTTCTTCTTCTTCTTCTTCTTCTTCTTCTTCTTCTTCTTCTTCTTCTTCTTCTTTCTTTCTTTCTTTCTGTTTGTTTTTTGGGTCACACCTGGTGATGCACAGGGGTTACTCCTGGCTCTGCACTCAGGAATTACCCCTGGCGGTGCTCATGAGACCATATGGGATGCTGGGAATCGAATCTGGGTTGCCCGTGTGCAAGGCAAATGCCCTACCCGCTGTGCTATTGCTCCAGCTCCCCACACATCATTTTCATTTTCAAGGTACTTCCTTGTGTATCATCCCATCTGACCCTCCCACTGGCTCTGGTGGGGACACCCATTATGCAGGGGGACTTAAATGGGTCCCTGGTCTTATGAGCTGCATGCACATACTCTCAGCTCCCAGGGGGTAGAGGTGGGCCCTGGTCTGGACTCAGACTGGGCTCCAGGCATTCCCAGCCAGGCATTCAGCATCCCTGTCCACATTCACAGGTGCTCACTGGCTCTATGGGAGGAGCAGCCACTGGGTGATGTGTGTGGGAGGAGATGGGGCAGCTGGGTGGTGATGCAGTGCCTGGCCCAAAGCAGGTACCTTGTCTGCATGGCAGATGGGCTTGTGTCATACCCAGTCCCCACAGAGAGCCGAGGTCTGCAGGCCAGATTTAGGGCCGGTTCTTCACTCTCTCGCTTGGCTTCAGCAGCACCCAAGTCTTGTTATGTACGGTTTGCATGAACAGGCTATGTATTTTATTATTATCATTGGAGGGTTTTTTGAGACATCCCTGGCTGTGCTCAGGGCTTACTCCTGGCCGTGTGCTCAGGGATCACTCCTTGTGGGGTTCAGGGGGGCATATGGAGTACCAGGGATAGAACCTGGATTGGGCATATGCAGGGCAAGTTTCTTTATAGAGCTGGTGAGTGTTGGGAGGAACTGGTTTCTTACTGGGCACGTATGCCTGCCAAAGATCCAGAGAATCAGGGGAGATCGGGAAAGAGCATTAACTAATTTTAACTTCAGGTGCATAAGACAAATACTCCCCTACATATGGCAGTTCAGGCATTGCCAGTTCAGGCAGGGAATGGTAAGTGCCACAATATCAACATGTAGAACTTTCCTGTCCCATTAGGTCACAGCTTTCCTACCTGCCTGGAGTGTCATGGGGGTGCTTGGGGTGGTAGACACACAGGATAGCATCACCACTATCCTAGTATTTGCTGGGATCATTGGCATTCTGGAAAACTCATGTACTTAGATTCATGTTGTTTCATCTCCCTGCCTTTTCTCTTTGCCAGAATTGACCTCTGTTCTGTCTCTCTCTCTCCCTCTCTCTCCCTCTCCCTCCTCCCCCATCTCATTCCAGTTTGGAGCAAATCCTTGAGTCTTCTTCTTTCTTTTCCTCTTTTTTTTTGTGTGTGTGTTTTGATCATGGTTTTTTTTTTAATTATTTATTTTACTGAATCACCATGTGGAAAGTTACAAAGTTCTCAGGCTTATGTCTCAGTTATACAATGCTCAAACACCCGTCCCTTCACCAGTGCCCATATTCCACCACTAAAAACCCAGTATACCTCCCCCCCACCCCAACCCCACCTGCATAACTGATAAACTTCACCCCATTTTCTCTTTACATTAATTATATTCCATATTTCAATACTAAACTCACTACAGCCCTACTGACAAGGAAGCATTTGATAATTAGTTTTCCATTGCTGAGAATGAAGTGATATGGTTTAGGATTTCTGTATTTTAGTATTTTAGTAATTAAGTCCAGGGAGATTTATGTTAGAAATTGCATCATTTCCCTTCCTTGGGCAGTATAGGGCAATGGCTTAGTTCACAGTCTAGAGCCATGACTGCAAGCAGTTTCTGGGACCAAAAGTAGTCTAGCTGGCCTCCGGATCATGGTCAATCAGCAGCAAAGCGGCTGCACCAAAATGTGGCCACCCGGGTCGAGTCTCAGCGGAGCCCATGGTTTGGTTTTTGGGCCACAACTAGGGCTTACTCTTGGCCAAGCACTCAGGGATAACTCTTGGTAGGGCTCAGAGGACCATGTGGTGCCACGTATTTGAAATGGGGCTGGCCACATGTGAGGCAAGTGCCTTACCCTTTGTACTATCACTTCCGACCCTATCTTTCTCTTTTTATCTTCTTGGGTTTTCAGTCACACTCAGTGATGCTCAGGAGCTACTTACAGCTCTGGTCTTCAGAGGCTCCTGATGGTGCTGCAGGGCTACATGATACCTAGGATCCAGCCCACATTTCCTGCATGCAAGGCATGTATGCCTGCCCTCTGAGGCTTCTCCCCAGCCCCATTCTTCCATTCTTGATATGTTCTTATGCATACATTTAGTGACAGGGCTAGGTTTCAGGGGCTGGAAGTTTTTAAGATACAGCAAAGCTGAGCTTTTTCAGAGAAAGTCATAAACCAGGTTGTGGCTCAGTGGTCGATTAGGTGCCTTGCATGAGAAAGGCCCTGAGTGCTATCTCCAACTTGGAAAAAAATTAGAACATTTTTCTAGGACCGACCTCTCCCAGGATGTGTGCAGTGAAAGAACCCTGAAGCCTTTGCATCCTTCACCTCACTGTAAATCTACTAATTTACTTCTTGGGTTCAAGTCTCTCTCTCTCTCTCTCTCTCTCTCTCTCTCTCTCTCTCTCACTCTCTCTCTCTCCTGTCTCCTCTCCTTTCTCTTTCTCCCTCTTGCTCTCTTTCTTTCTCTTGCACCCTCTCCTATCTCTTTCTCCTCACTCTCTCTCTCTCTTTAGCTATATCACTTCCCTACTCCATCTAAAACAAACAAACAAGGACTGGAGCAATAGCACAGTAGGGAGGGCCTTTGCCTTGCACGTGGCCAACCCGGGTTCAATTCCCAGCATCCCAAATGGTCCCCTGAGCACCGCCAGGGGTGATTCCTGAGTGCAGAGCCAGGAGTAATCCCTGTGCATTGACAGGTGTGACCCCCCCCAAAAAAAAACAATAAAACAAACAAACAAAAAACCCAAAAGCAAGGGATCTGATTTGTATTCAGTAAAACCTACCCTCTTCATCGTGTGGTTTGATGAACTTATGAATGTGAACAGTCACATAACTCCTATCAGTATAAATATAGATGAGTTGCATCATGTCCCAAAATTTCCTCATGCCCTTTTGTAGTCAGCTTCTCCTCCTGCCTCCAGCCTCTGACAACTCATCTGTTTTCCATCTCTAGAGCGTTGTCTTCTTTGTGCAGCTGTGGCCTTTCTAGTCTCACTTCTTTCACTCCACTTGGTGTGTCTTTCTCTGGTGCTGTTCTGTGTATCACCTGTGCTGTGCCACATCTGTGATACTGTGCTGTGCCACATCTGTGATACTGTGTTGGAGTGTATCTACCCACAAGTATCTCTGAGTCTAAGGAGGAGGCACTTGGGTTTGTTCACAGGTGTTTCTTTGCTGCTTAGTCCACAAGCTTTGCCTGCTTCTTCTCTGTGTTGCTCTGGTACACATGGCACTAGGAATCGAAATTCTGATGTTGGGGTAGGAAAGAGAATACAGGGATTATAGCACCTGCCTTGGACACAGCTGACCTCAGTTCGATCCCCAGCACTGCATATGGTCCCTGGAATACCCTTAGGAATGATCCTAGACCACTCATCTGGGAATAAGCCCTGAACACTGCCGGGTGTGCCCCTTCCCCAGATAAATCGATAAATAAATAAAATTCTGGCCTTCTTGAACTCTCACATCATAATGGAAAGAGTAGGGGCTTGGGGGTTGGAGCAATAGTACAATGGGTGGGGCGTTTGCCTTGCATGCGGCTGACCCAGGTTCAATCCCCAGAATTCCACATGGTCCCCAAGCACCGCGAGGAGTAATTCCTGAGTGCAGAGCCAGGAGTAATCCCTAAGCATCACTGGGTGTGACCCAAAAAGAAAAAAAAAGGGAAAAAAGAAGAGTGGGGGTTTGAAGCCAAGCAGACTGTTTGAATAGGCTGACCCACTTACAGCTCTGTAATCTTGTAGTCATCTTCTCCTCCCGCCTCCAGCCTCTGAGAATTCAGAATCTGGAGCAGAGTAGGTACCCAGTAAATGCCTGTTGAATGAATGAATGGGTGAGTGAATGTATTTCTCCTCTCCAGTCCCTCCTGTGGAGAGAGCAGGTAACAGAAGCAACTTCAGAGCAGAAAGAGAATACAGGGTAAATTAGAGCATTGTTCTTGCACATGGCTAACCTCAGTTTGATATCTGGCACTGTATTCAGTCCTCCAAGCACCCCAAGAGGGATGTCTGGGCACCTCCAGCTGTGCTCCAACTCCCCCTCCCCAAGAAACAAGCTCAGTTGACTGCAGTGGGGGCTGAGTGACTGAGTCAGTGCCTGATGGACGTCAGCAAAGGTCTTTCCTTTCCCCCTCATCTTCCCCAGAGCCCCTTAGACCCTCTTGCTGACACCAATGTTCCTTGAAAGCCCAGAGCTCTCTCTGCTTACTTCCTGTCCTATCTCTCATGGTCAGACGGGAGACCTGTTGATCTTGGCTGGGGCACTAAAGGAAGTTCCCTGCAGGTGGACTCCACAGCCCTTCACTGGGTAACTCTGGCTGGGGGGTAGTACAGGGGTGGGGGGTGTCTTTGGTTTACCTACCCTGAAAGGGGCCTGTGTTGGGAGACAGGTAGCCAAAGCTGTTGTCAAGTCCTCCAGAACACACTCAGAACTCAACATAATGGTTGTGAGTAAATTTTTAAGCTTCATTTTAACACTGTGCTTCACAAAGTTGTTCATAGTTGTGTAGGGCATTCCAACCCCAATCCCACCACAACTCTCCACCATAGTCCTCAGTTTCTCACCCACACCCTAATATTGCCCCCTTGGCAGACACAAGCTAATGTTACAACAAAATGGTAAGTGGAATTATAAAAAAAAGTTAAGTAAGAGAAAGTTTGTGAAAATTGTTATATTTCACACTGGGGTTATCAAAGTGTTTGTTCCTAGTTGAACCTTCTGTGTTATTATTTTTGTCTATTGAGATTATTTGGCTTTTATGCTATTTTACCACCTAATTTGCTATGTTCCTACTGGTCTGTCAGTATTGTGGAATTTATGGTGGAATGCTGTGGCCAGGTATGTGGCCATGTACTCCAGGAGCTCCCGGACCTGTAGAATTGGGACAATTCCCAGCCCGCCCCACTTCCCAAGGGGGCCCCGGAGTTTTCAGCCCAAAGGTCAGTGCGCCCATGGGCTTCATCAGCTTGGCTTGGCTTCTCTCTCAGGATTAGTGGTGATGCTGTGAAGCTGGGCCATTTACATGGTGGCAGCTTGCTTGTAATTTTTCTCTTTTTCTAAATATACTTGTCTGATCTCTGGTTATCTTGTCTACCAGGAGATGCAGGTGCACATATTAGTTGTTCAGAGATATTTAATGCCCAAATGAAAGCTATTTTGTGACAAAAATAGTTGATTTTAGAAGTTATGATTTCTTCAAAAGGGGAGGGAACTAAAATCATGTATGATGTCTCTGGGACATGAACTCTTTAACCATATGGGTTTCTTGTGCAGCCTGCCCCATGGTGATAGGAAATAGGTATTTTGGCCTCTACACTCAAGGAAGCATGCTAGGAGTTCTATAGTTGGACCATTATGGAGCTGGATTCTAGCTCAGGTCTGATTTCCAAACTCACCCTCATTCTTCCACACACAGTCTAAAAGTTGGGCTTCTCTTTCTTTGAACAGTTAAGGACACTTTATTTTGTTTTTATTGGGTTAAAAGAGTACAGGTGTATGTGTTCTAAGGGTACAATTTAGAGTTTAAAAACTTAAGACTCAGATTGATACTTCAATAGGGTTTGAGTGGTTTTGATTGGAGAATTTATGACTTAACAGCATGAGGGCTAGGAGATATTACAGTGGATGGGGCATATGCTAGACCTGGGTTTAACCAGTCCCTGAGCATTGCTGGGTGCAACCCTAGAGGTCCCCAATTATTGCTCAGGTGGCCTGGGTAATCCCTGACATCACTGGATCTTTGAACCCTCACCATATTCTTAGGTCCTCTGATTGAACTACCAGACCAGCCTGCCAAGAATGGCCAATGGGGCCCTGGGCTTCCTAAGCACTGTTTGAGAGGCTCCCTCCAAAGAACTTAATATCGTGAAATGAAAAATTGTATGGGGCTGAGATGTAACTCACTCGTAAAACCCATGCCTTGCATAGGTGACAACTTGAGCTTGATCCCTGGTACTGTAAAAAAACAAAAACAAAAACAAAAACAAAACAAAAAAAAACCATGGGAGTTGGGATAGAGCTGCAGAGATGGTATAGTCAATGAACTAAGGCTTGCATGTCTTATATACAGCCAATCACGGTTTAATCTGTTACCAGATATGGTCTCTGGAGCACCAACAGGAATGATCCCTGAACAGAGAGCCAGGAGTAAGCCCTGAGCATCACCAGATGTGGCCCAACCCATTCGCCCTCTCTACCACATAAATTTATTTATTTTTTTAGTTAGTTAGTTAGTTAGTTATTGTTTTGCCACCAAACTAAATATTTGAAAATTTTTTCATTCCAGAACCTTTTGTGATCCCACTCCTACACACAGAGGCTTACAGACTGTGTTACTATTATACATAGTATACTACTCCTAGAGTTCTCTTATCTGTATCATGACTTTTCCCTATACTAAGGAAAACATGCGTTCCAAGTGTTTAAAATAGCAATGTGTACAGATCTCTACTTATAATACTTTACAATACTGTAACCTGGTATACACTCACACAAATACATGTACATGTACATATGTGAAGTTATACAATATAATAAAAACAAAAATTTAAGTGAAAAAGATGTATCATACCAAAAAAAGAAAACAGAATAGCAGTGTGCATTCAATTCAAATCTGAACAACTGTTTGCTGATTTTAGACATTCAAGACACATGCTGGTGGGGGCAGAGTGATACTACAGCGCGTAGGGTATTTGCCTGCAGGCAGCCTACCCAGGTTCAATCCCAAATGGTCTCCCAAGCACCACCAGTACCAATTTCTGAGTCCAGAGCCAGGAGTAACCCTGGGCACCACGGGGCATGGCCCAAAAACAGCAGAAAAAAGACATATGCTGTGCTAAGGAATAATAAACTTTAATTCCAGTGGTCTATTTATGGGGGAGACAAGAGAGGCATGCCATCAGAAAAGGACTGAAATGAGAGGGATACAATCAGGAAGTCGACAAAAGAATGTCAACTCTACTGGTAGGATTTTGTTAAGTGAATTGAGTAATATGTATCCAGGAATTTGGTACATAAGTTAAGAGATCAAAATTCTACAAGGAAATTTTTTAATAACTATCTTTTTTGGCTGCTGGGGATGTGCTCTACCACTAAACCACCTCCTCAGGCATAAAAAGGTTTATTCTTAAATCAACTAAAATTATTTCTGTTCAAAACACTTCCATATTTGTAAGAACTTCAGATCTAACACAGACCTGCTCTCAGCTCACGTCATATAATCTTCCTTCATCATCTCAGCAACCTGACAGAAATCCTTCCAAAGGATCTTCCCTCACTCACCAACCACAGTGACTACAAAAACGAGTTCCCTGGTCTCTGGAAGCTCTTGAATCACAATGCAAAATGCACAAAATGCCCGTGTGACCTTTATATTCATTTACAGCTTGAGACAGGCAAGCTCTACAGTCTCTCAAAGGGAGTGAGGGCCATTTGCTATAGCTTCCAGCACAAACCAAATAGACTCTATTCTGATAACCTCACAGAGGACCAGGGAATGTGATTACCAGGAGAAGATATCATAATTCAACAGAAAAACTGAAGGAAATACTTATTAGTATTATTTGCTCCTAAGTAAATGTCAGTTTTGTTTTCTTTCAATTTTCAGAGCATTTTCTATTTTGTAAGAGTACAGATCTTTCTAGCATCCTAGCACCTTTATTTCTAACATCTTTCAGCTCTGTGTGTGTGCATGCATGTGTGTGCACAAACCTACCTACCACTGAACTATGTTCCTAGTCAGTCTTCCTTATTTTCTTTTCAAAGAGTTTCTGAAGTATAGCATCTCCTAGGATTTTGAAGTGGCCTTAGTAAGCAGTAGAGTCTTGTACCCCTGTTTTGTTTATTTATTTATTTATTTATTTAGAATTTTTTTATTGAATCACTGTGAGAACAGTTACAGAGCTTTCAGTTTTGAGTCTCAGTCATACAATGATCAAACATCCATCCCTTCACCAGTGCACATGTTCCACCACCAAGAACCCCAGTGTACCCCCCTCCCATCCCCCACCCTGCCTGTGTGGCAGATGATTTTAACTTTACTCTCTCTTTACTTTGATTACATTCAATTTTCGACAGAAAACCCACTATTATTATTTGGAATTTCCCCCCAACAATCAGACCTACCAAAAAGGCATCATTAGATAATTTGTTTCCTATTGCTGATACTGTAGAGCATATGATGTCTCACAGCTGCGACAGTGGCCACGTGGTTTTGGAATTCTGGTATTTCAGTAATTAAGTGCAGAGGTATTTCTGCCAGCAGTCATTGTGTTCCGAGATTAGTTTGTGTACCTCTGACATCATGGACTTTCAGGTGGGAGGAGCTGTTCGTGGGCGGCCGCTCGGGGTCTCATCTGGGCGGGGAGCAGGGACAGTTCCGCATCCCACCCCCCTGTGAGATTTCTCACGAGCCCCATCACTGCAAGCTCCTACCTCTCTGTCCAATTGGCTCTGAGAGGTGCTGGTCGCTATGCTGCTGCAAAGGGGGAAAAGGCCGAGGGACAAAAATCCTTCCCCTCTCGGGGCGGCATGGGGCCATAGCATAGTTCACAGTCCAGGAGCATTTCTGCCAGCAGCCGCTGTGTTGCAAGATTGGTTTGCATGCCGCTGGGATCAAGGCCGTTCAGGGGCGGAAGAGTCATTCTTGAGCGTTTATTTTTTTGTATATTAGGAAAGGTCGAACAGCCACTTACTTGGCCACGTGATTTGGAGAAATAGTCCTGGTCCCCATATACCAGAGCTTTGTAGAAGCTCATGGTCACCGGGATCCCATCGGGAGAAGGTGGGGAGAGTGCACCTGCTGTATCTGGGGCATCCCGGTATTATCGGCTCAGTCTGGGGTCTGGAGCATTCTCCGGCATTGTGGAGCCTGCCAGCCAGGATTCTGTACCCCTATTTTAAAAAAGAGAAGACAGAAATGGAACCAAGGTAAATAACTGACCTGGCATTTCAAATAAAGAGGTCTCCACCACATTCAGGACACTTCGTTTTTTGTTTTTTGGGTTTTTTTTTTTTGCTTTTTGGATCATACCTGGCGATGCACAGGGGTTACTCCTGGCTTTGCACTCAGGAATCACCCCTGGCGGTGCTGAGGGGACTATATGGGATGCTGGGAATCAAACCCGGGTCGGCCGCATGCAAGGCAAACACCCTACCCGCTGTGCTATTGCTCCAGCCCCAACACTTTTTTTTTTAAGTTGAGTTTGAAAATATCTCCACAATCCATTATAAGTTGGGGATTTTGCCACGAACATTACCCACGGGTCCAAATTAGAGCAATGAAAGACTTCCTGCACTACGAGGCCATGCAGGCTGGACGACGGTCACAAACTTGCAGGCAGGATTGGGTGTGAATCTTCTTGGGAAGAGAAAGGGCTTTTGGCTGGGCCTGAACCACACTGAGCCTGTTGTTCATGTGGTGATCGTCTGAGGGTCATCTCAGCAGGTTGTGGTGTACACGAGATGAACAAACAAGGTGAGAGGCGTTTGTGAGGGTCTCACGCTGGCGAGAGTTTTCTGTGTGGTAGGTGTCCCTTGTCTGCAGAGAGAGTGAGAATCTGAGACACATTGGTGAGGGGAAGTCTGCAGACAGCAGAATCTGTCTACAGAGAGAGCAAAGGATGTCGCTGCTCTGTCCACCCAGAAACCAGCTTGGGCTGAGAGAACCTGGTTTGTGCTGACAAGTGTGTGTTTGTGTGTGGGGGGGAATGCATATGTGTGTGGAATCTGTAATTCTACTGTCACTGGTGTGGGTAAACAGTGTGGGGTCAGAGTGGGATTCTTTGGTAGTAGTGGTGGTGGAGGCTCGCACTTGCTGCCATGCTGGGGGCTATCTGGGTTGATGCCAGGTGCACCCCAGGGCCTCACATGTGTAAGGCACATGCTGTACCACTGAGCTACAACCCCAGATTCACAGTAGTCAACCAAGACGTAACGTCTCCATTTCTATTCACTCATTCATTCTAGAATTCATTCAGGGATCACTACTGTTGGCTCTGAACCTTGCCCTGATGTCAAGAAGGCAGATAAAGGCTGGAGAGAGGACTCTAAGGTCTGCAGGGAGACATGAGGGAGCCCTGCATCCAGTCTCTGGCACCACACAGTTCCCTGGACACTGCTGGAAGTGACCCTTGAGCACTGTTCTGGAAGTAGCACCTGAGCACTGCCAGGTGTGTGCTCCCCTCAAGAGCAGATAGACCTGGTCTCCCTGACTAATTGTGAAACTCATTTAGTCTCACAAAACTCCAGTTTCCTCATCTGTATGAGAAGAACAGGAATATGTCTCATGGGATTATCTGAGCATTAAAGTGATCCTATTTCTTAAGAGGTTTGCATGGTTTCTGTCATAGAACAAGCTCTCAATAATTGACAGTGGATGGAAAGTATCGCGGTAGACTGCCAGGGAGTCAAAAGCACAGTGGGCCAGTCCCACTGTTTTCCTGTTTTCTTCCTCTAGCTCTTAGAAGGTCACTGAGGCCCAAGGGTTGGTTGGAGCCATGGAAACCAAAGCCCGAAGGGGGTGGGGGTGTTATTGTGTCATGGGAACCTTGAGCTGTGCAACCAGCCTGAGCCACTCTGCCCTGCTTACGCGCCGCTATGAAATAAGGACTGGATCCCTGTGGCGGTGTGCTAATATCAGACTCACTCAGTTGAGTCAAGAGCCCAGGCACAGGGCTGGAGTGACCATAAGGGGTGAAGGCACAGAACCAGGAGTAAGCCCTGAGGACCACCAAGTGTGGCCCATAAATAAAGCAAAAGACAAACAAAGCCAGGCCTGCACCCTGTCTTAGCCCATCAGCTCAAGCTGTAGTGTAACAGTCCCCGAAAGTGCATCATGGGTTTGGGGAATCTTTGTTCTGTCTCACATTGCTCATCGAATCCAGGAAAAAATCCTGAGCTTAGGCCCAGACAGCTTCATCCACTATTTTTAGAGATACATACACATACACAACTAACACATACACATACGCTCCCATTCCTTTTTTATTTTAATTGAATCACCATGAGATGCAGTCACAAAGCTTTCATGTTTGAGTTTCAGTCATACAATGATCGAACACCCATCCCTCCACCAGTGCACATCTTCCACTACCAATATCCCTAGTATCCCCCTCTATCCCAACCCTCCCCTGCCTCCATGGCAGACAATTTCCCTCATAGTCTCTCTCTCTCTACTTTTGGGCATTATGGTTTGCACTACAGATATTGAGAGGCTATTACGTTTGCTCCTTTACCTACTTTCAACACACATCTCCCATCCCGAGCGATCCCTCCAACCATCATTGACTTAGTGATCCCTTCTCTATTCCAGCTGCCTTCTTCTTCAGCTCATGAGGCAGACCACCAACCATGGAGCAATATTTCTGGCCCCGTCTCTACTGTCCTTGGATGTCAGTCTCTTATTGTGTTATTTTATATTCCACAAGGGAGAATTATGAATTTTTCCAATTGCTTGTGTGTGTGTGTGTGTGTGGTGTGTGTGTGTGTGGTGGGGGGTGGTGCATGAACATCCTGGCTGTGCTCAGGCTTACTTCTAGTTCTGCACTCCGGGATCACTCCTGCAAAGGGGACACACCCGACCCAACTTGGCTGCATGCCAGGCAAGCACCTTACCCACCACACTAGCTTTCTAGTCCCCAAATGCCCTCTTTTTTTTTTTAAAAAAAAAAAAAGGTCCTGGGGACTGGAGCAATAGCACAGCGGGGAGGACGTTTGCCTTGCACGCGGCTGACCCAGGTTCTATTCCCAGCATCCCATATGGTCCCCTGAGCACTGCCAGGGGTAATTCCTGAGTGCAGAGCCAGGAGTAACCCCTGTGCATCGCCGGGTATGACCCAAAAAGCCAAAAAAAAAAAAAGGTCCAGTTTATTGAAGTGTAATTACCAAAATCCATTTGTTTATTTGTGATTTTTTTCTCCCCTTGATTGTGTATAAGTTCTTGGTTTTGATAAATGCATGCAGCATATCACCCCCAAGGTCAGGCCCCCATTCCATCATGGCTCCAATTCCTTTAGTCCCTCTTATCACCTCTAGATTGGCAAGCACCGGTCTGTTTTGTCTTCGTAAACTTTCCCCATTCTCCCCTCCTCACAACAGTGCTTGCTAAATGGAATCTCTACAGCATGTTGGGTTCTGTCACTGAGCATGCCAAATGCTTCTGACAGCAGCAAGCATAGTGGCACTGAGATCAGCATGGAAAATCAGTAGCATTCATGTATGCCATTAATAGCCAATAGAATGCTAATGAAAAATTAACAGTACTAGGCCAGGGATATAGTTTAGCAGTGGAGCACTTGTCTTGCCTGTGTGAGGCCCTGGGTTCAATCCCTGACACCAAAAAATATAAAATAAAATAAACATACCCAATATTGTTAGGGGGAAATTTACATAACACCACAGAAATGACCTTTAAAGAGACAGGAATGAGAACCATGGTGATAAGGGGATGGATCAAAGTTCCGAGCACACCTGTTTCACTCTGGATCCCAAGCATCACTGGAAGGGACCCTGAGTACTTAGCCAGGAGTAGCTCCTGAGCACAAAAAGAAAAACATGAATAGATGAAAATTATCTATTCATAAGAAAAAAACTTGATATAAAAATAGTGATTCTGGGGGCAGAGCAACAGTACAGCGGGTAAGGGGTTGACTTTGCCTGCAGCCCACCTCATTTCAATCCCCAGCACTCCACATGATCCCCTGAGCCCCTCCAGGAGTGATACCTGAGTGCAGAGCCAGGAGTAAGCTCTGAGCATCACTGAATGTGCTCCCGCCAACCCCCCCCCCCACCTCCCGACACAAATAGTGATTCTCAGAATGGTCTGTCACATACATGGGATATAAGGGAACATAACAGGGGAATAACAAATGCCCAAAGGACAACAAAACAAAGGACATGAAAACTGGTCTGCCGTAGAAACCATGCCACTACAGGGCAGGGGAGAGTGAGATTAGGACAGGGAAGGGAACAATAAAGTGACAAACATGAACCACCACCAGGTGTGTCCTCCCCCACTCCAAATTATGAGGCTATTATTTACCAGGAAAATAATGGTGCAGTGATTTTGTGACATATGTTGTATAAACATTGTAGGTTTGGGGGTTTTTTTTGGTTGTTTGTGTTTTGGACCACACCCAGGAATGCTCAGGACTTATTCTGGGCTCTGCACTAGAGAACCAGTCCTGGTCTGCTCACAGGGACCATAGTATAGCATGCTGAGGATTGAAACAGGGTCAGCTGCATGCAAGGAAAGCGCCCTACCCATTGTGCTGTCTCTCTGGCCCCAGATGTATAAACACCATGACCTGGTGCACAGCTCCTTGTGTGATTCCACAGGATTAAAGGGATGGGAGAAAGAACAGGAACAACAAAAGACCAAGGATAGACATTTTTCAGGTTATCTGAATTTTTACAAATCTATGGAAATTATGACTCTGTGGCTTGGCTACATGCTTGGATGGTAAGATGGTTATAGATATGAAACAGAAAAAAAGAGCCGAGAGAGCACCTGTACACACTGAGAGATTTTATGTGGCAGGAAGAACTGAAATTCAGTCGGAAGCAATTAGTGCCTGACAGTTGGGACCCACCAGACCCGGGACCCCCTGCTCACAGCACACAGAAGATAAGCTCCAGGTGAACCTAGCAGGGAAAGAACAAAAGCTGAAAACTATTATGAGAAAAAAACATGCGTGACTAGAACTTTTCTCAGTAAGATATAAAAGGCAGGGTTGATATATTTGTCCATGTCAAATTGAAAACTTTTTCTATAACAACATTAGAAGAGCTTTTTATTGGAAGATATATTTGTATTTCATATGCTTAAGAGAATTAGTATCCTGGATTTACAAAGAATTCTTAGAAATCACTAAGAAAATAATAAACAGCCTGAAAGGGCGAGGCGTATTGCTAGGTTAGTTATGAAGTCCAAATGGATAATAGGCATAAGCAGTTTCTCAACATCACTTGTAATTGAGGAAAGCATTCTTGAAATACTATTTCAGCCTGGCAAACTTTTTGATCTGACTCGGGCTATTTGGCAAGAACAGGGAGCACTGGAAGGCTTCGCACTGCGGGGAGGAGAGAGATTAGAGCCACTTCTCTGACGGGAGGTTTTGCAGTAGCTGGAGGAGAGAGCTGCTGTCCCACTCAGTGTCCCCGTGAAAGTGCATGTAAATGTGAGACATGTGTAGAAGGGTGATCAGCACAGCCCTGTTCTCATAGGCAGAAGTGGAAAGAACCTCACTGCACATCAACAGAATGGGCACAGAAACCGTGACTTCTTCACATGGCGAAGCAGGATGGAGTACTTATAAATGATCTAGAAAGACATGGGGATGTGAATCAAAGGGAACCCTTACCCATGGCTGGTGTGAATGTCGATTGATTCAACCCCTTTGGAAAACAATATGGACATTTCTCAAATACTAAGAGCTGAGCTTCCACATGACCCAGAAATTCCACTTATGGGTATCTACCGCCAGGGCCCAAACACCTGGGCTGGAGAGATAGTACAGCAGGTAAGATGCTTGTCTTGCATGCCTTGGTTCTATCTCCAACATGCCACATGGTCCCCCAAGTTCTGTCAGGAGTGATCCCTGAGCACAGAGCCAGGAGTAAACCCTGAGCACAGTTGGGTGAGACCCAAAAGACAGAAAATAAAATGGCCCACAAAACCCTACTCAGAAAAGACATCTGTACTCCTATGTTCATTTGGCTATATTCACACTAGTCCAAATCTGGAAACAACCTGAGTGTCTAAGACAGATGACTGGACAAAGAAACTGTGGTCCACGTACAACAATGGAATAGTACTCTCTAAGAAAGATGAAATGTACTTAAGGATATACTTAGACTTTAAGTAAAGCTTTAAGAAAGATGAAATCATACAATTTTCTGCTACTCGGATGGATCTGGGATGTATCATGCTGAGTGGAGTTAGTCAGAAGAGGGATAGACTATGAATGAATGATCTCCCTCATATGCGGGATATAAAGAAACATAGGGGAATATCAAATGCCTAGAGACAGAGAACAGAGAACTAATCTTCGGTAGGAATCTTACCACAGAGGAATGCGGGGAGCCGGGGGGGGAGAGAGCTATAAGGGAAGGGGGAGATAGTACAGGGAAGGGGAGACACTGGGACAATGGTGGCACAGAGTGGGCACTCTGGTGAGGGTGTTATGTACAAAACACTCTGTGCTGGAGTGTGTTATGTACAAAACTCTATTAATAGCAGTTTTATAAATCATTTCCTAAAATTAAAATAAAGAATTAACAGTAAAGTATGTAAACCATCTAAAAACATAAAATGAAATTCCTAGCCTAGGAGCCAGACTATAGGGGACGGCAGCCAACCCACTTCCAATCCCAGGCACTGCATACAATCCTCTGATCCCTTCAGAGTGATCCAGGACTCACGCTGAAGCACAGGGCTAGGGAAAGCTGCTCGGCATCGCTGAGTGCAATCCAAAGACTAAAAGAACAACAGCAACAAAAATCGTAGCCTATGTGTCAGTATGGAAAGGGCACTCAGGAGCAGAGGACATTTTTCTGTTTAGAATTGGCAGCAAAATGGCCTTAGAGATTAATTCTTATATAGAGTTAAAATCAATTATTGAACTTTTAGTAAAACCCTTCAGAGAATAACTAGTATATAGAGAGACAAAGGTTGGGGATTTGGCTCAGAAGTAGAGCATTTGTGGGGCCGGAGCAGCAGGACAGTGGGTAGGGCATTTGCCTTGCACATGGCTGACCCAGGTTCGACCCCCGGCATCCCATATGGTCTGCTGAGCACCACCCGGAGTAACCCCTGAGTACACCAGAATAAATAGTTAAAAAAAAAAGACAAAGAAGAAGTAGAGCACTTGCCTTGCATCGTGTGAGGCCCTGGGTTTGATCCCCAGCACCACAAAATAAATAAATAAAAATGCTAGTGAGAACAAAAGGCACAAAATGTGATCAACATACTGGTGTGTTTTATAGTGGGTCAAAGTCTTTCATTTCCTGAAGGCATAAAGTTGCATCTGAGCATGAAAAGATACTCTAATGTATACATTGATGCCATTTTGTGCTTTTGCCCTTAGTAAAATATCATTTCTAGTTATTGTCTTCTGAAGGTTTTTGTGTTCATTGGTTTGGACGCCACCTCACTTGGCTTTGCTCATTGCTTTCTCCTGGCTCTGCACTCAGGAATCACTCCTAATGGGGATCGAAGGGCCATACGGGGTACTGAGGATCAAACCCAGGTTGACCATGTGCAAGGCAAGCATCCTGCCTGCTGTTCTATTGCTCTGGCCCAACTCCACGGACATTTATCAGGCTCCTCCTGGGGCACAGACAGCAACAGGCACTAGGAATCCCATTAAGGACCTAGGACCTTGGGGCCTGGATGAAAATATTGACATTGGCAGCGCAGAGGGAAGAGGGAAGAGGGAATCTAACTGCTATTAGGTTCATTCTCTTCCCAACTCTGTTCCACCATTGGTGTGTCCTTAGGACTCAGTGTCCTAGTCTGTGAAATGGGCAGTGAAAGTTCTTAGCCCATGCGCTGTTGATAGGAGTCAATAAGAGAATGGAATAGTGAGTCCTCAATGATACTAGCTTCATTTGTAAAGTTTCATTCTTAATACTGTGCCATATGGCTCTGGTAGATTAAATAGCGTCAAGAAAACTCTTAGAGGTCCTGGAGAGATAGTACAGAAGGAAAGGTTCTTGCCTGGCATGTAACTGACCCTGGTTCAATCCCTGGTATGATCTGGTAGGCATTGCCAGCATTGCTCCTGAGCACAAAGCCAGAACTAGGCTCTGAGCATTGCCAGGTGTGACCTCAAAATACAGACACACACCTCAGTTTTGAAAAAGAAAGGAGACTTAAAGTGCTTCCCTTGGATGCAGCTGACTGTGGTTTGCTCCCTGGCACTGCATGTAGTGCCCCAAGAACCACCGGGAGTGATCCCTGAGCACAGAGCCAGGAGTAAACCTGAGCACCCGAGGGTCTGGCCCAAAAACAAAAAAGAAAAGAGGAAGGAAGGACAAGGGGTCAAAGGTGTATGGGAGAAGTGACTCCTTTGAGATGGGTCTTAAAAGATTAGTGGGATTTAGTCAGGAAAACCGAAGTCATGGGTGTCAGAGAAAAAGTAAATTTGTGATGCTGAAAACCTGGGCACTATGATGCAGGCAGGAAGTCATCGATGTGAGCAAGACTGTCGTGCATCCAGAGATCCCACTGCAGTCTGGGGGATCTGGAGGCGGGAGAGAGGAGTAGGGGTGGGGGGAGAGGAAAGGCATGGGCAGGTGGGGAAGGGCCTTTTAGGAGGTCTGGTCTGAATGGACCTAAGTCCTAGCACCTGCTTTATTTGTTCTTTCCTTTCTCTGAAATTGGTTTTTGGGAACTTGTTTCAACCCAGTCTCCCTCCCCTGCTGTGAAATGCTAAATTTCTTTTTTATACATCAGTATTATTGAGTTTGCCAGACTGAAATTGTATGACATTCTGTCCTGTCATATTCTCTCTCAGCGCGTCACATCACGTGCACCCTCAGAGTATGCAGTCCCTGGCTCAGGTCAGGGGCCCTTCAAGGCCTCCTCGGCCTGGGACCACTCCGTGTAACTGCTCATCCTTGTTTACATGAGAGCAAATCCCTGGGCTGGAGGGGTGGGCAGCACTCTCCATCCCACCCCCACCCATCTCTCTTCACTGCTCCCACGTTTCCTCTGGGCAGAGACAGACAGCAGGCTGGCAGGAGTGGCTGATATCCAGGGCATCTGCTCTGGTGCCTGAGGATTTGCTGAATCAGCTCATGCTGTCTGACGTCTCCCCAGGCTGAGCCCTCCGCGTCAAGGTCATGAGCCTCCCTGGAACTCCGTCCCATTAGCCTGGGGTCCCTGGCACTGTGATCGTCCTGCTCTTCTCTCCCACCCCCAGTCCTGCTTTTGGCTCGTCCTTTCTGGAAACACTCTGTCCGCTCTGTGGGCTAAGGCCCCTCCCAGAGCAGGCCTCGCTCAGGCTGTGTGTGGCAGTGAGCAAGAGCCAGGCTGGATCCCAGACCCTCCTTTACTCGTTACTGGTCATGGGTGCTTGACAGCAGGGTGCAGTGCACGCTGGCTTCCTGCCTGTCAGAGGGTTCCCTTTGCCAGGGCAGCATTCGGACAGACATCATGCCTGCCAGGCTCACTGCCTTGGAAACCTTTCCTTCAAGCAGAGCTAGTGCAGGGGCTAAGGCGCTTGCCTTGCATCCAGCCAACCTAGTTCCATCCCTGGCACTGCATGTGGTCCCCCGACCCCCACCAAGAGTGATCCCTGAGTTCAGAGCCAGAAAAAAGCCCTAAGCACTGCTTGGTATGGCCCAATCCCACACACTTCAAAATAAAGAAGAATATACGTTAGAAATTATTGTGTGCCTAAATGGAGTGGATACTGGGAATGCATTTTTTTAAAATGTAGAAGTACTGCTATTTATTCAGCCATTGATTAAGCTGATTGAATTGGGCATGAACTCCACAGTACTTTTTTTTTCTATTGAATCACCATGAATAATGATCGAACACCCATCCATTCACCAGTGCACACTTTCCACCACCAGTGTCCCCAGTATATCCCCCCTGCCCTATCCTAGTCCTCACCCTGCCTCCATGACAGGCAATTTCCCCAATACTCTCTCTCTACTTTGGAGCATTATGTTTTGCTTGAATTTTCCCACCACCATTCAAGCCTGCCTGCTGGGGCAGATGCTAGATCATTTATTGTCCATTGCTCAGTTTGAATATCATGGGTGCCACCGCTGTTCATTTCTGGAATCCTAGATTGTAAATGGTTGGGTTCCAGAGACATTTCTGTAGGATACTAATCCATTTTGGGATTCAACTGGGCATCTATGGACCAGGGCTGTTGGTGCACTGAGATGGTGCCCAGAGGCACATTGTAGGTGTGACAGCCAGGCCGACGAGCAGGCAGGGAGCCAGGGAGGGAAAGCCCAGCACCTCTGCTACCATGCTGCCTGGAGATTTAGTCCTGGAACCCGCATACCTGGGCCTTGCTTGTGGAATCTCTTGGTCGCTGGGATTTCATCTGGAGTAGGTGGGGTGACTGTACCTGCTCCATCTGGGATGCTCCAATGAAATTGGCTCAGTATGAGGCCCAGAGAGATCTCTGGCTCTGTGGTGTCTTCTGGGACTCTGTGCTGTGTCTCTGGCTTTTGATCTCTGTCAAGATTTATTTATGGGTCTCTGAAGCAAGGCCAGTAATAGAGTTTACAGGGTGGTGTTGGAGTTGGTTCATGGGGGTGACTGCCAGTGCTTCCATGAGTATTGGGAAGTGGGGGGAGGTACCCCACCCCGTCTCCATGAAAGCCTGGAGATTTCAGTCACAAAACCTGCATACCCAAATTTTCAGCAGATTATATCTTGGTGAGGTTCGTCCTAAGACAGTGGATTCAGGCTGGGGGTATGGCAGTGATTTTGGATTGTGGAAGTAAATGGCTGCTGGGGGCTTTGCCTGGGCAGCACAGGCCAACCTACCCCAGTCTGTTCAGCCATGTGTGGGTCCGAGATTAACTGTGGCTTTTGATCCTTTCGAGGCTTATCTATGAGTCTCTGAAATAAGGCCAATAAATGAGCTTATATAGCTGAGCTGGAGGTGGTTTGTGGGCATGACTCCCACATACCTAACTTTTGGCCATTTTATTTCTCAGTAAACTTGGTCCCAAGTTGCTGGGGTCTAGGCAAATGGTACAGCAGCAATTTTGGTGTGTCAGGAAGCCTGAAGGCACCAGCAGGCTGCTGATGCACTTGCCCCACAGGTACAGGTTGACCTGTTGGTGGCATCATACCTCTGGGAATGCATTTTTTAACAAAACAGACTAATTCTGTGCCCTGAAGATACTTAGGGCCCAGTGGGGAGACACAAAGTATCACCCAAACTTTGATTTGGGAAATTGTGTGCCCCGATGATCTCCGTACCAAGCTATGAGACAGCAGTGGGACATTTGTCCTACTCAGTGATGTCAGGGAGATCTACCATTAAGAAGTTGTGGTTAATTGGGGACTTGACAGATCAATAGGCATTAACCAAAATGGAGGAAGACTCTAGAAGGAGAGGGCAGCACCAGTGAACACAGGGCGGGGGGGGGGGGGTGGGTGGAGAGCGTGAGGGCAGGAGGAGCCATGCCACAGGGCCTTCGGGGTGGCCCTGAGCACAGGGTGAGTCAGGAGCAGGGAGTGGGTGTTCAGGCACCCCACCCCTCCCCTGCCATTACCTTTGCTTCTTCCTGCCAAGAGCAGTGAGGAAACAGGTCAGTGCCCGTGGGTGGGTGGAAGGAGTGCTTGATTGGACTGGCTTGACAATTTGCAAAGCCGACTTCTGTCTGCAAGCTGCTGAAGTCAAGTGCAATGGGCCAGGACTTGCAGCGAAAACATTTTCAGGGAGAACAAGGCTGCAGGGGTGGGGAGGCTTCTGAAGCCTTCTCAAGCCTGGGGTGCAGATTAGCAGCAGGAAAGGAGGCTTTGGCTTTTTATTTCAAGGATCTTGGCTACACAGCAACGTGATATCCCACCCTCATGTGCCCCAGGCTATGGGTTTTTTTTTTCTGGCCAACGCATCACCCGTCCCTGCAGACACATTTCCCTGTCAAATTAGGATGAATGAAAGTGACATTTCTCTCTTCCTCTCTCTCTTCCCGGCAGGCTTATCTTTGGCACTCTCTACCCTGCATACTATTCCTACAAGGCTGTGAAATCAAAGGACATCAAGGAATATGTAAGTAGCGCTCTGGTGCGGGGGGGGGGGGGGGGGGGAGGAGGGCGGGGCGGGGCGCAGTACAGTGGAGAGGAAAGGCAGCTCTTTGCGCCTTTGCTCAGGGCACTTGGCTGGTGCCGGCCTGGGGCTTCCTCTCCAGCGAGTTTCTCTGTGAAGCTCCAATGTGGGAGCCAGGCAGGCTGGGCGGCAGGGCCTGCAGGAAAAGCCATCTAAAACAAGGGGCCCAGGGCTGGGGATGCGGCTTAGCAGTCAGAACACCTGCCCTGCATGTGTGAGGCCTTGGGTCTTCAATTTAATTTTGTACCATTCTCAGATCCACAAACATTAATGAATTAAAGAGCGAGGTCCCTGGCCTGCCCGAGTGATGGCGGCTCTCTGGGCCCTGGCTTCCTCATCTGGAGATCACCGTGGAGGTACAGCGCATGTCTGGCATCAGGACAGGCCATGAGGGTCCTTGCGCCCGAGCTCAGGTCTCCCGGCTGTGGGAGTGAGGATCCAGATGCTTTAGTGGCCTTTTGGAGCGTGAGGCCATGGGAGTGAGCCTGTGGAATGGGAACCCAAGCCCTGAAGGAGGATGGAGCCCTGCTGGTCTCTGCTAGTCAGGAGACCCTCCTCCACCTGCTGACAGGGACTTCATGAGGATGCATGCCCCTCCCATGGACAACAGAGACCCTGTCACAGTGCAAGGGACAGAGACTTTGCCCCTGGCTCTGGTGTTTGCTCCATGCCTAGGGCCTCCACGTTCTCCTCAGTCCAGTGAGAGGGAGGTCAGCAATCCTACCTCTGAGCTCATGTGGGCACAAACTGCTTTTCTGCTTTCCCTCTGAAGATGTCACCCGGTACAGCTGACAGGTGAAGGACCACTCAAAGTGGGATCGGAAAGTTTTTCTTTCTCTGCTTCCCCAAGATGTCTCTGTGATGAACCTGTCTCCCAGCCCCCAGCCCTTGGGTCAACTGAACCCACCCCCGCTCTCCCAGTTTCCCAGAGCTGTGTCTAGGTTGGCATGTGCCAAGAAGCAGACAGCAGGGATGCTGTCTCCTCTGGGGTCCAGGGCCCTGATCTGTGTGAGTGTATGTGTCTGTATGTCCCTGATCTCGGAGTGTATGTGTCTACGTTTTATTTTATCATCATCATTATTTCTAATTTAATTTTGTACCATGATATGCAAAGTTGTTGACAGAGTTTTAGGCAGGCAGTGGCCCAGTTCTAATCCCACCACTAGCACCTGCATCCCTCCACCAATGTCCCCAGATACTTGCCCAACCCCCAGCCCGTGTCCTTGACAGATACATTTTTTTAAACCATATTTTTACTTGCCTTGCAATACTGCTTTTGTTTGGTTTTTGGGTTTTGAGCCACATCCAGCAGTGCCCAGGGGTTACTCCTGACTCTGCACTCAAGAATCACTCCTAGGGGCTAAAGCAATAGCACAGCGGGTAGGGTGTTTGCCTTGCAGGTGGCTGACTCAGGTTCGATTCCCAGCATCCCATATGGTCCCCCAAGCACCACCAGGAGTAATTCCTGAGTGCACGAGCCAGGAGTAACCCCTGTGCAATGCCGGGTGTGATGCAAATAAAAAGAATCACTCCTGGAGGGCTCACGGGACCATATGATATGATTCTGGGGATAGAACCCAGGTCAACCGTGAATAAGGCTAGTCCCTACCTGCTGAACTATGTCTCTGTTCCTGTGCGCTAATGTTAACTGTACTTTCATGCATACATTGTTCCAACATGGCACCTATCATCAGAGGGCCAACTTCCTTCCCCAGTGTCCTGAGGGCTCCTGCCAGCCACGCCTCCCTCCCAGGTGTGCTCCGGAGACATAGTTTTAAGTCTAATTATTAGAGTTAGGATTCCATGTTTATAGTAGTGGTTTAGATATATAAATGTATACATATATAGATATATGTGGTCAAGTATAAACGGCCGCACCTCGACTGAGCCAAGTCCCCTGACCCTTGCCCATTATATTACCTCTAGACCCATCTTTTTGACCTCCCCCTCCATTTCTCAGCTTTCCTGCCATTTCTGTTTCTGTAATCTAGGGCCAAGGGTTTGTCCACCTTTGATACTTTCCATTCTCTTAACAAATTGTCCCTTAAGCCCCAGATTGGTGAGAACATTTGGTGTTGTCCTTGTCCTTCTGACTTCCTTCATATAGCATGGAATTCTTCAGTTCAAGTTGCAGCTAATTGCATGGTTTCATCCTTCCTTCTGGCTGCACAGTATTCCACTGTGCATACATGCCATGGCCAATTAACTGTTCATCCTCCCGGATTGCTTCTGTATCCTGGCATTGTACTAAGCATAGATCTTTTCTTTTTTAAAAAAAATTTTTTTATTAATTAGTGAGTCACCATGAGGGTACAGTAACAGATTTACACATTTTTATACTTGTGTTTCCCTCATATAATGTTCAAGCACCCCTTCCTCTACCAGTGTCCATTTTCCACCACAGTGAAACCAGTATCCCTCCCACCTCCCAATCCCATCCCCCCCACCCCCCCCTGTGGCAGGGCATACCCTTTTGTTTTCTCTCTCTCTCTCTCTCTCTCTCTCTCTCTCTCTCTCTCTCTCTCTCTCCTTTTGATATGTTGTGGTCCGAAATAGGGGTATTGAGTGGCCATCGTGTTCAATCTATAGTCTACTTTCAGCACGCATCTCCCCTCCCGAGCAGGTCCCCCAACCAGAGCTTACTTTATGTTCCCTTCTCTATCTGAACTGCCTTTTCCCCCAGCATGTGAGGCCAGCTTCCAAGCCATGGAGCCAACCTCCTGGTACTTATTTCTACTATTCTTGGGTGTTAGTCTCCTACTCTGTTATTTTATATTCCACAGATGAGCGCAATCTTTCTTTGTCTGTCTCTCTCTTTCTGACTCATTTCGCTTAGCATGATACTTTCCATGTTGATCCACTTATATGCAAAATTCATGACTTCATCTTTTCTAACAGCTGCATAGTATTCCATTGTGTAGATGTACCAAAGTTTCTTTTTTTTTTTTAAATTCAAGCTAAGGGTATTTATTTATTTATTTATTTTTATTTTATTTTATTTTTTTTCTTTCTTTTTTAAAATTTATTTATTTTTAATTAGTGAATCACCATGAGGGTACAGTTACAGATTTATACATTTTTGTGCTCATGTTACCCCCGTACAAAGTTTGAGAACCCATCCCTTCACCAGTGCCCATTCTCCACCACCGGTACACCCAACATCCCTCCTACCCTCCCCAATCCCGTCTCCCCCCACCCCACCCTGCCACTGTGGCAGGGCATTTACTTTTTTTCTCTCTCTCTCATTAGGTGTTGTTGTACCAAAGATTCTTTAACCAGTCATCTATTCTCGGGCACTCGGGTTTTTTCCAGGTTCTGGCTATTGTAAACAGTGCTGCGATGAACATATAAGTGCGAATGTCATTTCGACTATACTTTTTTGCTTCTCTTGGATATATTCCCAGAAGTGGTATTGCTGGGTCGAATGGGAGCTCAATTTCTAATTTTTTGAGAAGCGTCCATATTGTTTTCCAGAGGGGCTGAACAAGTCGGCATTCCCACCAGCAGTGTAGAAGGGTCCCTTTCTCCCCACATCCCCTCCAACAGCGGTTGCTTTTGTTCTTTTGGATGTGAAGCACAGATCTTTTCAAGTGACTGTTGTTGTGTCTCAGGCCAGTAGGCAAATAAAAAAGTGGTCATGGTCACTATGATCAGGGAAATCTAAATTAGTTTGACAGTGAGGTTTATTACCCCATGCCAGTGAAAAGGACATGCATCAGAAAGGACAGGAGCCCCTCTTGGCAGGGGTATGGTAAAGAAGGGACTCACTCGCGTGCACTGCTCCAGCCCCTATGGAAAATGGCAGCGAGATTCCTCAAGAAAGTAACATCTCCAGCATGCTGGGAGCGACTATAAATAGCTGTTAAGTGGCAGCAGTTCCTGAGGTGCTATTGACGTGACCTGGGGCACAAACATTGAGCAGCCTCTTAGAGGTGCAGCCTTGGGTAGACAAGGCGGGGGAGGGGCACGATGCCAGGTAAAGTGGCCTGAGCAAGGTCCCCAACATTCAAGTACTGAGCTTCTCTTTTGCAGGGGCAAAAAGATCTCTGTCAGCTCCTCTGGGCGGGCTTCGAGCCTGCGTGTGGCTGTGCCCCGAGTAAACTCACAGGGGTCTGATCAAGGTCTAGACAAGCAGTTCATTAGTCGCGGGTGAAGGCTAGCTCCAACAAGTGGAGCAGCTGTTTGTTTGGGCTGGCAAGCGTATGCGCCTCCCAAGAGGAAAGCCAGAGGGTTAAGATGAGACGGTTTCTTGGTAAAAATGGAAACAGAAGGAAGGAACTGCGTGGCATGCGGGTGTGTCTCTGCCATTCTGTGCACGCTCTCCTGCACAGTCGCCCATTGACCCCTTTGTCCAGGAGAGAAACCCAGGAGTTTCTTTCCATGTCTCTCGCTCACCACAGCCGGTTGGTGATTGTGCCTCTTTATCTGTCCCCTGATTATCTTTCACACCCGTTGCCCCCCTCTTTGCTGCTGCCGCCTTTCCTGGATGCTGCAGTAGCCTCAAGGGTCCAGGGATTTGGGGTTACTGTTGCCGTTGTAACAAGTCACCATAAATGTAGCGCTTCAGACAATGCTGATTTTCTCAGCCCTGGGTGTCAGAAGGCTGGCAGGTCTCACAGGGACAGTGCCAGGCAGGGCCATGTTCCTTTTAGAGACTCTTCCAGATGGCTTCTGTGCTTTTTCCAGGTCCTGGAAGCTTCATGCTGTCCTCGCAAATGCCCTCTCACCCCACTCTCAGCGCCAGCAACACCGTACCTCTCACCCATCTTCCCAGTCGTGTCGCCCTCTGAGCACACTCAGGAAAACACCTAGTAGGGCTCCAGGCTACTCCCAGCTCAGTGGTTGGGGGTCGTCCCATACTCGGGGGATCATGAGGTGCTGGGGATTGAATTGGGGTTTCTTTTTTTTTCTTTTTTTTTGTTCCATACCCATTTTTAATAGTTTTCCAAAACACCGTGTGAATGGCAACATGTTGAGCTTCATTTCTTATTATAATTAACCTTTCAACACAAACAAGAAAACATCACAGCAACAGAATACCAAAGAGAAATCTATCTTATTTGATTTTATTGAAATTTGTTTTCTACTCTTGTACTTTTTTCAATGAGGAGCACATTTTTGACTCAATTATCTACTCTTAGAGTAAGTCAGAAAATAGCCCTAAAATTATATTTCTCCTTGAAGAACATGAAGAAAATTTAGACTAATAATATGAACAAAAGGGGCCAGAGGGTACAGTGGGTAGAATGTAAAGTCTTGCATGCAACTGACCCAGGTTCAATTTCCTGCACCGAATTGGGGTTTCTTGCATGCAACACGTGTGTTCAGGTCATTGAGTCATCTCTCAGGCCTCGGGTCTCCTCAGTTCAGTGTTTGTGGGAATACTCTGAGCTGACCTGGATAATCCACTTTGAGCATCCTCTCTGAGAGAGCTTGACTTATTAACTCGGCATAGTCCACAGGTCGCACACGTAGCAGTCTCAGGACCCGCTGGTAGACTGCCTGTCTCACTTTTGTTCGGTCCCAGGCACTGCCCCATATTGCTGAGTTCAATCCCTGGTGCTGCGAGTGTGTCCCCAGACACTTCAGTGACCACAGCAAAGGGAAGGGATGTGGGAGAACAGGGATTGACTCAAAAAAAAAAAAAAAACGAAACTGGTGAGGTATTAAGTGGCCATCATATTTGGTCTACTTTCAGCCCCTATCTCCCATCCCGAACGGGCCCTCCTAGTACCCTTTGCTTGGTGAGCAAAAGGGAATGCCCTGCCACAGAGGTGGGGTAGGCGAGGGGGAGGACAGGATGGGTGTGGTGGGAGGGATGCTGGGACCATTGGTGGTGGAAAATGGGCACTGGTGGAGGGATGGGCACTCTACCACTGTATAACTAAAATGCAAGCACGAAAGTTTGTAAGTCTGTAACTGTACCTCATGATGATTCACTAATAAAAATTTTTAAAAAATAAAAGTTTAAAAAGAATGGTGAGGTCCTGTGGGAGGGATGTTATTCTGCATAACGTATCTCCTAACTAGTTCCCCTCACTTCCTGCTCCTCATTTATATTCTACTGTTCACTTAACTTCTAGGAACCTTTTTTATGGGGGGGCGGGGTGGAGAGAGTGTGGTTGGGCCATACCTAACCAGGCTCAGGGCTTACTCCTGGCTTGTACTCAGGGACACTTTTGGTAGGGCTCAGGGGACCATATATAATGCTGGGGATTGAACCTGAATTGGCTGCATGCAAGGCTGTACCATTTCTCCATCCATAGGAGTCTTTTGGAAATAGAAATGTACTAATTTCATTTCCCTGGGATCTTTTCATGGCTGCTTATAACTTGAAGATGAAATCCAGACTCCATTATGCAGTGTTTCATGCCCTCTTGGTCTTTCATCTTTCATCTTTCCTGCCATTTCTCTGAAAGTGCTCCATACCCAAAATCCCATCTGGATCTGCCTTTCTGCATTTTTTGAAGGCATCTCTTTCATCCTAATGGTCTTTGTGGAAAACAAGGCCTATTACATAGGCTTAAAAAAATCAGATACTCCCTCCAGGACTTGCATCCTTAGAGAAGGTCCAAAGGTCACACCCAAAAGTGCTTAGGAGCTAATTGTGGCACTGAATGGGAAGAGGGGGGTCACTCCTGGCAGTGCTCGAGGGACCATATAGTGCCTGAGACCAAATCAGGGCCTACTGTAAGCAAAGTACCTGCTCAGTCTGTTGAATTCTCTCTCTGGCTCCTAGACTTAAAATATTTCAACAAATGTATTATCTTCCCACTTTTTCTCCTACCCCCATATAGTTGGGGTGAAAATTTGAATTGACAATGGTTGGGTTGACAATTTAAATTGTTATTTTTGTTTGTTTGTTTGGGGACATACTGTTATGTGCTCAGGGATTTTTCCTGGCTCAGGGGAATGGAACCAGTGTCATTCATGTCATCCATGTGCGAGGCAAACTATCTCTCTGATTCTCACAAGTTAATTTTTAAAGCGTTTAAGTTAGAGTTCTATTGTGCCAGAGCTTTGCAAAGAAGGCAAGAACTTTGCCCAGAGATGTGAACCTGGAGCTGAACTCGGCTGTAGAAATTTATATTCGGCAAGTAGATGAGTTGTTAGAATTCTTATTGGAAGGTTTACTTATACACTAAAATATGGGAATCATGGCAAAGTGAGTGTTGGATAACCAAAGTGGTCACTGTTACATATTTTATATAAATATGACACATATATACATACATGTATATCACATGAAAAATATAGAAGCCATAGACCTTATTTATTCAAATGGTCGTGGGTTCACAGGTGACATTTATAGTTTTGTTCTAAGATAGCTTTATTTCAGGTACAAAGAAGCGGCAGGGCACATGCTTTGCATGTATGAGGCTCTTGGTTGGATCCCTGGCATAGGTTAGCCCTCCAGCACTGCTGAGTGCAGACCCTTTGCACCTAAGAACCTGCAAATACATGCTTTTAACTCAACCAACATCATAATAAAAGGCAAATTTTTAAGGTAAAATCATGTTTTGTGTGTGTGATTGCTGGCAGTATCTTAAAGCGGAGGAGTGTATGAAGGAAAATGCCCGAGGAGAACCACTTCAACTTGCCTTTTTTTTACCAGGGATGCCTAAATTTTGTCCATGGGCCAGATTTTCTCCTAAAATTTGTTCTTGCTTTTCCAAGGCTCTCTTATGGGCATTCTTATTCCTCTTTCTGAGCCCGCAGACTGCCTTCAACCAATAAGGAACTGCTAATGGCTTTAATCCAAGAAAGAGAACAGATTTTGAGTTAAGATCTGTCTATGTGGAATATGGAATACATATTTAGGCGGGGTCAAGGTATAGCAAAAGGGCTAAGGTTCTTTTCTCAACAGAGATGTGGATGGTCTGAAATAAGGAGCTGATAGGAGGAATAGAGGGAGAGATTCAAAAGGAACAAGAAAGTGAAGGCCAGAGAGATAGCCCGATGAGCTGGGGCACGTGTTTTGCCTGAGTTCAGCACCACATGGTGCCCTAAGCACTGCTAGAAACAACCCCCAACAGCCGAGCTGGATCTAACTCCTGAGCACTGCCACTGGTGTGACGAAAAACTAAGGGTAAGTTGAAGTGATAGCTGTTGGTGATATGTTGGCTGTGGTAGGTGGAATGCCGAATTTTTCCCAGGAAGGGTGTTTAATCTAGAGTTAGAAAAGAATGTTCAGAACAAAGCCTTGGAGAGGAATCAGCGAACCTGAAAGGTAGCTATAAAGTCAAGAGGGAAGCAAGGAGGAGAAGTTCAGGAAATGATAGTTTCACAAACACCTATAAAATCAAGCAAGTTAAGTAAGGCACAGAAAAGGGCTTCCTGTGCCTCCTATCCCATAGTCAACCCCCCATCAGAAGCAGTCTTTGTGCCACAGATGCAGGACACGGAGTCAGTGGGGGATGAGGCCATAGACACACAGAGTGCACTGGAAACATTTGTAGCTAAAAGTTGTGTCAGGGAATGGGTTGATTTTGTTTTGTTTTGTTTTCTTGGTCTTGTTGTTGGTGTTCTCAGTCTTTTGTTTTTAACTGGAGATACTAGAACATGGTCTCAAAGCTAGAAATAATAGACTATAGACAGGGAATTCAGGCTCCAGAGGGAGTATGTAGACACCGGTGTTGCAGATTGCTGGATCCAGAGTCGCAGCAGGCAAGTCAGTTTATAACTAGACAGTTGTAGCACTGTTGTCCTGTTGTTCATCGATTTGCTCGAGCAGGCACCAGTAACGTCTCCATTGTGAGACTTGTTGTTAAATGTTTTTGGCATATCAAATATGCCACGGGTAGCTTGCCAGGCTCTGTGGTGCAGGTGAGATACACTCGGTAGCTTGCTGGACTCTCCAAGAGGGATGGAGGAATCGAACCCGCGAGTGCAAGGCAAATGCCCTGCTCACTGTGCTATCGCTCCAGCTCTATAACTAGACTAGACTTTGTTAACTGCTGCCTGCTATGCAGCCTGGCCTGCTGTATGTGGCCTTGGCTGGGTGTGGTAACGCAGTTACTGTATGGACTAAGCCAGTCTTGTTCCTAGGGATTGTTTATTTTTTTCTGAATTGATAAGGCCTCTAATCTAATAAGCCATATGTTTAAGATTCACAAAGACGATGGGCTATTTTTATTTTCTGAAAGTTATTTTTTTCTGCGTATAGAATCCAGGTTTACCAAGGTTTTCTAGCACTGTAAAGATTCTATTCCATGCAGAGTACGTAATAGGAGGATATCTAGATCATCCTTGGTCCCAGAATATAGGAAGGGTGACAGATAGGAAAATAGATCAAGGTGGGTAGCAAGAAGTAGATGGGAAGTAACAGAAGGCAGAGGTCAAGGGCCTTGAGTACCTGGGTGGTGAAGAGGAATGGTATAGCTTTATATCCAAAATGCAGTCAACAACGCTGAAAACAGGAGATTCAAGCCACCACAATCAAGCTTAAAAACGTACCTGTCAAGGAGGCAAGCTGGGGGTTGAGGGGAGTGGCTGGGAGGGAACCTGGTGAAGGGAAGTTGACACTGGTGGTAGAATTAGTGTTGGAACACTCTGATGGTGAGTCTAGAACTTAATTATGAATAACCTTGTAAATTATAGCTCTTGATGAAAATACTTTAATACGAAATTAAAATTTAAAAACTATCCCATTTTCATTTTATATTCATTGTTTCTGATGAAAAATAGGTTATAAGTTTTATACTGAGAGTATCCCACCTGCATGGCAGAGCCTGGCAAGCTACCTGTGGCATATTCGATATGCCAAAAAAAGTAGCAACAAATCTCACAATGGAGACATTACTGGTGCCTGCTCCAGCAAATGGATGAACAACAGGGCTACAGGGCTACAGTTTCTATTATTCCCCTTTACTTAATGTGTCTTTCCTCTTCTTAAGATTTCTAGTTTGTATTTCAGAAATGTTACTATAATGTGACCAAGTGGGTTTTAAAAAAAATTTTTCTTAGTTGGAATTTATATTATCTTACTGGAGGTCCCTTAATTCTGTAAGTTTTCTATTTTTGAGCAGATCCGGAAATTTCCTTCAACTTTCAAGACAAAATTTTGTTTCCAAAATAACATTTCTTCGGATTTGTTTTTTCTGTCCCATACTCTTTTTCTGTTACTCTAGAAAATTTCAGTTTCATACTTGATCATGCGCCATAAGTATTGAGACATTTTTCCTTTTAATCTGAACTTTAATGTGGTCGAATCTTTTCCATATCTTTGAGTTCACAGATCTTTTCTTGTTTTGTGTCGAAGAGTTTGTTAAGTCTTTGAAAAAATGTTATTAAAGTTTCACGATTTATAAAGTTGTTCATAGTAGGGTTTTAGAGATACTGTGTTCCAGCACCAATCCCAAAACCAGTGCCTTTTCCCTTCCCTCCACCAGGGTTCCAGGATCCCTCCCACTGCCACCCCACCACACCACCCTATCCCAGCCTGACACCTTGAGAACACATTTTTTGAATACTTTATTTACACAACATGGTTTACAAACTTGATCATAATGCAGTTGTTAGAGGCTTTTGATGTTCCAACTCCAATCCCACCACTTGAGTGACCTTCCCTCCACCGTTGTCCCATTTTCCCAACTACCTATAAAGCCTTAGCAGGCACACAATAATTTATTATATATATTACTTGTTACAACCAACTGGTTAAACAAATTATCAAAAATTCTTCAGTAATAGAAGATTTGTGAAGATTGCTATAGCTCACCAAGGAGTTGTTAAGCCTTCGTCTGACAATTTAATATCCATTACTAGTTGCTATTCATTGCTGGAGCCGTCTATGTCATTGTTTTTGTTTGTGGAGTTGAGTTGGTTTCTCTGTTATTTTCCCATCTAATTTCGTTGCTCCTGCTGGAATTTTAGTTCTTGGGAATATAGAGGTGTTGCGTGGCTGCATATGCAGCAGTGTGGTCCAGAAACTTCAGGACCTGTAGGACTGGGATGAGTCTGCAGAAATTCATAGTGAAGCTGTGTGATTAGGCCATTGTCATGGTGGCAGCAGTGGCTGTGGGTGCCACTGCCAAGGCTTCGAAGGGGCAGGGATTCAGTCCACTCCCTTCCCAAGAATGTCCTAGAGTATTTAGCAGGGGGACCAATGTGTCCATGACAATGTGTCCATGAATTTTAGTTGCTTGGCTTGTATCTCCTCAGGGATTTAGTTTGTGAATCTGAAGAGCAGGGCCAGTGGTGAGCTGATGTGGTGGTAGCTGTCAACTTATTTCCCTCCCACCCCAATTTTTTTCTTTCTCTTTATTTCATATGGAGGAAAAACCCTCCAAGAAGTTTAATAGATATTATGGGATCAATTAAAATTATTCACACCCGTAAAATTATTTTCTTTTTTAAGTATCTACTTTCCACCTTCTCTGCCTTACTTTAATGTTGTTGCAGTGATTGGGAATCAATACTTAGCTGTGGTTGTGGTGTGCACCCACTCAGCTGCAGTGCTCATTGGGGCTGCATTCCTTTAGCTGCAGTGTTCGCACATGTGCTTGCTGGAGGTTGCACTCTTTTTTTAAAAAAATCAATTTTTTATTTTACTGAATCACTGTGAGATAGATAGAGCATTACAAAGCTGTTTATGATTGGGTTTCAGTCATACAGTATTCCAACACCCATCCCTCCACCAGTGTAATTTCCCAGCACCAACGTCCCCAGTTTTGCTCCCATCCCCCAAGACATCCCCAACCCCACCCTGCCTCTATGGCATCACCTCATTTCTCTCTCTCTCTCTCTTTCACTTTCTCTCTCTTATTTTAGGCATTATGGTTTGCAATACAGATGCTGAAAGATTATCATGTGTATTCTTTTATGTACTTTGAATACTCAGGTCTTGTCAAGAGTGATCATTTCCCATTAACATGGTCATAATGGACCCTACTCTATCTTAACTACCCTCCACCTCCCACATCCTTGTGGTAATTTCCAGGGGTTGCATCCTTTAATCATTTGACAACACATTCTTTTTGTTGTGCTTGCCAAGCTCATACATTTTAGTTGTAGTGCACACACTCATGCTCACTGAGGGATCACACTCCTAGCTGCACTACTCACACATCTTTGTAAGTTGTGATGAATTTTATGAGTCTCGTCCTTTAGTTGTGGTGCTTGCACACACCTGGGTGAGGTGCTGCTGGAAATCACTTGTGGTACCAGGGATCACAGACAGCAGAACTACCATCATCACATGCAATACATGTACTTGTCACCAGGTGTTGAGCTTGTTGTTGTATTTTTTTCTTTTTGGATCACACCTGGCAATGCACAGGGATTACTTCTGGTTGATGCATTCAGGTATTACTCCTGGCAGTGCTCAGGGGACCATAAGGGGTAATGGGAATCAAATCTGGGTCAGCCACATACAAGGCAAATGCCCTACCCGTTGTGCTATCGCTCCATACAAGGCAGGTGCTATACCACTGAGACATCCTTGGGCCCCTAACAATTGATTTGATGATATTAACCTTATATCATTAACCTTCCTATCATTGCTTACAAGAGTTTTTTTCCCCAATTATTTTCTAAAGTCTAGATTGACAATAATACCACCTGCAAGAATAATTTTCTCATATCAGAAATCCAAAATACAAAGCTCATATAATCTTCATTCTCAGCAATGGAAAACAAATTATCAAATGATGCCTTTTCAGCAGATTTGATTGTTGGGGGAAAATTCCAAATAATAATTGTGAGTTCTCTTTTGAAAAACTGAATGTATTCAAAGTATAGAGAGAATAAGGTGAAGATCATTAGCACTCAGGTAGGCGACTGGGTGTGGGAGGGGGTATATTGGGGTTCTTGGTGGTGGAACATATGCACTGGTGAAGGGGTGGGGGTTTGATCATTATATGACTGAGACTTAAACCTGAAATCTTTGTAACTTTTTTTCACAGTGATTCAATAAAATAAAAATTTAAATAAAAAAAATAAAAATAAAGTAAAAAAAAAAAAAAAAAAGAATAATTTTCTCTTGACTTCCCCCCACATTTTTTTTCTGCACCCAGTGGTGCCATAGGATTACTCATGGCTCTGTGCTCAGAGATCACTCTTGGTGGGGCTCAAGAAATCTTACGAAGTGTTGAAGATCAAACCTGGGAGATCAAAGCTGCAGACAGGGTAAAGCAAGCACTTTAGTATGGCTCCAGCCTTCCCCACACTTCTTGTCTTATTGCGTTAGGTAGGATTATATTGAATTATATTGAATAGGAATTATTAGTATTAGTAATAGTATTATATTGGATAGGAAGATAAGTGGAGACACTTTTTCATCACTCCAGAAGTCAGGAGATACTCAAGAGTTTGGATTTCATTTTGCATGCTGAAATACCTTAAATGGGAGAGCAATTGAGTGTGTTCATTTTTCTTGAGTGGGGACTGGAGAGTTGGGCCACACCCAGCTGTGCTCAGAGGCTACTGCTGGCTCTGATCAAAGATCATTCTTGGCCATGCTCAGGCACATGCAAGGCAAGTGCTTGACCCCCTGTATCATCTCTTTGGCTCAGATGCATTATTTCTCTTGGAAGATTAATGGTGGCCGTTTATAGGATGGCAGGTGAGAGAAAGTCAGAAGAGAGGGAAGCAGTCAGCAGACTTGTAGTAGTAGATGAAGAGAAAGGAAAGTAAGGGAAGCCTCAGCTGTGGGAGAGAAGTGAGGAAATGGAAATGTGGGAAAGAAGATTAGAAAGTAATACCCAATTTTTTTTTTAGGTTAAGAATTTTGTTTGGGGGGTCAGAAAAGATAGTACAGTGGGTAGAGAGCGTGTCCTGTATGAGATTCATCTCATGAGACAAATCAACCCCAACACCTCTTATGGTTCCCTGAGCACAACTAGGAGTGATCCCTGAGCACAGAATCAGAACTCTGCCCAGAGCAGCACTGGGTGTGGCCCCAAAAGAGCAACAAAAAATTTGTCTCTGTAATAACTAGGACATTTTTATATTTTATTCCCATTTAATCTTCTTTCATATCTGTATATAGTTGTAAATGATTTTTAACTGTGCTTGGGAGACCATATGGCGTGAAAAGCATTGAACCAGGCTGGCTGGTTGTACCCAATTTTTATGATGGTCTTGGGGCTTTCTTCCAGAGAAGAGGTGTGTGTGTGTGTGTGTGTGTGTGTGTGTGTGTGTGTGTGTGTGTGTTTATTACTTTAATACTTGTGGGGACCACACCTGGTATTACTTGGGATTGCGTGGTGACAAGGATCAAACCCAGGACCTCACACACACAAAGCACATGCTCTACCTCTTAAGCCACATCCCTGACCCCCAGGAAAGGGTTCTCAATGGGGATGCCCATTATTCCAACCCAGAGAGTATAGTGGGGCACAGGTGCATTCCAGGGAGTGTCTCTGGAGGACTTGAGGGTTTGCTTACCCCATCCTGAAATAAAGGACTGGACCAAATGCAAAGTTTCTCCTGGTCTGCAGGCCTCCCTGTGAGATTTCCTCCCACCTTGAACCGATATCATGTGCTTCAGCCCAGGTCTGGACTGGCGCTGGACACAGGGCAGGAGAAAGGATCAGTGACACAAGCTGCCTGCCTGGGCTCCTTCAGTTTCTGCCCATTCTTGAAACTGGGAGACCAGTTTTAGATGACCTGGCATTACTGACTTTGTTTATGTCTCTTCCAACAGGTCAAATGGATGATGTACTGGATTATATTTGCACTTTTCACCACAGCAGAGACCTTCACTGACATCTTCCTTTGTTGGTAAGTACCTAAGGAACTGGAAGATTTTAAGGGAAGGGATAGCCCAGGGTCAGAGAAGGTCTGGGAAAGATCTGGGAACACACTCGGGCCTTCCTTCAGAGCTGAGAAGTGTCAGAATTTTAACAGTTCAGAAGTGTCTGGATTGTTCTGAATAAATACCTAGTCAAGGGCAAGGATGGTAAAATTCATGTTCTGCATGGAGGAGACTTGGGTTCTATCTCAGCACCACAAAAAAGAAGAATAATAATCTATGGAATTGTTTTTCAAATATTTATGGGATTACCTTATAAATGCAGATATTGTTCTTGTAATGTTTAATGATGTACAAAATAAACACAGTTCATCAATTAATGGAGTTGGCAAAAAAGGCATACATTCATAAGTTGCAGAAGGGTTGAATTGAGGTGGAGAGCCCATTCAAGGGTTAAGGGACATATTTTGCATGTGGCCTGGTTGCATTCCTGGCACCTCATATGGTCCCCCACACACTGCCAGGAGTGATCCATGAGCACAGGGCCATGGATATCCCTCAGCACTTAAGCTCTGGTTCAACCCCCACCTCAAATGGGAGAAGGCTGAAGAGATGGCTTAAAGGACGGTGCATGCTTTGCATGTGGATAACCCGAGTTTGGTCCCTGGCATCATATGGTTTCATGAGCACTGCTGGGAACAACCCACAGGAAATACACTGGAAGTTACCCTAAACAACACCAAGTGTGGCTCAAAAACCAAAGGAAAAAGTAAAAGGAAAAGAAACTGTGCACAAAAGTACTCAATAAAGTTTCTCTCCTACACCATTCACCCTTATCAAGACTGCTATTTTGTTCTTTCTAAAAATAAATATTTTAGAATATTTAATATTCTAATATTTCAATTATATTATTCTCACTAACATTCTAATAATAAATATAGGTGAATGTATATCCATACATATGCACATTTTAAACTGTTATTATAGGATATAATGGTTATTTACTTTGATTTTTATTTCTTACTTACTTTTTAATTTTTCAGTGCCAGAGATTGGACACAGGGCTTCATACATGCAAAGCATGTGCTCTCCCACTGAACTATATCCCTGGCCTGTTCAGTGTATTTAGTTTTTTGTTATTTTTTTCTTGGGAGTGGTACACCTGACTATTATCAGGGCTTATCCCTAGCTCTGTGCTTGGGGATCACTCCTGGGGGGTTGTAGAGTCCAAGATGGATCCCAGACCTCCTGCATGCAGAGCTTGTGCTCCAGCCCCTTGAGCTATTTCTCTCACCCAGTTCTTCCTTTCAGAAGAAAGAAACTGTGAATAATGTACAGTATCTCCCTTAATACTTGAAGAGTCCGAGTTTGTGCACATGTGAAAGCAGTGCAGGGGAAACCCTTGAGTTAACCAGGGTTGTTTTTGCAACTTGGGATTATGGGGCTTTTTTTGCAAGTGGTGTCGGAATGTTTCACCACAATGACATATCTATCACTGGGAAAGTATTTCCAGTATCCCAGTATGTCCAGTATTTCCAAGGGGAACTCTTAGGAACTTGCTCTCCAGGTCATCCCAGGCCCAAAGAACAGACCCCAACACTCCTTTTCTTGACCCCGTTTTGGGTCAGTGGCCATTGTCATGTTAGTAGGTAGCTCTTCTCCCTGGGAAGAGCCTGACTTTCATCTCCACTGGGAGAAATAACCGTCTCAGCCAGTGTGGCTTCCAGTCGAGGGAAGGAATCTTGATGACATACTTCTATATGCTGGTGTCATCCTGCCTGTGCCCTGACCCAGCACAGGCGTGCCGGAGCTGAGTCCTCGGGAGTGGACCCGGGACTCCTGGGCCCTCCTCTGTCTTCCCAAGGCCCTGGGGCTGGACTCGAAGTTTCAGTCTGTGTAGATGATTTCATTTCTCTTTTGTTTATTGTCTTCGGTGTCACGCCCTATGCCGCTCAGGAACAGCAGTGCCACACTGGATCGGCACGGGTTCGGGGCCTCACATAGCGTCAGGATGGAACCAAAGGCCTTGAACACGTCAGGCTTGTGCTCTGATGCTTGTGCTACAGCTCCACCCCCAGTGAAGTGAAAAACTTTCACTTAAGTTTTCAGAAAGAATAAAGTAATAAACATACAGGACGATGTAAAATCGAAGCCGTACACTAAACTGTAAAATAGCACGCTGAAAGTAAACAGGACACTTTGTCTTCCCCTGGGCCTTTGGTTCCTCTCCCCAGAGATATTGCTGTTAAAAGTTACTTGTGTTTTGTTTCAGAAATGGATTCTTTTTTATTGGTGGGGGGCGGGGGCACACCTGAAGTGCTCAAGGCTTCCTCCTGCCTCTGTGCTCAGGGATCACTTCTAGTGGGGCTCTGAGAACCATATGGGATGCCAGAGATTGAACTAGGGTTGGCAGCCTGCAAGGCAAGCGCCATACCCACTTTATTATCTCTCCAGCCCCCTCTCAGAGTCCTAAACTGTATATGTGTTTTACCTATGAGGAAAAATGCTTCTTACATAATAAAAGAACTGCAGTGTGGCAGATTCTCATGGGACTGTGTGTACCTTGGGTCAGTGCCCGTGCTTGCCAGATTCATTTTTTTCCCCCTGGGGCTGGCAAATACTTGTTTTCAAGACAAAATTTGCTCCATTATAAGCACCAACATGATCCAGTGTGGGAAAATCATGCATCCGTCTTCTCCTGGCCCTTCTCTCCTCTGGCTGTGAAATTTTAAACAATCTAGACATGATCTTATCCTCTCGATGTGGAGGGAATGTTCATTCAGGAAGAGCCTGCCAGCAGCAAAAACAGCCGACTCTGAGACCTTGATGAGGGGTGGAGTGGGGCAGAGTGGCTGTTCCACTCTGTTGGGGAGGTGAGGGGACCATAGGACAGGTAAGGGGCCCTGAAATGACCGGGATTTTCACTTGACTTCCTTATCTGAGGAGGATGCCGTGGAAGAGTTACATTTCTGATCTTTCCAGACAAGCACAGGTCTTGTTTCCCTCAGTCATGTTTTCAGACTACCTGGGCTTCATTTTATTTGGGACCAGTTAGACACAGCCAAGGAAGGATGGAGTGTTTTCTCTGCCGATCCCTAGAAATCGGAGTTACCGCAGGCCACACAGCGCCCTGGGCCGATCAAGAAGAAAGGGGTGGGAATGTGGGGAAGAGCCTACACTGTGGTTTCTGTGGAAAGCACGCACGAGGCAAGGTGAGCGGGTCTCAGATGGCCTAGCCTGAATCATTTCCATAGGCCCCGCTTGACTGTGGGGGCTGTATCTGGTGGTCCAGTAGCTGGCCCGGGATACTTAGAGCCAGTGGCTGGCGAGGAGAATGTGCGTGTGAAAGCTCTGTGGAGGAGGTGTTGAGGGCGTGGGGGTCATGGACTCTGGTTGGCCTGTCCAAGGTTTGCTATCCAGTGCATTGTTTCCTGTCTTCAGAAATCAGCAGGCTCTCTGAAGTAAACGTGGCCCCAAGATGTCAGTGCACTCCTTCCCCCCTACAGAAAATGGAAAGGCGTTCTTAGTGTGCTTCAGGACCACAGACATGGTTGCACATGGTATGGATGGAGCAAGCTCTCTGCTCAAGGCAAATGGGGCTGAAGTTCTAAGGATGCCCTGCTGGCAAGCCCAGTGCTCTGGGACTGCATCCAGAGACGGGGCTGACTAACTGTAATGTGCAAAGGGACTGTGCAGAGACCTGTTAATGACAGGTCGTGGGTTGCCGTTCTGTATTATTTGTGAAAATCAGTCTGTCTCTTTGACTACTTTGCCTTCGTTTCAAGGATTCCAAAATCATGTCTGTATTTCCCAGTAGACTGCAAGCTCTAAGAGGGTGGGGATCTGGTCTCCGTGGCTAAACACTGTCTCAGTGGTCAGCCAATATAGGGACTGGTACATGTGTGTGGACAGAATGGCATGAAGGACCTCAAGCTCCAGAATTAATGTTCTCTGCATCCTAAATGCCTTTCCCCCCTTTTATTGGTTTACTTATTTTTGGTGCTGGAGATAAAAATTTGGTTTATTTATTTTGGTGCTAGGCACTTCCTATAGGTGAGGCATGTACTTTACCACCAAGTCACATCTTGACCTAAACTCTTTTGATACCCTGAAATTCAAGATCTGTCTGGCTGCTGTTGACATGAGCTGGGCGCACAGCACCCTCTTTCCTAGCACGAGTTTGGCTCCTGTCCCTGCCTCTTCGGGAGCCAAGAGGACAGGCAGGAGAAGGAGGCTTTTCTTCTCAGTGAAGAGCATCGCTCTGCTCTTCTCTGCAGTAAATTGTCCAGCCGCTTGTGCCTTCTGGCCACAAGTGAAGGGAGAAGGACTGGGTGGATGGCTGAGCCTGCAGGCCATGGTGGGTGTATAAAAATAAAAATAAAAAGAAAGGAAGGGGCGCGCAGGCGGCGAGGCAGGCGAAGGAAGGAAGAAGGCCAAACTGGTTGCTCGATCGGTTTATTTCATGTCCATCTCCATTCTCCTCTGATTCTCCTCCTGCTTCTTTCTCCCCATCCTACTTCATTCTCTCTCTCTCTGCCTCTCTCCCGGCTCTCGGTCTCTCTCTCGATCTGTGGATCTGGCCCCCGTGGATCTGGCTCCCGTGGATCTGGCTCCCATGGATCTGGCCCCGGTGGGTCTGGCGCCGTGGATCTGGCCCCTGTGGATCTGGATCTGGCCCCCAACCCACTCTTCCAGCCTAGTTAAATCTCCACCGCATGAGGGGGTTGGGGCATACACATAGGTGTGGTCAGCAATAGGGTAAGGTTCTTTTCCCTCAGGGGATGCTTCTCCCAGGACTTAATTCTCTATCAGCAGGAGGATCCACCCAAGGGCAGAGTCCCATGAATGTGTTTCTCTTCTCAGCCAGCAAACATATAAGAATTCATAATATTAATTATTTTGTATGGACACAATAAGAGATGCATTAAAGCTTATAGAATTGCTCTCCTGGGGCCATCTCAATCTCAGACTACAGTGCTCAGGCCAGATCAGTCTTTCCCATCCCTGGCAGGGTCCCAGTCTCATAATTACTATTGGATCATGACAGCATTTGTCTATGATCAAGCTCTTAACTTATAGTTAAGAATTAGGCACCTTGGCCAGGCCCATCTCGATGCCAGGGTAGCACATAACTCACCGCTTGCCCTGGATCCTTCCCGTCCCACGTCGGGGACCCTACTTTGGGGTGCTAGGAACTGAGGGCAACTGAGGCTTAAGTGGAGAAAGCAGATGCCCAGGAGGGAATATCGAGGCCAATTAAGTCTTAAGTTATAAAAACATAATATTGTCTTCTTGTGTCTATACAAAAAAGACATAGCTTTAAAGTAAATTATTCAAAAGGCATAAAGAGGAGAGAAAGGCAATGTTATAATATTCAGTGTCCTAGGAAGTTCTGACCTTACCAATTAACAGAGTTTGATTAAGGGAAGAGCAGATAAACTGGTAGAATTGGTTACAGATAAACAAAAGAATGGGAGTGACTCGGGAGCACTTTGATGGGTGTGACTGATAAACCTAAGCTCCTTGGGCAAGGGGAGCAAGGACGAACCAAAGTCAGGCCTAACATATTTAGAGCTATATTCCAACATCTCCCCCTTTTATGTTTACAAAATTACAAAAATTTGAAATAGAAAGAGGAACAATTCCAAACACAATACAGTCTTATAAATTGTAATAAAAATTCTCCTCCTGCTTCTTTCTCCCCCATCCTACTTCATTCTCTCTCTCTCTGCCTCTCTCCCGGCTCTCGGTCTCTCTCTCGATCAGTGGATCTGGCCCCCGTGGATCTGGCCCCCATGAATCTGGCTCCGTGGATCTGGCCCCTGTGGATCTGGATCTGCCCCCAACCCACTCTTCCAGCCTAGTTAAATCTCCACAGCATCAGGGGGTTGGGGCATACACATAGGTGTGGTCAGCAATAGATTAAGGTTCTTTTTCCTCAGGGGATGCTTCTCCTAGGACTTAATTCTCTTTCAGCAGGAGGATCCACCCAAGGGCAGAGTCCCATGAATGTGTTTCTCTTCTCCTCAGCCAGCAAACATATAAGAATTCATAATATTAATTATTTTGTATGGACACAATAAGAGATGCATTAAAGCTTATAGAATTGCTCTCCTGGGGCCATCTCAATCTCAGACTACAGTGCTCAGGCCAGATCAGTCTTTCCTAGCCCTGGCAGGGTCCCAGTCTCATAATTACTATTGGATCATGACAGTATTTGTCTATGATCAAGCTCTTAACTTATAGTTAAGAATTAGGCACTTTGGCCAGGCCCATCTCGATGCCAGGGTAGCACATAACTCACCGCTTGCCCTGGATCCTTCCCGTCCCACGTCGGGGACCCTACTTTGGGGTGCTAGGAACTGAGGGCAACTGAGGCTTAAGTGGAGAAAGCAGATGCCCAGGAGGGAATATCGAGGCCAATTAAGTCTTAAGTTATAAAAACATAATATTGTCTTCTTGTGTCTATACAAAAAAGACATAGCTTTAAAGTAAATTATTCAAAAGGCATAAAGAGGAGAGAAAGGCAATGTTATAATATTCAGTGTCCTAGGAAGTTCTGACCTTACCAATTAACAGAGTTTGATTAAGGGAAGAGCAGATAAACTGGTAGAATTGGTTACAGATAAACAAAAGAATGGGAGTGACTCGGGAGCACTTTGATGGGTGTGACTGATAAACCTAAGCTCCTTGGGCAAGGGGAGCAAGGACGAACCAAAGTCAGGCCTAACATATTTAGAGCTATATTCCAACAGTGGGAGCCCCATCTTGAATGAGCGTAGCCCCGCAAGAAGCATTGCCAGCATGACCCTGGGTGAATCCTGGGGAGAGCCTGGGTTCTGGTTGGATTTGACCACAAAAGAAATAAGAGTCAGCTTGTCCAAGAGGCCTTGTGCCTGTGCTGTGTGGGTGCACTCTCCTGTGTAAGTGAGAGAAAGAAGGATCAGAGCCTTATAAATGCAGATGCATGGAAAGAAGGAGATAGAGATAGAGAGAGAGAGAGAGAGAGAGAGAGAGAGAGAGAGAGAGAGAGAGAGAGAGATCTCCTGCTCTCCCCCTCATCATCATGTCTCTGAGGACTAATGAAACCTGTCTTTTCTCCACCCCCTCTCTAGGTTTCCTTTCTATTATGAACTCAAAATAGCATTTGTAGCCTGGCTGCTGTCTCCCTACACAAAAGGCTCCAGTCTCCTGTATAGGAAGTTTGTACATCCCACACTGTCTTCAAAAGAAAAGGTAATTGGTGCCGTGCTGCATTTCGCTCCTTAAACAAGTTTTTCTTTTTTTTTTTTTTAAAAAAAAACAACTTAAAAGTTTATCCATGAAAAGATCAGGTTATTTTATTGTGGGAGCCCCTCAAAACAAAACAAAACAAACAAACAAACAAAAAGAAAACCAGAAAATTTACATAGACAGGAAAAGTGAAGCATAGAGAAATGAAATGACTTGAATCAAGCTACTACTTCCAGGAGCGAGACTGGAATGTAGTTGATTCCTTGTACAACATTTGCTTCCTTGTTTGATGATAAAAATGTATGCTGTCAACAAACTGCTGCTGTTGTGGTGATTGTCAGTCAATAAGTCATAATGATTATTGATCAGTATGGTAATAGTCACAGCAAATAATGAGAAGTCATCATAATTTTTGTCTTTCACCTTTAAAGTACTTCACAAGCATCTATAAACTGAAATTTTTTTGTCTCATGTGAGAGTTAAAAAAAATAAGCCTGGGAGAAATTAAGGAAAGGGTCAACAATAAAAATTCAAGGAAGAATTCCAATATGTATCTTTTTAAGATAAAATTAATTTTAAGATCTTTAAAAATGTCACTCTATACAATTATATTTTTGTTTAGCACCTTCATTCAAACTGTTTCACCAGTTTTGTTCTCAGTAATTGTTTCTCTCAATGAATTGTTTCTTTTTTTTTTGACCTACCATATGATAGATACAAACTTATTAAAATGAATGGTTGCTGGGGCCAAGGTAAGGCACTTGCCTTGCACACAGCCAATCTGGGTTTGATTCCCAGCACCCAGATAATCCTCGGAGCTACCAGGAGTGCTCCCTGAGCAGAGAGCCAGGAGTAAGCCCTGAGCACAGCTGGTGTGGCCCCCACACCAAAATTGATAAATAAAATAAAATGAACAGTTGCTTTGGTTTTATGAATTTGATGACCTTTTGTGCCTGCCAGTCTATGTAAACTGTTTTTAAAATAAATGTTTAATGTATTTCCAAATCCTCAAACAAAAAATAAAACAGGTATCATAATTGCAGTCTGAGAACTTTAACATGTGTGAATAAAATCCACTTCTGCTGTTTTTGTGATGACCAAGACTGGACCACCATATGAAAGAAGCTTAGTTCCTTCTTTTGACATATTACCTTAAATGCCCGAGAATGGAATTATTTGGGCCCAACATTGTATAACTCACTAGTTATATGCCTTTTTAAACTCAGGAGCACTCTAGGTTCTCCTGAAAGTTGGAGACGCTAGTGTTTCCCACACTGAAAAACATCACCCCCTGGAGGACACTAGGCCAGTTGGGGGCGAGGGTGCTGATAGGGACTGGTTGGGGGTGGGGAAGGGCGCTTTCTATTGGTTCCCTTAAAGAAGGCAGATGGAGGGCATTTAGTAATTTTTGTTTGTTTGTTTTTAAATAGGAGGTGTCAGGGCTGGAGTGACAGTACAGCGGGTAGGGCAATTGTCTTGGACATGGCCAACCTGGGTTCCATCCCTGGCTCCCGTGTGGTCCCCTGAGCCCACTGGCAGTAATTCCTGAGTGAAGAGCCAGGAGTAACCCCTGACCACTGCAGCCCCCTCAAGGAGGCGGGGGTGGTAAAAAAACCCAGATAACTCTGGGAACCTGTGCTCAGCAGAATGATGTCCTGCTGCTTGCTGTGCTACCCGACTTAGCACCATCACTGCTCCATCCAGAAGACAAAACTGTCAAGGCTCAGCTTGACAAAACTGTCCCCCAGCTCGTGGCAAGTGTGGGATTAGATGCTGGGCTCTTGCTGGACATTTTCCCAGGTCCCTCATTGTCTAACGGGGTGACCGTGTACGAGAGGGCAGGAGAGTCTCCATTCAGGCACTCTGGAGCCTTCCTAGAAGGTTAGAGGACTTTAGACATGCTTTCAGGATTAGGAAATGTCTGTTTTGAGGGCCAAAGCGATAGTCCAGCGAGTAGGGTGTTTGCCTTGTATGTGGCCGACCTGGGTTTGATCCCTGGCATCCCACATGGTCCCCTAAGCACTACCAGGAGTGATTCCTGAACATCATGCTTGTGTGACCCAATAAGCAAAAAATAAATAAATAAATAAAGTCTGCTTTTTCTCTAAAGTTCCTTTTCTTGCTTTTTTGGGGGGAGGATCTGATGATGATGGGCTGCAGCCTCGTGGACCATGGCCAGTGATGCGCAGGGTGCGAGGAATGGATGAAGCCTGACTGCTGTTCTGTCTCCCAGCACCGCCACCCCCACTGCAGATTTTGTTTTCTACCCCCTCCCCATATCTCTTCTCACCCTTTCTTCTCTCCATACACACACTAGAATCCCTGTGAGAATCAGTGATGGGGCAGGCAGCCAAGCCCAGCACTCAGGAGGGAGAAAAGGGAAAGATTTCACCGGCTCTGACAGTTCACTGTGTCTCTTTTTTCCATTTGACAGGAAATTGACGATTGCCTAGTCCAAGCAAAAGACAAAAGTTACGATGCCCTGGTGCACTTCGGAAAGCGGGGCTTGAACGTGGCGGCCACAGCGGCGGTGATGGCTGCTTCCAAGGTACGAAGCTGGTCTCTGAGCTGGGGCTGCATGAGCATTTGATCCCCGCAGGCTGCCCTGGTGATTGTCCATGCAGCTTGCACCAGTGAAAGACCGATCAGTGGTTTCTTTATGGGCGCTTCACTTCCTGTCTCAGAGGGAGGTTTGAGTCCTTTGTTTTCTAGAGTACCTTTGAAATTTGTTGGGGAAAAAGAATCAGGTGATTCTTGCTCCAGAAAATTTGGGACACCAAGACACACACACACACACACACACACACACACACACAATTTATACACTTTGAAGAGGTTCCCAGAAGCCCTGAATCTCATCCACGGGTACCAGAATAAGAATCTCTAAATGACTTTGACCTAAAGCCTAGGAGAGAGGGGAAAGCTGCACTTCTCTGCAGCTTCTCAGGACTCTGCGAGTGTCCCCCAAACTCTAAGTGTCCAGGTGAGAGACTGTCTGTGGAGAGGTGTCCCTGTGCTCATGTGTCTCAGTAGATCCAAAAGAAGGTGCCCAGAGAAGGTTGGTGGATGCAGACAGCGGGGAGGTGGTGCCAGCCAGTCAGACATGGGGGTGTGAGATGGAGTCTGGGCTGGTGAGGTACTGTGCTTTATTCTCCACTCTTTTGCAGCCCGCACCTCTTCTCAAGTCCTGTGTTCCCACCCGCTGCTTCTCATATCGGCATCTTGTCCTCATGTCACTGTCTCCTAGTGGGCTTGGCCCCAAGCAGGGACACTGGGACACATTTACTCTCTGAGGAAATCTAGCAGATTCTTTGTGTCCTGTTGACAAATGCTTCTCTGAACCCCACTGTAGAGCTGGGAGGGAAGCCAGTGCTTGGCGGGTCTGTTGTATTAGCAGAGGGAAGCGCTCAGTTTGGACGGGATGTGAGAGTTGGGAAAGGTGGCTGGAACCCTCTCAGGGTTTGAAGAGGGTTGATAGAAATCTTGGTGCGCTGTGGATTTTGTGTGGCAGGAGGGAGGGTGCTGACAGGCAATAGGAGCTACATGGCTGGTTTGACTTTTCTGTGCCTCTTAAATGCATGAGGCACATTAAGAGCATTTCTGGGAGAAAAACCCAAGATTTTGTGTTTATTTAAAAAAAAGGGGGGGGTCTGGAGCAATAACACAGCAGGTAGGGCATTTTCCTTGCACGCGGCCGACCCAGGTTCAATTCCAGCATCCCATATGGTCCCCTGAGCACCGCCAGGGGTAATTCCTGATTGCAGAGCCACACCTGTGTCTCCAGGTGTGACCCAAAAAGAAAAAAAAACATGCTTCTCTAGGTTAGCATATAGAGCTTGGGCGAGGAAGAGAAGGAACAAATGGGAGGAATTCCTGTTTCAGAGAAGGACCAGCTTCGTCCACTCTACAGTGACCTGTCACTGCTCTCAGCATGGGGGTACCCCACTCCCCAGGACACCAGGGACAGTGTCTTTGCAGAGGAAAATCTGCTTTGGTACCCCAAGGAGATACATCAGGGTTTCAAAAGAGCAGTGGTGTGCGGGAGCCTGCTGTTGAAGACGCACCATTCAGATGGGCCAGGGTGGGGGTGGGAGGCTCCTCCTGGAGATGCGCAGCCAGCCAAACTAGTGGCTCAGTGCAGACCTTGGACTTGGGGATCACCTGGGCCACAGCGGAGGTTCTGGAGGGACCATGTAGTGTTAGGTATCAAACTGGAGTGGGCTGCAGGCAAGGCACAGACCTTACTGCCTTACTGTACTCTCTCTCTCTTTCTCTCTTTCTCTCTTTCTCTCTCTCTCTCTCTCCCTCTCTCTCTCTCTCTCTCTCCCTCTCTCTCTCTCTCTCTCTCCCTCTCTCTCTCTCTCTCTCTCTCTCTCTCGCACCTAGAATTTTCTTTGTAAGCTGCAGGAGAAGGGAAATCAAAATTGCTAAGCTCTGAATTCCTCAGGCCACCTTTGCAGTACAGAACTGCAGAAACCTTCTCTGCCCCTAGTGCCTGAGCCCTCAGCCTTTCTCAGCCCTGTCACAGGACATCACTGGGGGGTATTGATCAGGGCAACACAGCCTGGTCAGCTGAGTGTCTGGAAGTGGTGTTCTCTCAGTAGTCCTCTTCCAGGGCTCCCTCCAGCTAGAGCTGCAGAATCCTGATGTGGCCTGCCCCTGTGCACCCCTCAGGTCCCTCAGACCCCTCAGAAGACCTGTGAGCCTGAGCTTCCTGCCAGGCAACCGCTCACATTGGAACATGCCTCAGGAAATCACTGAGACGCTTTCTCTGGAGGAACAGCGTGAGGGGTGCCTGCTTCCTGTTGAATTCGGTTTCTGATGAGAGAATTTTCTGCCTTAGTGAGGGCTCTGCCTTGCCTTTCTAAATATCTTGAGAGAGAGAAAACACATCTCTTCCAAAAATAATGTCCTCTATTTTTGAACCAGATGTGTACTTTAAAAAAGAAAAGTGAAATCCCATCTGGTTGAGAGTAACTCAGTGGTTTCCACAGCAACGGTAGATCCCACCAGCGGGAGCAGAGGAAGATGACGCATCAGTGGGGCCAAGTGCAGCTTTCATGTCCAAACCACCTAGGAAGCTTTGTTTCCCTTCTGATAGCTCCTCAGATGTGCTGGATGTGACTCGAAGGCCACCGGTGCATGGATCTCTATTTTTAACAGGTTCCCCAGGTGCCTTTTAACCAGGCAGCTCCGTGCAGGTCGTTGCTGGAGGCGCCATTCCAAGCCAGAGGCACCCTGGTGATTGGAGGGAACACGCCCACCTTCTTTTCCATTCCTGGAGTGCAGATTCTGCTTCAAGAAGCTTTAGCCTGAGAATGAGAAACAGTGCGGGCCCAGGCGTGTGGGCACATGGGCCTCTGCATCTCGGTGGCACTTCCCAGCACTGGTTAAAGGATATGGTGAGGGCTAGAGTGATAGCACAGCAGGTAGGGCATTTGCCTTGCACGCAACGCAGCCCACCCGGGTTCGATTCCCAGCATCCCATATGGTCCCCTGAGCACCGCCAGAAGTAATTCCTGAGTGCATGAGCCAGGAGTAAGCCCTGTGCATCGCTGGGTATGACCCCCCCCCCAAAAAAAAAAAAAGAAAGAAAAAAAGAATATGGTGAGAACACAGATTTTTTTTTTTTTTTTGTCTTTTGGATCATTCCTGGCAATGCTCAGGGGTTATTCCTGGCTTTGCACTCAGGAATCACTCGTGGCGGTGCTTGGGGAACCATATTGCAAGGGACTGAACCCGGGTTGTCTGTGTGCAAGGCAAGCGCCCTACCCGCTGTGCTATCGCTCTGGCCACAAGAACGCAGATTCTTCTACCTGTTAGGTAGTACCTGAAAGTACAGTGCATCCAGCTGAGACCTGAACAAATTGTGCTACCCCAGACAAATAGGACAACTTCAGGGATCACCCTGCCTAGTCACTCATGGCTAGAGGGATCCTATAATTTTCTGTTCAGAGAACATGCCTGCAAGTTAGAGGGTGCCCCTGCAGCTCCTCCAAGGGAAACAGGCTTTGTGTCCACCGCCCCCCCCGCCCCCAGAGCCCACTTTCCTTGGACCCTGTGCTCTCCTCCCCGAAACCATCAGCCTTCATCAGACAACTCAGTCTAGACATTGGCTGCATTGATCTAAGTGGATGGCACGAAAGCAAGATGCTTGTGAGATCCTCACTTCAGGGTCAAAGATTGTACAGGCTGAAGGCACTTGTCTTGTACAAGACCAGTCCAGGTATGATCCTCAGAACAACATACGGTCCTTTGAGCCCCTGCCGGGAGAGGTCCCTGAGCACCAAGCCAGGAGTAAGTCCTGACCACTGCTGCCTGTGGCCTGTCCCCCACCCACCTGTTAATCTATTTCTTTAGAGACTCTAGTTCAGACACTGTAGGTGGAATTAGCTGACAGGTAAGGTGTCTCCCCTACTCATTTTTCATCCTTTGAAACCTCCCTTGAAAGAAACTTCAGTGCTTCAGTGAAAGGTCTCTTAGGTAACTTTCAGTAAATTCCGTTTACTCCCTCTTAGACTAATTAGCCTTCTTTCCCCTTCCTTCCCTGACCCCAGTGAAAAATGAATGTTTGCAGGACCTGAGGTGCAGGTCAACAGTAATGGCCTTACACTGTGTATGACAGGGCCTGGATTTGCTTTCTCGCACTGACAAAAAACAACACAACCATTTAGATATTTGCAGGAATGGGTAGAGCATTTGCCTTGCACGAGGCCGACCTGGGTTCGATTCCTCCGTTCCTCTCAGAGAGTCCGGCAAGCTACCGAGAGTATCCCGCCTGCACAGCAGAGCCTGGCAAGCTACCTGTGGTGTATTCGATATGCCAAAAACAGTAACAAGTCTCACAATGGAGACATTACTGTGCCCACTCAAGCAAATGGAAAAACAACAGGATGACAGTGTTACGACAGTGCTACCTCATTGTGAGTGTGAGGAAATTTTGGAAACCACATCTCTGTACAAGTTAATTAATAATATTAATTTATTACGGGAGAACTTGAAAATCTAAAACAACAAAATGACTCTTGGGACTTTTCTCCCCAGGCCTGTTTGCCATTTCCACTCCAGCCTTTGATCTGCCACCAGGAAAGTGTTAAGGCAGCTTTTCTTTCCATGAAAACTGCACTGTCTCCTTCCGGGGCCTCACTCTAGCACCTACTAAGTGAACCTCATTTACAAACTGCCTCCCTACCTAGATAGAAGTGCTCTCTCTCCCTCTCTCTCTCTCTCTCTCTCTCTCTTTCTCTCTCTCTTTCTCTCTCTGTCTCTGTCTCCGTGTCTTTCTCTCTCCTTCTCAGTTTAACAATACAAGACAAGACTGACATCCTTTGGACCAACTTCTCTCTCTCTCTCTCTCTCTCTCTCTCATTTTTGGGCCACATCTGGCTGTGCTCAGGGCTTACTCATGGCTCTGCTCAGGGACCACTCCTTGCTTTGTGCTCAAGGATCACTCCTGGTGGGCTCAGAAGACCATATGGGATGCTGGGGATCAAACCCAAGTCAAACACAAGTCCCTATCTGCTGTACTATCTCTCTGGCCCCAGAAAGTAGCTTTTTCTTAACCACCAGTTTCACCTAGAGGGGAAAAAATTAGGCTCCAGGGTATTTTTAAAGGCTAGAATTGGAAATATCTCACTCTCTTTTTAAAAAATCACTATAGAAATTCATTTATAAAACAAAACACTTTGTCCCACGCAAGAAGAACCATACATAGTACAGAACAGGAATGGGTTCTCAGTTCTGGGGCTGAGCAGATGGCCCGAATGCCAGGTGCACTGACTTGGATGGTGAGGCCCTGGATTCCGTCCTTGAGCCTGGACCTGACTGCCTCCACCATCTGCTCTGTCACACAAAGGGCCAGGTGGGTGAGGGAGAGGGAGGAGGAGGAAACCAAAGTTTTAGAGATGTGAGATATTATAGCCAACTTATTCCCCTTAAAATTTGAACCATGTGCCATGTCTCTGTCATCTGCCCCATTGTCAGATAAACTAGCCTTGCTTTATTTCTTTTGTCCTTTTTTAAAAAATGTCTCATTATTTGAAAATAGTGTTTTGGTGTCCGGGAGCCCCTGTTCCTACAACAGCTCCAGTGACACCAGTACTCAGTGAAGTTGCCTGTGCAATCCGCTTCTCTACTACAAGATGCTTCTTCCCTGGGAGTGGGTGGTTACTCCCTTGAATCTTAGCATCTCCTAATAAATGATTAGCTTCGGGAGATGAGAAGGACTAGATTCTTTCCTATTCCTTGCTTACAAAAAAAAAAAATAGGCTCAGGGGTTCAGATTGTAGGGTACTTACCTTACATGTGGTCAACTTAGGGTCAATTCCTGGCTCCCCCTATCAGCCCACCAGGAGTGATTCCCGAGAACAGATCCAGCCATAAATAAGTTCAGAGCACAGCTTGGTGTGGTCCCCCCAAAGAAAAATAAAAGAAATAACAGGCGTAATACTAAATAAAAGCCTATTTTGTTCACTTACTGATGTGGGCAAGCACACCCTGTGGTGCTCGGGGTCACTCCTGACTCCGTGCTCAAGAGTGACACCTGGCCACATTTGGGGGACCATATATGGTTCTTGGGATTGAATCAGGGTTAGCCACATGTGAGGTAAATGCCTTACCTCCTGTACTATCCAGTCATAATTTTTTGGGTTTTGTATCATGTCTGGTGGTGCTCAGGGGCTACTCCTAATTCTGTGCCTGGAGGATCAGGTAGTGTTGAGGATCAAATCGGAGTGAGCAGTGTGCAAGGCAAGTTCCTTAGCCCCTGTACTATCTTTCCAGCCCAACAATGCCTACTTCAATATTTACACTAATTAAACCTTGTTGGTTGATCTAAAGAAAAAACTTTGACTTCTCCAGTCTTTCTCAATCCAGTATGGTAGCTGCTTGCCACATGTGACTATTTAAGTATACCAAAACCATGAACAATAGCACCCCTGTAAACCATATTACCTAAGTAAGAATAGAATATTTTAATTACTTTAATTAAAAGTAAAGTTTTAATTTAATTTCTTAGTCACAGTAGACTTATTTCAAGTCCTCAGCTAGTGGCTAGCACAGACATGAAATGTTTCCGTCATTGCAGAAGGTTCAAACCCACTATTACACATCTTGACTTCTCCTTCACCTGAGTCTCACCCTTTTGCTTGTCTTGTCTTGCTTTGACAGCATCCCTCCCTGTGTTCCAAGAACTCAGAACTTCGGTACATGACGTTTTCCAAGAAAATAGGGGATAAAAACCAGCCTAGAGCACCACTGGTGTTGCATCTTTTCTTTCTTTATTCTTTCCCTGGTTCAGCCCCTTCTCCTCCAAATCTGAAATTGCCAACCAGAACTCAGGTCCTTTCCTGTAGTTTTGGCCAGTGGCCATCAGGGGTAGCTTTAGTTACTGCAGATTGCAGCTAGCCTTAATCCACAGGGAAGTCAAATTTAAGTATTTGCATTTTCCTACATAAATTAAAAATGTTTTTCATTCAGTCTTGCCTTAAAAAGAAAACAAAATCCTTGAAACAGTTTGGCATCTTTTTAAAATAATTTCTCATTCTCTTATCTTTCATCCATACTGCTTTATTTGTGTATCTTGCTGGAAGAAAATATTGTTTTCAAATCACCATGGAACTATTTTTGAAATCAGAAGTTTATTCCAGAAGTTCAAAGGCCAAAGGATACATACAGGAGTCATTTGCCCTTGTTTTTGTTTCCTTTCTGACAAATAAAAGTAAAAAAAAAACACATTATAATTAATCAGAGGTAAACTATTGGTTTTCTTTTAGTTAAAATATCCCCATATTGGGTTGTGCTGAGAGGGCGTTTCCAAGAAAGGCTGTTGTCCCTTCTTTGGGTCTCACTTCTTTGACTTAACGCCCTCTTCTCTGCTGACTCCAAGTGAACAAGGATTCCAGAAGGCTGACGCTCGTCTCTTCACTCCTTAGAGGAACGCTTCCCAGCCACTGTGCCAACACGCATCAAGTTAGCCTTCTTTCTTCTGTTTTAGCCAAGGATTGAGTGACATAAAATTAATATTTAGACTTCACTGTGGCAACCAGTTTCAAACACCAAGGCTATCTAAACAGTCATGGACAACCTGGTACAAACATTTGGAAGTATTCCCTACCTTCTCTGGTCCTGCAAAACAGAGGAGCCATAAAGTGTTGAAGCAGAACCTAACAAGACTTTTGACCTGGGGGTTTCTGCCACTCTCTGCTTTGTCTTTAGCACCCTGTCCTGGATTCCTTGTCTCTGGCACTTCTCCTTGGAATGTTACCTGACTCCTCTTTATGGAGGCATTTGTGAATTGGAATGAGCAAAAGATCCATCATCACCAATCAGCTGAGGAGAAAGGACAGAGTTTCTGGCCAGATGTTCCTTATCCCCTTTGTGTTCTCAGTGTACCTATGAGGTTACCAATGGAAGGAGAGACCCATCTGCCCAACTTCAAAGAGCCCAAATGAACTCACAGCGTCCGGGGAAGTGTTGGGGGTTTCACACATGAAGGGGAACATCAGTTCCTTTGTATGGTATCATGCCATCTTCTAGGTCACCTCATCCTGTCTCCCCTCTTTCTCACACTAATTCTCTGCCCTTCCCTCCCTCAGTGTTGGTTGGGACTTTGTTGGCCTCGTTCTTTTCCCCAAACTACCTCATCCTCCTCATCCTGTGCCTCACCTTTAGATGTCACCTGATGTCTAAGAAAGTAAGGTGCATTCCCCAAATGCACCTCCACTTTTCAGTATCCCTACCGGTGTTTCCAGTCCAGTCTTTCTGGCTCTCTGCTGAACACGTCTCCTCATCTTTTTGCCGTTTCTCTCCTCTTGTGTCCCCTCTTTATGATGATGATGGGATCACTTCCTCCAGAGACCCCTAGTCCCAGCCATCTCTGAGGGGCCTCTTCTGAGGAGCCCCTTTGACATCCTTGCCCTCATCCTCTTCATCCTCCCTTCTAGCATAGATGATTGCGACAGCATCCCAAGTGCTCCACCGCTCCTGTCCCTCGTGTTTGACCTCATTCTGACCCGCCTGCCTTGTCCCTCCTTAGCTTTCCAGCACTTTTCCTCACTGCACTCACCTTCTGTGTAGCTCAAGTTCCAGCTCCGCTGCCTCGTTTCCAGGTCGAACTGGTCTTTCACTCCTTGCGTTCCTCAGTATGGCTCATATGCATCCCTAGGAAGTGCTTAGTGAAAATATTAAAGGCATGAAGAACTGCTGAATATATGTTGTCGTGTGGTGTGGGAGCTAGAGCTTCTGTTCTTGTCTCCCTCATCTGTGTCAGAACTCCCAGGACAAACCTAGGCTTTGGGGCCCTCGTTGTTCTGGGCCTAGCTTCTCCTGCAGGACAGCGTTCAACACATGAACACCTGCAGCCCTCCAGAACACCTGAGAACACAGCCATCTCCTGTGAACCCAGAGGTCACACAGCCTTCCTTGCTGGGCACAGAGTCGAGTGTCCATTCCAGAGCTCTTGTGTCACCTGCTAGTGCCTCAGGTCTCACCTCCCCTCTGCACACACTAGGCTAATGCTTCCTGACCATTTTCTACTTTGGCTTGTATTACAGGCCCTGAGGACCCAGGACTGAGCCGCTTAAAAAGGACTTAGCCACAGGGCACAGCATTCAGTGACACCTCAGTACTTTCAAAGCTGTCCCTCTGCTCTACCAACCGTTTTCTGTGGGACCCTTTGTTCACCAAATGCACCTCAGATTTTCCATTTTCACCTCCTGGGCCCAGACCACTCATGGACTACAACTCACAGTATCTGACGCCTTCTCCTGATTTACATCACACCTTTTGTTGTCTTTGTCATTTGTTGCTTGGACATGTTTGTGTCTAAATGTTTCTGCTGAGCTTGAGCTTTTTTGGAAGTGGGAACAGTGTCAGGTATAATATTCATATCAGTCCCTTTGCGGAGTTTCACACAGAGCTTTTAAAACATGCCCTTGGTGTTCATTTCGAAGGGATGAAATGTGTGTCAGTGTCAGAAGTGAGGACCATATGTCTCCATTCGACCTTGGTTTGCTAGCTTGGTGCCCATGGCCTTTTTTCTCTTTTCCCCTTTATTAGGTGACTCAGCTCTTTCATTTTGTCTTCTCTTTGGACTTCAGAGAAGGGCAGGTAATGCTATTGAGAGATGTGACTAACTCCAGACTGATCCAGCCAGGTGTCTCTGCCCACCAGCACCTGGTCTGGATCGTAGCAGTGTCTCTCCTCCTGACACCTGTGTGTTTATCTGTGCCTTAATCCCAGAACCACGCCTCACTTTAGAACCTTCCAGAACTTTCCAGCATGTGAATATGGTAGCATCTAACTTGAGATTAACTTACTGGGGATTTTTGTCTTTGTTTAATGCCTGAAGAATGAATTGAATTGGATGACTGATGCCATTGTGGGAGAAATGTTCTCTTTCTTTTGTTCTGTGACCTCAATTTTGCATCTTGCACACGGCCCTCTCTTCATCTGGCATGTTGAAAAGGAGCCCCTATGCTTGGCATTGCTTCGGGGCATGCGGAACTGCAGAGAGTAACTCTGCTGGTAAGGTGGGTACATGTGGAATCTGAAGAGCAAGTACTAACTCAGAACTACCTATAAGAAATCTCGTTCTCTGGTGCCTTGGTTACCAACTGCCTGGCTCACTAAAACCTCTGTGTTCGCATTGCCACCAGTCACAGGTGGGACAATGTGTGAGGTGGGATGGGTTAAAATCTGACTGGGGCTGCCCTTTGGAAAAGGACCCTGATGAGACCTAAAATCACATGGAGCTTCTGTGTGGGGGTTTCATGGGATCTCAGGGAAGGCATTTTGTGAGTGCACAGTAGTTTTACTTGGCAAAACATGCTATTAAAGATATGAGTTTTCTGGGACTGGAGCAATAGTACAGCGGGTAGGGCGTTTGCCTTGAATGTAGCCAACCCAGGTACGATTCCCAGCATCCCATATGGTCCCCTGAGCACTGCCAGGGGTAATTCCTGAGTACAGAGCCAGGAGTAACCCCTGTGCATTGCCAGATGTGACCCAAAAAAGCAATAAGGATGTGAGTTTTCCCAGAAACCACCTTTCTCCTTTGACTAAGAAAAGCATCAGAGTAGGAGCTGGAACCATAGAGAGCAGGTAGGGCATTTGCCTTGCACGCGTCTGACCCAGGTTCAATTCTGAGTCACCATATGGTCCCCTGAGCCTGCCAGGAGTGATCCCTGAGCACAGAGTCAGAAGTTAGCCCTGAGAACAGCTGGGGGTGGCCCCAAAACAAAACAAACCAAAAGGAAAAAAGAAAAAACAAAACTTAAAAAAATGAATAGAAGGTCTGAGTAGCAGAATAACAACAGCTGAGGGAAAAACTAATAGGCTCCAAGATGAAATTCAGGAGTTCTCTAGAAAACAACAGAAGATGGAAAAATGTTGACAGAAATGAACAGTATATCAGAGAACTATGGCTCTTCTCAGCAAGAAGAGTAGTATAAGAATCATGGGAGTCCCTGAGGAGCAGGAAAGCAAATCTCATTAAGAACCACTAGCTAGGGGCTGGAGCGATAGCACAGCGGGTAGGGCGTTTGCCTTGCACGTGGCCAACCCGGGTTCAATTCCCAGCATCGCATATGGTCCCCTGAGCACTGCCAGGAGTAATTTCTGAGTACAGAGCCAGGAGTAACCCCTGAGCATCGCCGGCTGTGACCCAAAAAGAAAAACAAAACAAAACAAAAACAACCAAGAACCACTAGCTAAAGAACTCATAGGTTCTAATTTCCCAGAGTTGAGGAGTGCAGGCACCCAGAGCTAAGAGGTCCAAAGGGTCCCATTGAAAACAGGCTCAAATAGAATACCTCCAAAACACATTATAATCAGAATGACACAAGCCAAAGACAGAGACAGAATACTGGAAGCATCAAGATCAAAAAAGGAATTTACATATAGCAAAACCCATATGATTCCAGCAGATCACATGAGACTCTATAAACCAGAAACAAATGGTGAGATTTAACTTAACAAAATTAACACCTCACCAAGAATATACAGCTAGACTGTCATCATATTTGAAGGAACATTTCAGAGCTTCATGGAGGCAACAGTTTAGAGAAGTCATTGCCTTGAAACCAGTTCTGCAAGAAGCACTAAAAGAACTTCCTTAAAAGGCAAGAAAAAAGTTTTAGCACCTTACCACTGAGTATGGCATTGGCTGACTGTATTAATGGTCGATCCTTACTAGATTAAAAATTGTCTGTTTATTCCTGGCTTATTAAGGATTTTTAATATGTATTATAATAATGAACAAAAATATCATTTATGTTGAGTATTCTCTGTATATTCAGGTTATTTTTTAAATATCTAATGAGATTTTTATCACAATCTTTTACTTAACACAGATACTTAAGCATTATCTATGATATATTTCCAACATCAAGCCAGAATTTCCTTTTATAATCAAATAATTTTATACTTTAATAGACCTATTCAGATTGTATTTAGTCATTTTTTTCTTTTTTTGCAATTTTTATGTATTTTATTTTCATAAAGTAGTTCACAGTAGTTCATTAGAAATAATATTCAAGCACCTTTCCATCACAAGAAGAGGAAAGTGTGTGAAGGTTGTTGCATTTCATTGTGTAGCCATTTAAGCCTGTATATAAGAGAATACAAGCAAGTATGTTAAAACCAAACAAACATGTGCTACTTTTGGTAAGTAAATGGGCTAGAGTATAAGAGGTCACGTGGCCACAAATGTGGCCGTGCACTCCAGGAAATTCTGTGTTGCTCTCTTCCATGAGCTTTGGCTTCAAGTCTCTGGATCTTGGCCATTGATGAGATTACATGGTGCCGGGGCAGTTTGTGGGTGTGACTGCCAAACTGCTGGAGAAATAAGGAGCTGGGGGGAGGAGGCCCAGTCCCGAGCCAAACAGGTTTGGAGATCTCAGTCATGGGTCCCACCATTACCTGGGTTTTTCTGCCTGTTCCCTCTTGGGTGAGGCTCATCCAAGTGTGTGGAGCATGGCCTTGAGCATGGCTACAGTTGGGTTCTGGAGGTTTTTTGCTGCTGGGGTTCTGCTTGGGATGGGAAGGGGAACTCAAACCACCTCCCTCCGAGTTGCCCTGGTGAAGACAACCTGGTGCAGAGTCAGGACATTCTGCATCACTCTTTTCTGGGAGCTTTAATTTAAAGTTTCTGGGTCTTGGCTGTTGATGAGATTACATGGCGCCGGGGGCAATTTATGGGTGTAACTGCCAAGCTACTGGGAAACTGGGGACCTGGTGGGAGGAGGTCCAGTCTCAATTCGAGAGGGCTTGTCAGATTGTATTTTGAAATTAAAAAAATTTTTTTTCTCACTCTTACTAAATTGTACATTTGTAGAATTTAAATATTTCATGTAATTTTTAAGGTATTAGCATAGAAAACATACTATTGATTTAAAAAAATTATAAATACCTATAGAAAATATACAGTGTTTGACAAAACCTCTTTTTTATTAACTTATCACTGACTTTCAATTTTGTGGAAGTTCAAAAGTTTAGATTTATTCATTTGTATGTGTGCAGATGTCACCACCTCCACAATTGAAAAAAAACAAACCTGTCTCTCCCAGATGTGTGTAAGACAAAGAAACACAGTAAGGGAATGACAAATGAACAAACACATCAGTCCTGGAGGTTTTTGTTTTTTGGGGTTTTTTTTTTTTTTGGCTTTTTGGGTCACACCCGGCAATGCTCAGGGGTTACTCCTGACTCTGAACTCAGGAATTACTCCTGGCAGTGCTTAGGGGATCATATGGGATGCCAGGGATCTAGTCCAGTTAGGCTGTGTGCAAGGCAAATGCCCTCTCCGCTGTACTACCGCTCCAGCCCAGGAGACATGGAGATTTTTTTTCTTTTAGTGTAGGAGTACTGCTGTTTATTCAGCCACTGATTAAGCTGATTGAAATGGGCATAAACTCCACATTACTCTTTAAAAATTTTTTTTAATTGAATATCCACGAGATAGACCATTACAGGGCTGTTCATAATTGGGTTTCAGTCATACATCCATCCAGCACCCATCCCTCCACCAGTGTACATTTCCCACCACCAATGTCCCCTGTTTCTCTACCACCATCCCCAATACCCCACCCACCAACCCCAGCCTCCCTCTATGGGAGGCACTTTCCCTCTTGCTCTCTCTCTCTCTCCTTTTCTTTTTGTGCATTATGGTTTGAAGTACAGGTGCTAAGAGGTCATGGTGTTTGTCCAGGGCATTCAGTATTTTTATCGGGATGGTAAGGCTGGAGTAGCTTTTTAATTGGATGGAAGCTTTGGAGTGAGGATGTGACTGCTGAGGCTTCTGGAAGTACAGGAGTGGGGGGAGATAGCCCATCTTGACCCCAATAAAACCTGGAGATTTCAGTCACAAAACCCACATACCCAAATGTTCAGCAGGTTATATCTTGGTGAGGTCCGTCCTGAGGCAGTGGAGTGGAGTCAGGCCGGGGGTATGGCAGTGATTTGGCGTAGTGGAAGCAAGCGGCTGCTGAGGGCTCTGCTTGGGCAGGCACCATATTAACCTTCCCCCCTCCAATTTACCCTGGAGACCTGGAGATTTTTTCTGTAGAATTGAATGTATGTGGAAGAGGCCTTTGGGGCACTGGTGGAGGGAAGTGGGTTCTCTGGTGCTGGGATGATGCGTGCATGCAAAGTGTAGTGAATAGGATTGTAAACGCTTGTACTTCAATAAAAGTGGTAAACAAATTTAAAAAAAACGAAAAAGAGTGCTGGGGCCCTTTAACAATCAAGGTCAGCCAACCTTAGGGCATATACCATGCCAGCATTGTCCCTTGCAGCCCACTGGAAGGAATTCTTCATAGCTGAGCATCATGGGATGGGAGAAGGAGACCTACTTGGCTGGGGCACCCATGAAAATGGATCTCCTGCCTCCAGTCTGTTGTACTCTTGGCAGCTTTACTCCCCACATTGTCAGAACAGGATGGACCCAGGGGCACTGTTGCTTGTTTACATGCTGTTGTGTTGTTTCAAGAGATTCACCCAGATTCTTTCAGCCACATCAACCCAAGAGGCCAGGGGCTTTCTCAGCAGAGCCGCTAGGAATGGCTACAGCCAAGGGTGTAAAAGACAGTCCTGAGTATTTTCATCTTTTTCACCCTTTGGTTAAAACTTAGTAAATTGGACTTCTAAATGGGGTGGGGAGGGGTCTCAAGGAATGACATCAGGTGCCAGGGATTGAACCCATGTCATCCATGTACAGGGCAAATGTTTGTACCATCATTCCAGCCCCTCTGTTGAGATTTTATTTTGAGCATCTATCACACCCTTCATTTCTGGCATTTCTGATTGTAGTCTTTTCATTTTCATTCTCATTCTCGTATTTAGCAACGACCTGTGCCATTGTTTCTTTGAACTCATTAAAATCCTTAACATGGCATCACTAGAGTCATTCTGAGCATTTACAGCGCTAGTTGGCACTGGCAGAGCCATGCAAAGTAATGTTCTCACTCACTAAGCTTGGTGGGCTTCTACGTGGCTTCCCCTTTGGGTTTGCTGTGCTGGGGGTGAATCTTTGGCATTAGCCCCACTGGGAGTCTCTGAGAGATTAGATGGAGTGCTGATGTTTTTTTGCCTTTGTGGTCTTCACCCAGTGACAGGCGGTGTAAGTGTGTGCAGTGTGAAGTGAGGTGGTAGAGCTGTTGTGTGGCCATGAAGTTCAGGATACAAACCATCACAGGAAGAAGCAAGCAGGGAGACATGGAGATGGGCCTGCTGAGATGACAGATTGGGCATGGAGGTTGCTAGGACCCAGATGGAAGGATGGAGAACCCGTTTTCAATTCCAAAAAAGTCCAGTCAGGAGGTTAACCTCATCTGCAAGTTTGCTGAGAAAGCAAAGGGTCTAAGAGTGAAGATGATCCCGCTGAGATCCTTGCTGAGATCCTCTCTAAAATTATTTTTTGAGGGTGGTGTGGCAGGGCACACACAATTTGTTTAGGGGCTACTCCAGGCTTGGTGCTTGAAATTGCCCCCATCAGTGCTCAGGGGACCAGGTGATAACAGAGATTCAATCCAAGATGTGCTCCAGCCCTCTGATCTCTCCAATCCCACACCAGAATTCTTCACTTATCTGATGGCTCATATTCTAAACTCAGTGTTAACTTGAGGGAATTGATGCAAAATTTTTTAACAAAAACACACATGCCAAAATGTATTCACTCTTCATCAGTTTCTTTGGGAGGCCCAACATTTCTTCTGGATATTTTGAAATTGGTCCAGAAATCTTTTGAAATTGCAAACATAGCAAGATAGGGGTCCTAGGAGATTTCCCAATTGGAAGATAACCTTATCCAGCCCATGATGTCCCCAGTGAAATTTCTCAGGCTGAGAAAGTCCAAACTGCCGTGGTCACAGCCCCCAGCAGCAGATTTGAGATGAGATGCAAATTGGCTGGACTTACTGAGATGATACTTCTTATTGTTGTTGTTGTTGTTGCTGCTGTTTGTTTTTTGTGTCACACCCAGCAGTGCTCAGGACATATTCCTAACTCTGCACTCAGGGATAACTCCTTGGAGGGGCTCAGGAGGCTATATGGAATGCCAGGGATCTAACCTGTGTTGGCCTGTGCAGACAAGTGCCCTACCCACTGCACTATCTCTCCAGCTCCCAGAGATGATACTCCTTCCTTCTCAGTTTCAGTTTGTTTTAAAATTCTATCATGTGGAGTTGTTTGTGTGTTTTGATCCAGATGACATTTGTCCCTGTCATGCAAGGCCTATATTTACAAATGCAGAAAAGAATATAGAGCATGGGCTGGGAAAACAGCTCAGAAGTCTGGAGAAAATGTTTTGCCTGCTAATCCTGAGATTTGATCTCTGGCATTGGCACAAATCATGGTCCCCCAAGCATTGCCAGGAGTAACCCTCCTCCCTTCCCCCATCCCAAGACCACTTGAGAGTAGCCCCTGAGCACTACAGGGCGTGTCTCATTCCTGAAAAGGAGAGAATGCTAACTAATGACAGCCAGTCTCTCTTCTGGCCTGCCATCTGCTGTGCCATCCACTAGCATGGTTGTTTTAAAATAATCTGGAACCTCTCAGCGATCACTTTCATGAATTGAATGCATGTGTTTGACTGGTTAAAACAGTATAACTAGACTCCCATTGTAGCAGGCAAAACAGCAAAGACCTCATCTCGGGTAAAATGAAGTGACAACTCTTAGAGGTCACAGACACTCAGTTTTCTCTTCCACCTGTTTCCCCACTTCACATGCCTATATTGTCCCAGGCTGAGTAAATGTTCTCTCTTCTGGGACACCTTGCCTTTCTAGGTGTGTGTCCTGGGCCTCTGCCCCTCTGCCCTCTAGCATCATCCCATGCCCCTCCTGGACCTAACTTAAGTAACTGTCCACTGAACACTCCTCCAGTTCTGGGACCCGGTCTGATGCATTATGGTGAAGTGAGGTGTGATTTCTTACTCAAAAAATAGTCATATTTATGAAATGAACACTATGAGGGAAAAAAAGTGCTGAAAGGAGTGATATACATGATGCCTTTTCAGTAACAGTATTGCAAATCACAGTGCCAGACTGTAGGGCTGGTGGGGCAGGGGGGATGGAGGGGGGAAATTGGGGACACTGGTGGCAGGAAATGTGTACGGTGAAGGGACGGGTGTTAGAACATTGTACGACTGAAACCCAATCATGCACAACTTTGTATCAGTGTATCTCAGGATGATTCAATAATAAATAAATAAATAGTCACAGTTATTCAATTCCATAGTCCCTAGTGTGTATCAAGTAGAGTGACAGGTGCCCAGGCTGCAATAGCAGACAAACAACCTGGAGGGCAAGGCAGTCCTACTAATAGTACCAAGGGTGAAATAGAATTCTCTGGAGAATTCCCTTACACCAAAATAGAAGACAATTATTAGGTGTGATTGGCTAGATTTTTTTTTGAGGAACCTGAGTATGTTGTTACCATTCATTTTTATGGGGAGATGCCTTCCCATTCCCAGATCCCCCAAATAACTTATCTAAGCATGCCAAATAGGAACAGTCTACTGTCAAAAGCCCAGGCCAGTCTGAGAGCGCGTGATGGGGTAGGAAGAGAAACTCTACCACTCTGAATCTAAAATGCTGCACCTGCTTAAGCCCCACCTGTTCCCCCTCTTCATATGCCTATATTGTCTTATGAATCACTAAGGGTGTATTTCCAGTAAAATGAGCACATGCTTCTTTTCACTGGAAGCTATTATTCCTCTATAAAGGCTCATCTTTTTATGCTTCATTTTGGTGTGTGGACTCTTTGAGGTACATCGAAAGGAACGTAAAAGCACAGTAAAGTGGCTCGTGTCTCTCTAATTTCACTTCTTCAGCCTCTGAGTCACTGTCCAAATCAGCTCATCGCTTCTGACAACACATTTATCACCCTCTGTGCCTTCTGGAACACTGGGGATTCAGGCTGTCAGCTCGGGGATATTTATCCCTACTGCAGAGTGCCCAAGCCCTTCTGCCGGTTCTGCTGTTGCCACTTTCTTGATCTTACCAGGTGTTAGTGTGTCCCAGGCAACCAAATTCAGATGACCTCCTAAAACGGGGGTTTAGTGGTTTGTTGGTAGAACATTCAGGGGTTTCAGTCATTAGGTTATACCTTGCAGAAAAACAGCTACATACATTGTTGGGTGGGCCAGACAACGTTGTTGAGGCAACAGCTATTGTAAGTCCCACCCCAGATTCAGAGATGAGAAACTATGTCCCAGAACAGATGAAAATCATTTACAAGGAGAAAGTGGGTGCTGTGATTCCTCTAGAGACTGAGTGACATCGGTGCTCGGGGGAAGAGGGCTGGGTGCTGGGCTGGGGAGACAGTACAGAGGTAAGGTACTAACTTACCTTGCATGTGGCTGACCCACTTTGATCCCACTGGCAGTACATAGGATTCCCCCAAGCACCACCAAGAATGATCCCTGAGCACTGAGTCAGGTGGATCCCTGAGAACCGATGGGTGCATGCACTGGCTCCCCCCGACCCCATCCCAATAAAACCAAACAAGATTCCGGGGCGACAAGCTCTAGAGGCTTCTAGCACATGCTAGCAGTTCTAGCTCAGTCAGCAGCAGAAATCAGGGGCTTGGAAAGAGGAAATATTCTCATCAGAAACCCTTCGTCACTTTAGCACCTCTCCCCTCACCTTCCGTTGGCTAGAACTGCATCAGATGAACCCTTGCAAGGGAGGCTTTGGAAATAGTTTTTTCATTTCCCATTTCAAAACTGGGATTAAAGAGGACTTTCCTTGCGACCCTCCCTCTGCCCTCCAGTCCCCAGAGCCTTACACATGTATGGCATATACTGAACCATTCAACCATGTCCCCCGCCCTGAAGGACTTCGAGGTGGTCAGCTCGAAATATAGCCCACAGTGGTCAGATACATTTGAGTTAACTTTAACTCAACAACTCAATGGGCCGGAGCAATAGCACAGCGGGTAGGGCGTTTGCCTTGCACACAGCCGACCCGGGTTTGATCCCCGGCATCCCATATGGTCCCCCAGGCACTGCCAGGAGCAATTCCTGAGTGCAAAGCCAGGAGTAACCCCTGAGCATCACTGGGTGTGACCCAAAAAGCAAAAAATAAAAAAAAAGAAAGACGCAACAACTCAATAACTGAGTTAACCTTAAACACTGGAGGATTTTGAAAAACCTTTAACATGGTGATATGACTCATTGAATTTGGAGAGTATGATATTAAAGTTTTGCCAAACTTAGGGAATCTAGAATTATTTTCCCAAAATAGGGAACCCCATTTTGCAAACTGCCAGTAAACAATTCTTGGTTGTACCCAGAATAACAATGAGGTTTCTCCAGGGCAGAGTCTGAGTCGCTGGATGGACTTGGGGTTCTTAGGCAGAAAAAGGAAATGAGGTTTGTCAGAGAGGCTGAAGGCCCAGAGGTTTAGCAGTGAGAGCCATATTGATGTTAACCATCGCTGTTTGTTTTGACGGCAACAGGGTAATTTGTTTTCAGTAACCTTGTCTCCAGGCCACTGCGACTTCCTCTGAGACACGGCTGGGTTGATTCTGAGCTATTATTATCCCGCCTCTCTTTCCTAACCTCTGCCACTTCAATCTTCATGATGCTAGTGATATTGGAGCTCAGCTGGCAGGCTGCTGGAGTGGACTTGAGGGCATTGCTAAAGTGGGTGTGTCTGCTGACACTTTCCCTCAGACCCTCACTGATAATTTGCCAGATCTGGCACACACACTAATGTAATTAGTCTTTGATCACTCATTTAGGCTTTGAATTGAGAAGCCCTTCCCAGTCTCTTCTGGACATAAGCTTGCTTGATGTTTTTTTTTTTCTTTTTGGGTCACACCCAGCGATGCTCAGGGGTTACTCCTGGCTTTGCACTCAGGAATTGCTCCTGGCAGTGCCTGGGGGACCATATGGGATGCCGGGGATCGAACCCAGGTCGGCCGTGTGCAAGGCAAACGCCCTACCCGCTGTGCTATCGCTCCGGCCCACTTGCTGGTTGCTGGTTTTCTTGCTGGTTTCGTTTCCTTCCTTCCTTCCTTCCTTCCTTCCTTCCTTCCTTCCTTCCTTCCTTCCTTCCTTCCTTCCTTCCTTCCTCTCTCTTCCTTCCTTTCTCTCTTTCTCTCTTCCTTTCTCTCTTTCTCTCTCTAATTCTCTCTTTCTTTCTTTCCTTCTTTCTTTCTGTCTTTCTTTCTTCCTTCCTTCCTTCCTTCCTTCCTTCCTTCCTTCCTTCCTTCCTTTCTTTCTTTCTTTCTTTCTTTCTTTCTTTCTTTCTTTCTTTCTTTCTTTCTTTCTTTCTTTCTTTCTTTCTTTCTTTCTTTCTTATCACCATGAGAACAGTTACAAAGCTTTCCAGTCTAAGTCTCGGTCATACAATGATCAAACACCCATCCCCTCACCAGTGCACACCCTCCACCACCAATAAACCCAGTATCCCCCCCCATCCCTCCCCTTCCCTCACCTATGTGGCAGATTATTTCCATCTTACTCTTTCTCCTCTGTGATCACATTCAATATTTCAACAAAAGATCCACCATTATTATTTGAATTTTCCCCAATAGACAGACCTGCTTAAAAGGCATCATTAGATAATTTGTTTTCTATTGCTGATAGAAAAGCATTTTGGATTTCTAATATTTTAGTAATAAGTCTGGAGGGATTTCTGCCCAAAAAGCTGCTGGGTTCTGAGATTGTTTTATGTGCCTCTGGGATCATGGCCATTCAGGAGCCAGGAGCCGTTCATGGGCAGCAACTCGGGGCCTCGTTGGGGTGAGGAGAGGGGCCAGTTCCACCACCCCACCCCCCCATCCCGTGAGGCCCCTCGTGTCACATCACTGCAGTTTTGTACCTGGCTGTCCAGTAAGCTCTGAAAAAGTGGTGGCCACTGCACCGCTGGGGAGAAAAGGCGGAAGGGACAAACACCTTTCCCCACCTGGAATGGCACAGCACCATAGTTTAATGCTCAGTCCAGATGCATTTCTGCCAGAAGCCACTGAGTTCTGAGATTGGTTTGTGTGCCTCTGGGATCACATGGCCGTCCAGGAGCCAGGCGCCTCGGGGCCTCATCAGGGTGGGGAGAGGGACTGGTTTCACCCTCCATCCAGCGAGGCCCTGTGTGTCACTGCTCTCTCTCTAGTTTGGGGCAGGGGCAGACGCTAGATCATTTCTTTTCCATTGCTCACTTTGTATATGAGGACTATTCTACTTCGGAGGAATAGTCCTTTTCCTGTAGCCACATACCGGAGCCATGCTTATAGAAGCTCATGGTCACCGGGATTCCATCTGGAAAAGGCAGGGAGACTGCACCTGCTCCATCTGGGGGTCCTGGAGATATCAGCTTGGTATGGGGCCCGGAGAATTCTCCAGTGTTATGGTGCCCACCGGCTTTCTTCACTGCTGAGTGCCTCTTTCTTTCTTTCTTTCTTTCTTTCTTTCTTTCTTTCTTTCTTTCTTTCTTTCTTTCTTTCTTTCTTTCTTTCTTTCTTTCTTTCTTTCTTTCTTTCCTTCCTTCCTTCCTTCCTTCCTTCCTTCCTTCCTTCCTTCCTTCCTTTCTTCCTTTCTTTCTTTCTTTCTTTCTTTCTTTCTTTCTTTCTTTCTTTCTTTCTTTCTTTCTTTCTTTCTTTCTTTCTTTCTTTCTTTCATTCTCTCTTTCTCTCTATCTTTCTTTCCCTCCCTCCCTCCCTCCCTCCCTCCCTCCCTCCCTCCCTCCCTCCCTTCCTTCCTTCCTTCCTTCCTTTCTTCCTTCCTTTCTTTTCCATGCCTGGTGGTGCTCAGGGCTTACTCCTCGCTCTGTGCTCAGGGGTCTCTCCTGGCAGGCTTGAGAGGCCAGATGGGGTTCTAGGGATCAAACCCTGTTGACCTCATGCAAGGCAAGTGCTGTCCTATCTCTCTGGACCTATGTGATTTTTCTTTTATTTTTAGAAATTTTAACAGCAACTTGTATGTCACAGGCAACAGGAGCAGGAGCACCACTGTCACCATCAGAGTTGACATTTTGGCTTTGCTCTGGGACCATATCTAGCGGCGCTTGGGGCATAAGGGGCATATGGATATGTGGAGCTCCCGTGGACAAAGGAAACCTCCAGACCTTCAAGTATCTCCCCTGCTACAGAGTGGACATTTGTTTTTAACACTCAGTGCATATTGGCCTTTGTGTAACTGTCTTATGGGCATAATTTCTTTGAATCCTCACCACCCTCCTACCATAGGCATTGTTTTTTGTAGATGAGGGTAAAGAGGTGGAATAAGGTTAAAGTTTGCCAATGACAAACTGTGGGATTTGAATACAAGTCTGACTTTAGGATGGAGTGTCTTTGTGTTGGGATCAGGTCCAGGACCTTGCTGGGGATGGAGCTCAGAGGCCCGGCACTAGTCTTGCAACTGTGAGCCCCAGCTTCAATCCCTGCACCACAGAACAACCCCAGAACAGAAGCAGGAGCATCTTCACAGGAGGCAGGTGCTTCTGCTGCTGAGTCATGGCCCCGGCCCCTCGTATGTTGGTCTTAGCCTTCATTTCCTGTGGCATTTTTTCTGCGTGGTTATTTATGCATTCCTGTTCTTATGTTGTGTCAGACATTGGGCTCAGGATTTGGTATTTTTCTAATAATATCCCACAGCATTTATTTCCCATAGGACGTTCTTCATAAATAATGGAACCAATAAATGAATAAAGGGGAGGAGGGGGAGGAGGAGGTATAAGAGTGCAGTTTTTCTGAGTGTTTCTACCGTGAAACTCTTCTATTACGATGGCCAGACTCTTCCTCCTCTCCCTCTCTTTAAAATCCAGTTTTATTCTTGAGTCATGTGGTTTCTTCTTAATTCTGAGTCTCATCTAAAATGCAGCTGAGTAAATTGATCATGGCTATTGGCTGGCCAAGACCAAGGGGAGAGGATTACCCTGGGATCCGGCCCTCCTTCATGTTCTCTACAGAGACCACCCACCTGCCACTGCTCAGCAGCGGCTGGGAAGACCCCTGGGCCTTTCCCCCAGAGGAGCTCAGAGCACTATTGGGAGCACTGAGGCACTCTCCTTTTTTCACTTCTTCTTTCACACAACAGCTTCCAGACCCTTCCCTGAGCAGACTTATAATTCCAGTGATGTATGGTTGATGGTTTAGATCATTTTCTGTTTGGGTTGTTAGTTTCCTATTGGTATGGTTTACATGCCTTTGGTAGGCTGAGAACTTGCATTCCTCAGATTTTCATGCATCTTTGTTTTATTCTGACGTTTCTTCTATTTTCATGCTTTTTGTGTGTGCATTTTTTAGGGGGGAGGGGGAATTCGCACACACAGTGGTGTCCACTCCTGGCTTGGTGCTTGGGGATCATTCCAGGGGGTTCTGGGGATCCAGTCCAGGGCTCCCGAGTGCAAGCCCTAGGCTCTAACCCTGTGGGCGATTCCCGACATTTCTCCTACCCTGCCTGAAAAGCCCTTTGCTCCCCTCCCTTTCACAGCTCCTTCTGCACTTGCCCTTTAGCAAGCTGGGCTTCTTCACTCAGACCACTTCAGTGAAAAGTGGTGTTTTCTTGCTCTGTTGTCATGACTTTATTTGTTTTTTGGGGGGTCACACTCAGTGATGCTCAGGGGTTACTCCTGGCTCTGCACTCAGGAATTACTCCTGGCAGTGCTCAGGGAACCATATGGAATGCTGGGAATCAAACTCGGGTTGGCCACGTGCAAGGCAGATGCCCTACCACTGTGCTATCGCTCCAGCCCCATGACTTTATTTCTTATTGAATAAAGTGGGAAACTTTCTGTCATCTCTCCCCAACCCTCTGCCATCTCTGAAGGCCTCTTCGCCAGCCGGTATGGTCCTGTTTCCACTCTCACCCCCAGCCCCAGACTCTCTGGTCAACTGTTCTCATCCACTTGTGCTCTTGGTTAGTCTGGTGTATCTGTTCTGCTTTACTGACCCCAGATTCTTCAGACCTCTGGGGAAACTCCTTCTCCTCATTTCCTGCCACCTCATCGAGCCCCAGTGTCCCTGCATGCTTGGGTGCTCCTTGCCTGTCATCCCTTGCTCCCATCCTAAACTCACATCTCAGTCACCCTGTCTTCCACAGGCCCTCTCCTCAGGTTTTCCCTCCCCACCCCTGCACCAGCCCTTGCTGCTGTCCCCCTGTGGACACAGCCCAGTCCAGACAGCCTCGCCTCCCTCTCATACAGTTAAGCTCCTGCTTCCCTAAGCAAAAGAGCCATTTCCCCCAAGATGAATTCTCTGACTCCCTTCGAAGAGAAAATGGTTAGAGTCAGCAGGTTTCCCCCCCTTTTTTAATATATAAAGAAATAATTATTTTCTCCTTCCTGATTCATTACCTTTTGGGCATTTTTATGAAGTTCAAGTGTGACGGTGGAACTGAATGTTCCTCGTAAACTGTGCAGATGAGAAAATCCATAGCAATCTACTGACTCTATTTCATTTCCTTGGAAAAGAATGAAAGCTAAGCACAATGATGATACAGTTTCGATTTTTTTTTCATTTAAAAGAAATTATTTATTGAATCACTCTGAGAGCAGTACAAAGCTTTCATGTTTGAGTCTCAGTCATACAATGATCAAACACCCATCCCTTCACCAGTGCTCATTTTCCACCACCAAAAACCCCAGCATACCTCCATCTCACCCCTACCCCTACCTGTATGGCAGATAATTTCCACATTACTCTCTTTCTGCTTTGATTACATTCAATATTTCTACACCAGTCCCACCATTATTATTTGGAATTTTCCCCTAAACAATCAGACCTTCCAAAAAGACAACATTAGACAATTTTTTTTTCTATTGCTGGTTATAAGTAGCATATGATGCTGTGTGGCTGCAAGAGTGGCCGCGTGATCTTGGAATTCTAAAATTTTAATAATTAGATCTGGAAATATTTCTGCCAAGAGCTGCTCGGGTCCGAGATTCGTTTGTATGTCTCTGGGATCATGGCTGTTAAGAGGCTTACTCAGTAGCCGTGGGCCGTACATGGGTGGCATCTTGGGTCCCACTGGGCCAGGGGAGGAAAAGGACCAGCTCCACCCCTATCCTTAGAGGCCAGCAGTGTCGTTATTGCTGACCCATACCTGGATTTTCCAATGGGCTCTAGAAGATGGCGGTTGCTGGCTACCTGGGGATTCGGCAGAGGGACAATGCCTTTTCCCATCAGGGGTGGCCCGGAGAAGGAGGACTAATGCAAAGTCTGGAGGCATTTCTGCCAAGAGCCGCTCGGGTCTGAGATTCATTTGTGCATCTCTAGGATCATGACCGTTAAGGAGTTTAATCAGTTGCCCAGGGGTGGGGGGCCGGGGTCGTTCGTGGGCAGCATCTCGGATCCCGTACAGTTTTGATTTTCTGATCAGATGCCTGGGCACCGGGAACTGAGGGATATAGGTCTGTGGGGATTTTCATTTGCCCTGTGCTGAGACACAGCACATGTACTGGATAGAAAAGGAATTGTGAGTGGCCAGCGCTTGCGTGCTCCCTGGATCTTTCCAAGCGTGGCTCATCATGGCCTCATCCGAGGGAGATGTGGAGACCACAACAGTGGCTGAGCCCCACACGGACCCTGGGATCGATCTCCCAGGCCTTGGCCCTCCCTCTGTTTCTAGCAAGCAGCCTGGCTCCTAGTCCCAGTCTGGGACTTGGTTCCCACTTGCTGGGGCCTGAGCTGCCCCCCACTGGTGCCTCGTTGACGTGTGCTCCTCTGTCCACCCCAGGGACAGGGCGCTTTGTCGGAGAGACTCCGGAGCTTCAGCATGCAGGATCTCACCACCATCAGGGCAGACGGTGCTCCTGCCCCCTCAGGCCCCCCTCCACCGGGAACCGGACGGGCCAGCGGCAAACATGGCCAGCCGAAGATGTCCAGGAGTGCTTCTGAGAGCGCTGGCAGCTCAGGTAGGCATCGTTCTCTCCCCTTTGCCACTTCATGGACTTGGCTTTGGTGCTGAGAGGCTGGCCCCACCGCCTGGCTCATGGCTTGTCCTACCATCTGTGCCAGCCACGGGGCAGAGCGGAGCTGGCTCTGGCCCTGGAGTTCTGACAGGGGCTCTCAAGGACCCTGCCTCCTTCTCTTCATTGTCTGGGACCTGGGCTGGGTGGGTGGGGTACCTGGGCTTCACGGAAGCTGCACTTGGGCCAGGAGCACTTCCTTTGTCCCCTTCCCTCAGACCCCATGTTCCCAGGAGGGCGTCCCCCTTCAGTCTCCTCCCACCCCCCCCAAGACTCCTGTGGTTCCCTTTCCCATCCCCCACCCCCACCCCAACATTTTCTTTTTATTTCCAAGCCCCCAGCCCTGCATATATTCAGTTACCACATGCGAGGGCCCTGATGGCGCTGAGGTGACTTCCAGCACAGGTCTGGCTCTGTAGCACCCTGTGTCAGAGCCAAGCACCTGCTCAGACCACCGGAGCCGGGGACCCCTGCAGGGGACTGCGGGTCTGGAGTGAACCCCAGCTGGCCATCCTGATGGGCTGCAGCCGGGTTTAGGACCTGCTGCCCCAGGCCCCGTGTGAAGGGTGGGGGTGTGGGCTGGGGGTCAGGAGCTGGGGGAGCACTTGGTGGAGGAGGAACATTGCCCGCTGAGGGGTTTCAGCCTCTCCTGGAGTCTGAGTCTCTGCGTGTCGCCTGCCACTTGGGTGGTTCTGACGTGAGGGAGGCAGTGCGGTGGCTGCCAGGGAACAACGACCCCCCCAGCGGAATCCCCCCACACCAGCCCCACTTGAAGGCGGTTGGCTCTAAGGGTGAGTTTCAGGGCCAGTGTCCTGGGGTGGCCACAAGGCTGAGGTCCAGCCCAGGAGATGTGGCCCCAAGGGAAAGAGCCCCTTCATCGGGACTCCTCCCTGGAACCTCAAAAGCCAAAGGAATCACTCCGTCTCCCCTCTGGTTTTTTCCTAAGAGGCCGTGGGACTGCCCTCAAGGCCACCGGCTGGTTCTCCTGTGACCTGCTCACCCCAGGAACCCCTGGGCAGCTCCCCTCAGATCATACACCTGTCAGCTCTCTAGGGTCCCAGAACATCTACAGCTCCTACCCCTCCAGGCTCTGTCCTCATGGTAACTCCAGGGGAAGGAACTGGGTCACTACCACCTTGCTCAGCCAAGGAATCCTGCATCCCAGAGAGCAGGCCTGGCCCTTTGGGGTCAGAGGGTAGGCTCCACCCTGTGGGGTCAGGGGCAGGTGACCCTGTAGGGACCCTGTGGCCCACGTGCCAGAAGCTGTAGGGAAAGCTGGGGGAGAGAAGGTGTCTTCTTGCTCTGCGGCCTGTCGAGCTGGGGACCCGCCCAGCCCTCAGATTCCTTTCTGAGCCCACAGTGACACCTGTTTGTGGGTGGTTGTGGGGTCCCAGTGAAACAGTCTGGGGCCGAGAAGGTGACCCCAGTGGTAGAGCACATATATGTGCTCTTGCATGTGTTAGATCCTGGGTTTGGTTCCCAGTGCCATGTGACTCTCAGCACTGCCACTAGCGACCCTGATGGCATCCCCAAACACCACAAGCTGTGTGCCACCTGAAAAAAGCCTGCCATTTTTACACAAAAATCCGTAAGGGCCAGAGTGATAGTATAGCGAGTCGGGCACTTGCCTTGCAGCGGCTCACCCGGGTTCCATCCCCGTCACCCCATATGGTCCCCTGAGCACCGCCAGGAGTCAGCCCTGAGCTCTTGTGGGTGTGACACCAAAGAACAAAACAGAAAAACCCGTGTGCCAGTACTGAGCCTCACACGTGGTCCTGAGAACATACCAGTGGCCATCTCGGCCTGTTAGCGGGGCGATCTCGCACTTCACTGTGGAGGAGGATGGGGGTTCCCTGACAAAGGTGGGTCTGGTTGTCGGGGAGAGGCATCACCATGGAGGGGACCGAGTGGGGGTCGAGGGCTGTGTAGACCCTGCCAGCGCCACTGCACCTGGGGCAGAGTCCAGGCCTCCTGCGGAAATCTCCCTTGGTGGACTTAGGGAATCAGGAGGAAAGGGGGCTCTGGTGGGCTCTCTGAGCCACAGGAAGCTTTGACGTGTCCCCAGCTCAGCACCAGGTAGAGAGGCACTGGGGGCCTTCCGTTTGGGTGCAGGCCCTGCCCCTCTGTCCCCAGTGCGGTGAGGTCATTCTGGCCCCAGGCCCTGCAGGTGGTGTCCTTGAGGCCCTGAACAGCCCGCTCTGCCTCTGGCTGGCCTTACTGTCCACTGTGTATCGGGGGGACAGAGGATGAGGTGCTGCCCTGCAGGGAGGTGTTCTGGGGCTATAGGAAAGGTTCTCCCAGGAAGAGAGCTGAGTGCCGCCCTGAGCTGACCTGAGGTCTGGGCAGTCGTAGCCCCTAGCTGGGGGGCTCCTGGCAAAGGAGACCCAGAGTGGGCCCGGGACACCAGGGGTCTGGGTGGGACAGAGGAAAGCACCCCACGTCTGGGCGCTTGTCTTGACAGGAACCCATGGATAGGACACAGCAAGGCGGACAGTCCCAGCCAGTCACCACACTCATTCCTCAAGTTCAGGTTCACCTCAAAACCTTTTCCCAGATGAAACCGACATTGTCGCCTTAGATGCAAACTTTCTCCTCTGCGTAGAGGCAAGGAGGCCCCCATTCAGCCTCAGTGCCTCCCGGGATCCTCTGGGATCCCTCGCACACCCTGGTGGGGGCTGTTTAACAGGAAGCCACATTCAATCAGGGGCTCGCGTGGGAATGTGGTTTCATTCACACAGATCGCATTTGAGGTCAGAGGCTGCAGGGGCTGCAGTTGCAGGGGACACACAGGCTGATGACAAAAGTCCTGGCAAGAATAAGATACTATGTATCATTTTATGTAAAAGAGGAATATGTGTATGTCATTTAAAAAAAAACATTTGAACTGGGAGCTGCACTGCAGTCAGATGGCGTGACTGACACCCCATGGCCTCAGGCTTAGGGGAGAGAAGAAACCTTGTGTTCCGTGTCATGGGAGCTCCTGCCATATACGGAGACCAGTGGAGCATGTGGAGCAGGCTCAGGGAGGTTTTGCATCATCTCACCAGACAAGCAGCACTTTGGGGGGGCCAAAGGCCAAGTGAGAGGGTTTCTAGGCAGGCATGCTCCGATCCGATTGTTTCCCATCGACCCCTATGTCCCTCCATCCCAAGCACTGCAGGATGCAAGAACTGCCCTCCCAACCAGACCAGGGCACGCTCCCAGCACCCCATACTGACCACCTTGCCGTCCCCAGTCCTCATGGGGGCTGGTTCCTGTGCGTGGGGAGTTTCACTGACGGTTCCCCCCACCCCCACAGTATGCACCTGCTGCTCCACCTGCAGGACCCGGAAAGGTGAGTAAGCAGCCAGCTCATCTCAGTGTGCTGGACGCTTGCCTGGCGAGAAGGTTCTAACCATGAGCTGGCACCTGACCTTGGGGCTCCCTTTCAGCTGCACGGTCTAGGGAGAGGGGGCTGAGGGTAACTCCTTAACACAGTGAACGTGCATTAGCTCAGGACAACTCCTAAAGCCATGAATGTGAACTCACTCTCAAAGTGAATCTAGGGATTTGGGGCAAACTTACGAGGGTCCATTCTGGCTCAGAGTCTCTCAAAGAAGTGTAGTACAGTGATGGGCCGGCTACAGGTGTCTGGAGGAGCTTCTCCCCAGGAAGGCTGTCTCGTGGCTATGGACTGAGTGCAACAGTTCTGTACCACATGGGCTGCTCTAAGACCATTTGAGCATCCTTACAGCATGGCAGTTGACTTTGCACAGAGTAGTGATCCAAGGGCACTTGGAAAAAAACCCAGTACCTTTCATTTTGTTTGTGATTCAAATGTGTACTTATTTTGCAGAGCTGGGGCTCAAACCCAGGGCCTCATACATGCAAGGTAAATGCTCTACTGCTGAGCCTCATCCCCAGTCACAACTGCTGGAACCTTCTAGAACCTTTCTAGAACCTAGTCTCTAAAGCGACACTCCACCATGCTGCTTTGCCCCATTTGTCGAAAGTCCAGCCTCAAAAGAAGGGGAGTGGGCAGTTAACCAAAGCATAGAGTTCAAACCAACTCTGGGTCCGATTTCCTTCTGTTCCGGGTGATAGGAGTATTGGAATTTCCCCAAGTCATTTGAAGCCCTGCAAATCTGGGGGGTCTGTCCTGGTGCAGCCAAGGGAGCCTTGGGCCTGCTTTGCCACTTACGAGCTGTGCAAGTGTGTGTGCATCAGCTAACCGCTCTGAGCCACCGTCTCCTCATCTTAGAATCAGATGCAGATCCTCTCCCTCTCCCTCAGTGCACTGTTGTTGAGATGGACATGAAAGGACTCCGGGAAGGATCATCATGACTGTAGTATTTGTTAGAGGCTGGAGACCTCAGGAAGAAGGGCTGAGTGCAGACACCCCCTGTGTGAGGCAGAGACTCTTGCATCACTTTAGGATGTGTTGTGAGGTCATGGTCACCCTGTGGTTAGCTGTTTTGTTCCATCCTGACCTCCTCAGCTGTTTTCATTTTCCTTTTTATTTTTTTCCTTTTTGGATCATAATCAGCAATGCTCAGGGTTACTCCTGGCTCTGCATTCAGGAATTAGTCCTGGCAGTGCTCAGGTGACCATATGGAATGCTGGGGATTGAACCTGGGTTGGCCACATGCAAGGCAGACACTCTACCCACTGTACTATTGCTCAGGCCCCTGTTTTCATCTTCTTTTTCATTTTTAAAAAAATTTTGGTAAGGCAGCACACCCTGTGGTGCTCAGGGATACTCCTGGCTCTGCACTCAGGGATCACTCCTGTCAGAGCTCAGGAGACCATATGGGGTGCTAGGGATTGAAACCAGGTCAGTCGTATGCAAGGCAAGCACCCAAAATGCTCTTCTATCTCTCTTTTTGTTTGATTTTAATTTTTTTAGGAACAAGGCTTATTGTTTAATTATTCACAAGCAACAGTCTATATTGATCTAGCTGTTTTCTTAATCTTAGATGCATGAAGAGCTATGGGAGTTGGTGCTGAACTAACTCAGCTTCCGTTTCACCCACTATGGAAGCAACTGCCTTGGCTCAGAAGGCAAAGGGGGCTGCCCTGGCCTCCAGTGTTGGCATAGCACCTGTCATTCCCCATGTCACCAGAGCTGGTGCTTGGAGACCTGGATTGTCCTCTGACATGAGTGGCGAGCAGAAGTACATGAAACTGTGTCATAAGCTGTGTCCTGGGGCTGAAGTGATGACTCTAGTGGTAGACGACATGCCTACTATGTTAGATCTTAAGGCCCTCTCCGAAGCATCAACTGGGTGTGGCCCGAGGTTTTAAATTGTTTAATAAAATTCAGGGGCCAGGAAGATAATTCAATAGACTGAGAACATGCTTTGCAGGCTGGAGGCTGCAGGTTTGAGCCCCATCACCACATGGTCTCCCAAGCACCACTAGGAGTGACTCCCAAGAACCAGCCCCCCAGCACTGCTGATTGTGGCCCCAAAGCCAAGAGCAGCTCAAAAGCAAAGACAGAATAATGAAATGCTCTGTTTTCTCTTTGCTTTTAGGCTTCTCTGTCTGGTTCCGTAGGCCCTGGGGTTTGGAGGACATAAGCCCAAGTGAATTGGGAGTCATAGGATGGGCCTGAGAGAGTTCCATGGGCCGGAGCATGTGCTGGCAGGAGTCCTGGGTGTGACCTCCACGCTGCAGACCCCAAGATTCCAGCAGGGAGTGACCTCTCAGCAATGCAGTTGTGACCCAAAGTTAAAATAAAGAGGAGGACCGGAGCCGGGTGCTTGCCTTGCAGGTAGCCAGCCTGGGTTCAGCCCTCAGCACCCCATATGGTTCCCTGTGCCCCACTAGGAGTCATCCCTGAGCACAGAGCAAGGAGTAATCCCTGAGCACTGCCAGGTGTGGCCCCAAAGCAAACAAAAAAAAATAAATAAAGGAGGAAAGGAAAGGAAGGACTTCTGGGCAGGGGGCCGGGGGGCCCAGTGTCCACCCAGCTGTGAGTCTAGCCAGCCTGTTTCTCATAGCCTCCTGTTCTACCTCAGTGTCAGAGCCGCACCTGTGCATGTCAGCATACATATGCACATAGTGTGTCCATGTGTGTTCAATCATGTGTCATACACTGGGCATAGCACACTGGAAGAAGGAAAGGAACGGAAGGGCTGTCAGCAGGGGACTATACTCGGGGAAGAGCTGTGGTCTCCAGCGACTGTCCTTTCCCCTGTTCTTCCTTCTGTTGGTTTTTGGGGTGCATCCCTGCTCTCTGCTGAGCTTGGTCCTCCAGGGAGCCATGGTGCCAGGCTGGGTCCTGGCTTCAAGGGGCAGTCCTGGTTCCTCATCCTAGAGGTGACTGGAGAGTGGGCAGCAGGTGTGGGTGGTCTCTGCCACAGCCCTGCCTGCTGGAAGCCCCGGATTTCTCCCTCATCTAATGGGCTTGCAAGCCAACTGGTTCGAGTGATGAGCTATTCTTCTCCACTGTTAGTGCCGGGGCTCAGAAATGCCTCTGGAACAGGTGGGCAGGCTCAGTGCCTTTGGGTTTTCCCAGCATCTGCTGCTTTGGGTGCTGCATTGTGAGGGGGCCTCAGTGGTGTGTATGTGTGGTGGCACGGTGTGACCCTGTCTCACCCCCCAGGGCTGGAGGCCAGCCCCCAGGCAGCGATGCCAGGAGAGGATTTTGGGAGACCACTCATTTCTGCTCTGGTCGGGTGAGGGGCCCTCCTGATGTTCTGGGAAATGGTATTGATCTATGCAACTCAGATGCCCAGAGAACATTCTGTCCCCGCTTCTGCTCCATTCCTGTCCCTCCGTCACTTGATTCACAGCTATCTCCTCCTGTCCTGGCTTTCTTTTTCTCCGTAGCTGTTAATTCCTTCTCCCATCCACCCCTAGGACCCCTCTCCCTGCCCTCCCCTCTACCGACTCTGTCATAAACACAGTGCTGAATTCTGTTGCTAATTATTGCCTAGAAATTAGTCATAGAAATAATAGAATGAGGCTCCATTTTTGAAAAAATCAAGTGTATGGGGCATAATTTAAAGAAAGCAAAGTCATCTTTCCAGAGAGAGAGAGAGAGAGAGAGAGAATTGCATTTGATTGGGGGGATGCCAGGCAGGCTCTGAGCTGGCAGCCAGCTCACTTAGGAAGCCCTTGGAGATTTGGGAGTGCAATGCGTGGGCGGGCGCGTGGGCAGGGCGTGCCTGCGCACTGACATTCATGAATGTTTGATTCATCCCCGAAGACCCCTTCTCTAACGGAACATTCTTTTCTTTCTCCTCGGTGGCTGTCTGTCGGGGATGTGGACGTAAGTGGTCCCGGGGGGCGTGAGGGGTGTGCTCTGCCTCTGCCCTATTTACTGACTCTCATTAACAGGCTCCCACTAATGTGTGCGGTGGGGGATGTGTTTGCTAACTTGGGGGTAGGGTGGGGATGTGTTTCTGCTGCACCAGGCGTGGGGAGGCCTTTAAAGAACTTAGATTTGAGGCGGGTGGGGGGGGGGGGGCGGGAATAACCCAATATTTCAGAGTTGCAGGCTTTGCATGCAAAAGGCCAGAGTGTGTTTCCCAGCACTGTGTGATATCCTGAACACCACAGGAGCAGCCCCTGAGCACTAAGGTAGGAGTAGCCGCTGAGCACCTGCATGTGTGGCCCCCAAACAAAAGTTAATAAAGAAGGATAGGATAACAAAAATGAAGGGCTCAGGCTGAGAGAAATTACAGTGGGTATTCCCAACCTGGTTTCCCAGCACCTAGTGTCCCCACAAGCATCCTTGAGTGCAGCCCAGGAGACCCTCTGCACTACTGGGTGTATCCCAGGCCCCCAGCACAAGCCCCCAAGTCAGATGCTAGGGGCTTGGATGTCCTTGGCACTTCAGGATACAAGCTTTGTTATGTCCTTGGGCCCTTGAGCTAAGCCAATCACCTTGTTGGCAGAATTATGAACAAGTGGGAGCCCTGGACTTCCAGAGCACAGCTTGGGAACCCCCAAACAAGCGAATACGAGTTGTCCAGTCCACACTGAATGAGGTGAAACTGCTTTCCAGTCTCCGTGGCCTCCCTGGCTCACTGGCTAAAACAGAATGTCAGCCAAGGCCACACATTCACACATCTGGGCCCCTGCCAGAGACCACGTGTCAGGGCTGGTGGCTCTGAGAATCAAGGCCTTGATGCCACCGTCTGAGGTTTACAGGTGGTGGTTGTGATCATGTCCTTGCCTGAGAGCAGAGTGGGGGGCCAGCTTTCATAGTCAGCAGTCTTAAGTGGACAGCTGTTTGGGCAGGGGAAGGGGCCAGGAGACGGCCTAAACCCTGAATTAAGTAGGCTAGGGATGCTCCGAGCAAAGAGGTCAAAGGAAGGTTAATGGTGTCTGACCTAAATCTTTAACAGATCACCCCCAGCCTATAGGACGGCTCTGAAGACCAGGGTTGACAGCCACGCTCTGGTGCTGCCTCCTGCTGGCTGTTGGAGCAATAACTGTCTGTGTAGTCAGAGATGAGGTGGTGGTTAGTTTCATGAAAGCCACTCCCACAACCAGTGGAATTCTGGTAGTATTGCTGTCCCCTGTAGTTGGGAGAGAGCATTTTTGGTGGCTGGACATGTTCTTGAGGAATATTAGCGGGGTGTTGCGGAAATACCTCTGATTTCTATCTGCTCTCCTCTGTGTTGGGGTGAGGAGGGCGAAGGGTGGGCTCCTAGGGATCTAAGGGCCCCCAACCCTATATTGTAAATCTAGTCTATCACGTTCTAACTGTGGGTTTGGATAAGCTTATAGAGCAGGAAATTCTGTCTATATTGATTAAGATAGGCCTAGCTGGCCAGGTAGCATATAATAAGTAGGCTTAAGTTCTGAACATTGAGCGTTCACGGCACTTTCAGCGAAGTGAATTCACTCTGGAGCCTTCCTGTGCATTAGTCAGGGCAGATTCAAAGAGAAATCCGGCTGTCTTTATGGAATTCTCCTTCCACGGGGCTCCCCTCTCTCTCTAGTACTTGAGAGGAAACATCACTGGAGCGTTGTTTAATGTTCTCTCTACAAACTTCCTGGCATTTTTATATCCTGCCTCTTAATGCTTGGAGCTGAATAAGCAGCCTCAGGTACCATCGGCACGGTGCTGTGACCATGTGGTCCTCTTGAAACCCCTGGCACGTGTTCCTTTATAAAGGAGCTTCTTGGGGGCCGGGGCTGAAGCTCAGAGGTAGAGCACATGCTTGCATGTATGAGACCCTGGGTTAGATCTAGACTCCAGAGTTGGGGAAGAAACAGGTTCTTCCTTCTGATGTGGATCACAGATATCAGCTGCAGGATTGACACATCTGGGTTAAAGCAACATTTTTCTCTTGAGGATGTCATACCCCCACCTCCGAGGATGCGACCCTCTGGATTCTGCAGCTGTGTTGGTTTCTGTGTGCAGAGTGTTGCCAGATGGCAGCTGGACCCTCAAACTCCTACATCCCCACTGCAGGGAGACCCAGCAGAGAAGGGAGGTGGTCTGCTGACCTGTGGGCGCAGCGGTTCTAACAAGCCCGGCCTGTGGTGCTGTGTGCCTAACCCCTGTGCCGGCCTCCCCGGGCTTCTTTCTCCGCTGACACCATGCTGCTGTGCTCTGTCTCCCGTGTAGACTGTAAATGGACACTAAGTGGTCGAGGGAGATGTGAATGAGGGTGGTGTGAAGGCGTGGGAGCCCCACCAGGTCCAAAAGCCATTGGCGTTTTCTGACGAGGAAGAGGAAGACCTGATGGAGTTCATGTACAAGTATAAGACAACTCGAAAGACGGTGCCGCCCCTGGAGGTACAACGGTGTTTGGGGCCGCGGGGTGGAGCGCGTGTGTGTGCAGAAGGGCTCCACGCCAGAGAGCTGGAGGTCCTGGGAGCAGCTTCTCTTGGGGCACCAAACATCTCATAAGGAACTGGAGTGAGAAAATTCTCCCTCCATCCAAAAGGCAGGACGGGGGCGGGAGCGATAGTTCAGTAGGTATCGCATTTGCCTTGCATGAGGCTGACCCAGGTTTGATCCCACACCCCATAGGGTCCCACAAGCCCTTCCTGGAGTGATCCCTGAGCACAGAGCCAGGAGTAAGCCCTGAGCATCGCCAGGTGTGGCCCCCAAACAAAATAAATAAACAGGGCAGCACCAGGGACTAAGTAGCTGATTTGCCACCAGGAGAAAATAACCCTGTGGGTTGTACTTAAAAACAGGAGGCGATCAAGCTTCTAGAATGTAACACAAAACCAAAAGCAACTCCCAGCCTAAACTGTAAATGGAGAAAGCATTCTACCTGGGTGTTTTGTGGGGGGGGGGGGGGAAACTTGGACTGTGTAATTCGACAAGTATAAATAAAGCATGTTGCTGAGATACAGCATCATGCCTGATACAAAGGAGAGAATTGGATAATTATTGATAAAAGAGCACAGTTTTCTAGCACCGTTGATCCAGGGCAGGAGAGAAAATTCAAAAGTTATGGCACATGGCCAGCAGCTGGCTCTGGCAGCCTCCCTGGTTCAAATCCTGGCACTGCCTATGGTCTCCTGAGCACCACAGAGCCAGGTGTGAGGGCCCCAAGCACCAACCGGTGGAGCCCAAAACCCAAATAAATAAAATGACTATGCAGGGGAGAGCTCAGTGAACCTGTACTTTTTGTGTGGGAACTTTCAGTTATCTCCCAGTCACTGCATGGTCCCCCAAGCACTGCTTTGGAGCAGATACGTTGCCCTCTCTCATCAGTCGCACTGGTACATCCTGCTGTCCTCATTGAGATCACTGCAGTGTTCCGGGGACATCTGGTTCCTTCCCAGGGAGGCACATGTGGGTCAGTGTTGGAAAAAGATGGCAGGGATTTGGACCCTTGCCTGTGGAGTTCATGACTGTCCAGGCAACCTTCCCCTCCTTGCAATCAAGAGAGGCCCAGCTTCCAGGGTGGGGAAGAGGCCCCGCATACTTTAGGGCCTACGGGTTTGTGCAAAAATAAATAAATAATTTTTTTCTTTTTTCCTTGCTGCACAAGCTGTTTTGCACTTTATAGTTAAATTGTCTGAGGTGGGCCATAGAAATAGGACTGGGGGTAGGTGCTGGCCTTGCATCCCATTGACCCTGGTTCGAATCCCTGAGCACCACCAGGGCTCACTGCTGAGGATCCTCTTATTTGGGGTTAGCACGTTAAGCACTGTCATCCCGTTGCTCATCGATTTGCTTGAACGGGCACCAGTAACGTTTCCATTGTGAGACCTGTTGTTACTGTTTTTGGCATATCGAATACCCCATGGGTAGCTTGCCAGGCTTTGCCGTGTGGGCGGGATACTCTCGGTAGCTTGCCAGGCTCTCAGAGAGGGGCGAAGGAATCGAACCAGGGTAAGCCGAGTGCAAAGCAAACGCCCTACCCTCTGTGCTATCGTTCCAGTATGGCCAATATATATATATATGTATATATATATCTTACATATATATATATATGGCAGCCTGAGGCAGATTACTAAATTAATTCATTAACTAATCTTAAAGAAGAAGAAAATAAGGAAAAAGATAAGCCTTGCTATATCTTCTTTCACGTACGTCTGGAAGTTCTCATGAGGGGGTGGGGGGGTCATCAGACAGAGCAAGCCCACTCCGGGCCGTGGGCAGAGTCAGTGCAGAGAATAAAGGTGACAGCGGCCCTGGTGGCTGGGTGGGGGCTGAGTGCAGGGTCACCGTGGGGGCCTTCAGGTTCTCCTCTCTCGTTCAGTCTGCAGTCTCAGTCCATGTGAGGAGGAACACTGGTGTCGCCGCAGTGCCATTTAATCAGGAACTTGCTCCTGTAGAGAGAATCTTCACGAACAAGATTAGAGAATGCAGAACTGAACCACAGTGGCCCGGAAGACCTGCGGGTACTGACCCAGAGTATCGGCCAGAGCCGGATAGGGAGCTCTTAAGGCGTAAACAAATGTATGGCAAAGCAGACATGATTATGTTCCCCAGCTTCACATGGAAGAACCCAAATCTGAAGTCATCGGGAAATCCCAGGCTCGAAGAAATAATGTAAAATTACCTGGCAATTTGTCCTCGGTCAGTTTTAAAATTGATTAGAATAAACACATCTAACCACTGTCAAATGCTCTCTTTATTCTGAAGCCGAATAATTTTGGTAATGTTGGGTGTAAAAAAAAAATGTGGTTTTAACATAGAGGACTAGAAATGGCACAAAGAAAGGAGGAAGAGCCTTCGGGACAGAAGTAAGGTGCGAAAGGGCAGAGTAGGAAAAGGTTGAATTTAAAGAAGGCTCAGATGGGGGTTGAGGGAGGTTGGGGAAAGTTGTATGGACCCTCCTGAATGCCTGTCAAGAAAAAAATTTTCCTTTCCTTTACCATAATGGTAATGCCTCCTGGAGTTTGTGGTCCATGGTGGGAGGGGTCCCTTAACAGTGTTTAGGGGACATTGAAACATAAGGGCAGTGTTACCTCTTGCTGCAGGGCTTGCTCTGCCTGAAAGAACTTCACATACAGAGGACTGGAAACTTGGCCATGAAAATGTGAAGCACGTACCCATAAAAGAGGGGCCAGTATCCCAAATAAGTCACCAAGACAGAGGGAGAGGTGGGAAGGCTCCTCTCTCTTCACCGAGGCACTGGTTCAGAGCATTTTTGACCCCAGGTAGAATCAAGAAATCTGTGTCACCTTCCTCCCAACCTTTCCTCTGGAGGTCCTAGGACGTGGGCGGTGCCGGCCACGTCACTGGGCTTGGGAAGGTTTGGGAAGTATCTTGTGGTTCCTGTGGTGAGAGCTCAGGGCCCGCCTGGGCCCGGCCAGCTGTCTCAAATGCTTGGCCAAAGGAGCTGGATTTGCCCACACAGTGGTCCAGGTGCCGCCCTCAAGAGATTCTGTGTTCCTGCCAAATTGAGGAATCCCCTTTTCTGTTTTCTCTGCTAGGCACCGCCTAGACTCCTTCGATCTCGCTTCAGGAAGAAAAGTACCTCATCCTCGGCCACTGAAACCACGTGAGTGAGATGAACCAACAACAGGATCCACGGAACGTTTCTCCTCTGCCTTAAAGAGCTATTTATGAACATAGACATCTGCAAGCTGGTGTGTTTCATGCGCAGCCTCACACATGGCCTTTCCACCTCCCCCCAACACTTTAAGACCCCCCCTTTCCTTTTCTTTACTTGCTGGGGAGAAGCTAGAGGGAAAGGTAAGATGTGTGTGGGGTGTGACCTTTGAGTCTTTTGAGGTTTGTAATTTCCCACAATTGGTTTGTCATTGCAGACAGCAGATTTTAGAGACACCCCACACTGCTGAGATGTACATTTGTACTTTATATGTTGCATACTTTGTTTCCAGTCCTGTAAATGCAAAGCAATTTTTAAAATATTTTTTGTTGTTGTTTTTATTGTTCTTGGTACTAATACTTTGGACTATGATGTACATATTTATGGCTTTTGGCTTAACAGAATGGATTTGCGAGGGCTGCCAGAGGTTCTGCCATGTAAGAAAACAGCAAAACTACAAGTGTAAACATGTTATTTCAAGCCTAGCGAATGTCTCAGATGTGCTTATAAGGTTTCCTAGTATTACTCCAGGAAACAATCTCTTTTCCTGCAGGACACTTTTTTTTTAGGCAATTCTGTCAATACAGAGAGAAGTTAGAGTGGAGAAACAGTTTAGCGACAAAAATGAGTGTAAAAAGGTTGGGAAAGAGCTGGGAGTGAGAGAAGAACCACAGGAAACGTATGATTCTGAATCTCCCCTTGGATTCGGGATTAGAAACTCTCCCAGGGCACTTCCTGTTGTCTCAGCAGGTAGATCCCACCCGTGGTCAAATTTCTTGGGCACTTACAAGTTGTTGTTAGAACTCATGTCAAGTGTTTCCAGAGTGCTTGACATTTCAGTGACGATGTCTCCTTCCCAGTAACCAGTGCCATGACTAATCCCCCCTGGAGTGAGACCTTGTGACCTGGATGCCTTGTTTTACAGAACACTAAGAAAAAACCCAACCAACACTAGAACTCTGAGATACGCTGTGGAAAACATCAGGATAGGTGCCCGGCAGCGCATATGCTGGCTTCTAGCAAGGTCTCAGAGGTGGAGATCTCTATGACCATGACCGGTGGCTCTGCCCCTCAGGCAGCTGGGACCTTTATTTTCCTGTTTGTTCCCAGTCAGGTTTGGGGTTTGGGTGGAGTGTGAAGGAGTGAGGTCTCCCACTCAGGCACACCTGGTTTTCGTGGGTGTTTAACACAAGCCTGGCTTGTTTAGTCAAATAAAGCAAGATCTGAGGGGACTCACTATTTAGATTGGGAAGTTTCCCGGAAAGAAGAGTTTGATGTTAATAGTGTTTTGATCTGAGGTGGCTGCTCTTCCCCTCGAGAGCCGAGCCTGAACATAGACCTCGTATACTCGTGCTTAGAGTTGGTGTTTTCCTTCAGTGTAATGCATGCAGTGGTCACGACCCAGTTACTTCTTAATACTTGGATTGTGTTTGTTCATAGATAAGCCCAAAGACTAGAAAATTAGTGTTAGGTACCACATAGAATTTACTGTCCACCAGCTACAAACGGCTGTTTCGTTACCAACTTTCAGAACGCACCCTTGATCTCTGCTGAGGACACGCTGGCGAAATCTGAATCACCTCAGAAAGGGTTTAACTCGAAGTTGATAGTTGCCAGAGATGTATATTTCAACCCCTTCTTCTCAGAGTTCTCTGGAAGTGGCTCTGAATTTACAAAAGGATTTAGATAAACAAACCCCAAATTTGTGTTTCGGAGGGCAAATATATGTTGATTGTTTGTGCCCCATGCCCCCATTACCTGTTAAGGGAAACAGAAAATGTTTTCTTCAAGCTCAATGAATAGTTTCAGAATGAAGAAAATATAGACTGTAAGATGTATTTACCTGGAGCCAGAGCTATAGTATAGCAGGTGGGTGCTTGTCTTACACACAGCTGACCAGAGTTTGATCCCCAGCATCCCATATGATACCCCTAGCCTGCCAGGAATGATCCATGAGTGAAGAGCCAGGGGTCACCCCTGAGCATAGCTGGGTGTGGTACTAAATAGGTAAAATGTATTTATCTGTCATTGGGAACATTCAGAATGATCAGAAACAAGTGTAAAAAAAAAAAGCTTAGCTAAAGCAGATTTTTTAAATGAAACTTTTTTGCCAAAATAATGCCTTTAGCTGTAGAGATTCAGACCCTATTGTGAAAAAGCTATATTTTCACCATTTTACAGTGCAAAGTTTTAATAAGTACAGGCTATAAAGTTTGCACTTAACTATGCCAAAACCAAGTTTTGAAACACTCTAGTCTCAGACATGCTGTATTACTTCTCAAATTGAAAACAAATATATATAGATAGATATCCAAATTGCTGTCTTAATGTAAATGTACTTATTTTTTCTTTCAAGTGTTGATTAGGGAGTAGTTTTTTCTCTTAAAAAACACTCACTATACAATGGAGAGCAGCTGTCATATTCTGGCAAAATGTGTTTACCTACTCCACAAGCTGTATATTTGTGTATGAACTGATATAAAATGTGAAAGCCTTTGCTTAGTGGCGTGGCTGTTCTGTCTAGAGGATACATCTGTCTTTAGAGGATACAACTGTCTTTGATTTGCTGACCTGCAGACACAGGTTGTTTACAAACTGCAAGCCGGAAAGTCTGTACTTTTCCTGTAACAACTTTTAGTTCTTTCCCATTGAGCATCTGCTCTGATTCTGAGGCAATGAGATAAGGTGTTGTACTTAGAAACTGGAGAGTTTAGTCCTAATCCCTCCTGGCTTTGTGTGAATAGCTTGCTCGCTTTTGCTGGCCTTTGAAGTGTGTGTATTCCGTGATGAACTGTCCATGTATATGTAAAAACAGTGCTTGTCAGCCATGACCATCACCGAGCTCCGTCCTAGTTCTTCACCTTGCACAGTGTTTGAAATGGCAAAGGATGTGCTTCATTCTCCAACAGCACGCTGCAGAGAGCTGGCGTTCTGGACCGTGACTGTGCATATTTCCCTAGTTTCTTTCTGTAGCCCCCTTAGAATGATCTTGTAACAAGGTAGTGTACTGGACTGTGCATCAAAGGGATGTAAAATAACAGTATTCCAAAGGTCGAAGTTCTGCTGTTTTGTTATGATGCTTGATATACATCTTGAATAAAGTCTTAACATTTTTCTTTTAAAAAGATCTCGGTAATGTTGGACTTACAAGAAAAGAGAAGACTTTAAGAGCAAGGATTCTGAGTGCTTGCTCAGCCATGGACTGCCAGTGGTCTGGCCTCTGGCCTAATGCACAGAACTATTGCCAAGCAGGGAAATGATGAGTGATTTGAAAACCCACTGATCAAGTGACTATAAACTTAGTTGTATGTGTGATTTCCATTTCTGAAGGTCACCAGTGGAAACGAGGGAGCTGTGAAAACAATAGTCCACCTGGTGAATTTTAATTCTACAAACAGACCTTTGGTCCACCATTTCCTTCTCATGATTAGTCTCTTTGGCTGGAGAGATAGTACAGGGGTTAAGGCATTTGCCTTGCACATGCTGACCTGGTTCAATCTCCAGCACTGCATTCACTGAGCACAGAGCCAGGAATAAGCCACAAGCAACGCTGAGTGTGACCCTTAAATGAAAAAAAAAATTTTTTTTTTTTCAAAAAGAGTCTCGGCCTGGGGCTGGAGTGGTAGCACAGCGGGTAGGGCGTTTGGGCGTTTGCCTTACACTGGGCTGACCCGGGTTCGGTTCCCAACATCCCATGTGGTCCCCCAAGCACTGTCAGGAGTAATCCCTGTGTATTGCTGGGTGTGACCCAAAAAGCAAAACCCAAAAACAAACAAACAAAAAAGAGTCTCCTTGTCTTCAAATGGCAAGTTATGTGTGCATGTTGGAAGAGGGTGGTGTCTGGGGTGGGTACTGAGTGGTGAGGGTGCTTTTAACAGTGCAGCAACTTTTGAAATATGAACAACACACATTCACATCATTGGTGGTCCCAAAGACTCGCACACTCAAAATACAAAACACCAAAATCCAGCATTCGTGTCTTTGTGTTCATGGTCCCAGGTTCTGCATATTTGATTTAAGAGTTATAATATAAAGCAACAGCAAATAAAGAGATTCAGAGAACTGAAAGGAAAAGATGCAGAGAATTGCTGAAGGGGCCAGAGAGAGATAGTACAGCAGGTAGGGCACTTATCTTATAGGCAGCTGGGGGTTCAATTCCTGGCACTTCATATAGTTCCCTGAGCACTGCCAGGACTGATTACTGAGTGCAGATTCAGAAAAAAAAGCCCTGAGCACTGTGGGATGTGACCCAAAATATACAAACACACAAACAAAAAGAACTGCTGAAAATCTATTCAATTATTCATTTACTGAGCAAATCCCTAAATCAACAAGACAGAGATTAACCAGACTAAGAACAGACAAATAACAGAAAAGAAAAGTTATGAATTTTTTAATAATTGTTTTGGGATAACACCTGGCGATGCTCGGGGGTTACTCCTGGCTCTGTACTCAGGAATTACTCTTGGCGGTGCTGGGGGACCATATGGAATGCTGGGAATCGAACCCAGGTAGGCCACGTGCAAGGCAAACACCCAACCGTTGTACTATCGCTCCAGCCTCAATTTCTGAAACTTAAAAGCAGACTTGATATATATTAAAAATTATTTAAAAAATTATTTAATAGGGGCAGGAGTGATAGCACAGTGGGTAGAGAGTTTGGCTTGCACACAGCTGACCCGGGTTCGATTCTCAGCATCCCATATGGTCTCCTGAGCACCGCCAGAAGTCATTCCCAGTGCATGAGCCAGGAGTAACCCCTGTGCATCGCCGGGTGTGACCCAAAAAGAAAAAATTATTTAATATTTATAGTGCTGAATTAGAGATACTTGATTTAACTACGTTCCCCCCCCCCCACACACACTCATGTGTTTTAGAAGAGTCAGTGGATTCTAAGGAGTCAGATCTGGGTTCTGTGAGTTATTAGCTGTATTTCAGGTAATCCATTTAAGCCTTTGTGAACTAGAGTTTCCTCAACTATAAACTAGGGATGAATAATTCCTCCATTTCAAAGTTTTTATGTGGACCAGCAGTGTTGTGGATATAGAACCCAACTCTATGCTGGGACAAAGGGCTAGGCATAGTAAGTGTTCAATGAATGGTAACTAGAGTTCAGTATCATGTAGGTAGACCCTCTAATTTAATAAAAGAAGATTTGTGGTCAAACTGTGAAATTGGTGCTGATGAGCCCTGCTACCCACTCAACAAAAATGATGTGTATGGAAAGTTCCTTTCCCTTAGAGGTAATGCCTCCCAGCCCTTCCACTTCAGTTCATCTTAGGATGCTGAGGCATGGAGTTCCTGCCTCTCCCCCACCTGTTTCTGGACTAGAGGAGAAGCTCAGGGGTTCTGAGGTTGCTGAAGAGAGGCTCTGGTCATCTCCAGTTGTACTGGAACAGCATTTCTCAAAGCCTGCCTCTGGCCTGGTTTCCTTCCTGTGGTCTCCATCTTCCTGGTTGCCTCCCCCCCCCCCCAAATTTACATAATTTTTTCCTATGCCCTCTTGGAATATCCTGAGAAAGTTTGGGGACCCTATGTCCCGCCCACACACACACACACAAACCCAGTTACGACCACTGCACTACAGGATGATGGAGGATGTGGGAAAGTATCCTTCTCTCTTGCTTCTTCAGGCATTAGTTCCATCCTCCAACCTGAAACTGGTGAGGGCAGAAAGCAGCAGGTAAGAATGGTGTGGAAGGTGGGTGGGGGGTGGCTTCTGCCATAGAAGTATGGGGAAGATAATGAGCCTAAATCTACACTCAGAGATGGAGATATGGCTCAATGGGCTGAGTGCACAGTTTGCATGTGGGAGGGTCCAGGTTCACACCTCAGCATGGTGTGGTCCCCCAGCACCACTGGTAAGATCCCAGAGCACAGAGCCAAGAGCAGCCTGTGAGTGCCACTGGGTGAGGCCCCATATTAAACAACCAAACAGAAATATCCAGAATGGGGCTGGAATGATAGTATCGAGGGTAGAGTATTTGCCTTGCATACGGCCAACCTGGGTTTGATCCCCAGCATCCCATATGGTCCCCAGAGCACTCAGGAGTAACTCCTTGGTGCAGGACCAGAAGTAATCCATGAGCATCACCAGGCGTAACCCGAAAAGAAAAACAAAAAAAAATAAACCACCTAGTATGTCATTTCATGCTTCACTTAAGTCTCATCTCAAATCTAATGTCTGTTCTTTATTATTTGACCCCAGATATAGACATAGTCTTCTAGAACAATCTATAGTTACCTCTTTTCCTTTGAGTGAATACACGCTGGTTTCAAGAAATTCCTCTGACCTTATCTGACATGTCATGGAATTTCAAACTGGTAATCTTTTACTTATTCTATCAGCAATAGAGAAACATTTGCAATCATTGTCGCACACACGCATGTGTGTGTGTGTGTGTGTGTGTGTGTGTGTGTGTTTGGATCATACCTGGTGATACTCAGGGGTTACTCCTGGCTCTGTGCTCAGGAATTAATCTGGCAGTGCTGGGGGAACCATATGGGATGCAGGGATCAAGTCCACGTTGGCTGTGTGCAAGGCAAACACCCTATTTGCTGTCCTATCATTCTGGTCCCACTTCACTTATTAAAGAAATTGAAACACTAATCAGTGTAAGTTCACTTGGCTTCCAGCCAGGGTAAGTGTTCTGTTCAATATACTTCCCAGCTGACCCCACTGGGAGTGATGAAAAACACGGCCCTGGACAGGAACCACTCAATCCACTGGCTCTTCCTCACTCCCTTACTGCCCATCTGCAATGCTCAATCTCATGTCATTTCCTAAATGATGGAGATTAGTTCTTGTTCCTTATTTTCTACAATATATCTTTGGGAAATTTTGGCAAAAGATTTTCTTTCTTTTTTTTTTTTTTTTTGCCTTTTGGGTCACACCCAGCGATGCTCAGGGGTTACTCCTGGCTTTGCACTCAGGAACTACTTCTGGCGGTGCTTGGGGGACCATATGGGATGCCGGGGATCGAACCCGGGTCGGCGCGTGCAAGGCAAACGCCCTACCCGCTGTGCTATCGCTCCGGCCCCTTGGCAAAAGATTTTAAATAGAATTTTAAAATATCCTTTAAAAGATTTTAATTCACAATTAAAAATATGAACTTTCAAACAAGTAAATGAACTGTTAAAAAAAAAAAAGGGGGCTGGAGAAATAGTAGGGGACTTGCCATGCACGCAGCTGACTTGGGTTCCATCCTCAGCACTGCATATGGTCCCCAGGGTTCTCCAGGAGTAACCCACAGAACAATTGGGTGTGACCCAAAACTAAACACAAACACAAACCCCAAAATACAGTCTGGGCCAGAGGAATAGCAGCGGTCGGGCTGAGTGCATGCCAAACCCAGCAACACCTGGTCTTCCCCGAGCTACCACTCCCCTCCCCACCCAGGAACATCCCTCTTTACAGAGCCTGGCGTGGCCTAAAAGACAAAAGCAAACAAAAATACTTATCTCTTTTGGAATTGCCTGTATTCCAATTTCAGAAATGCAAATCCTATTTTTCCCTTTCCTTTACTTTCCTCTTTTTTCTTTTTGGGTCACACCCGGCTATACTCAGGGGTTACTACTGGTTCTGCACTCAGGAATTACTCCTGGCGGTGCTGAGGACCCATATGGGATACCGGGGATCTTTTACTCCATGTGGTTCCCTCTTCTTTCATTTCCATTTTTCCTAAATAAGAGTATTTTTCTTGAGGGTTGGAAAGACAATACATAGGTTAAGATGCTTGCCTTGCATGTAGTCGCCCTCCAGGTGGATCCCCTGGACACTGCCAGGGGTGACTCCTGAGTCTGGCAGAACCCTCAGCCACCCACCCCCAAAACCCATTAAATAAACATATGATATCTTTGGTGCCAGAGAGAGCGCAGGGGTTGGAGTGCATGCTTTGCATGAGGAGGCCTGGTTTCAATTCTTAGCACCACTTGCTCCCCTAAGCACGGCCAGAAGCAACCCCCAAGCAGAGAGCAAGGAGTAGCTCTGAAACCCAGGCAGGTGTGGCTACTAAATAAACCATTTATAAAAAGGCCCAGAGAGACTCCACAGTAAAGCTTTAGTCTTGGATGTGGCCAGCCCCAGTGTGATCCCCAGCACCATATGTGGTCCCCCTCAGCATGTTCAGAAATGATCCTGATCACAGAGCAGGAGTCAGCCCCGAGCACATCTGGGTATGGCCCAATTCCTCCTCTCCCAACAAAAGGTATGGTTTTTAAAAAATTTTATTATAACTGTGACTTACCAAGTTGTTCATAACACAGCCTTCAGACCTTAAGTGTTCCAGCATCAATCCCACCAGTGTGACCTCTCACCAGTATCTCCTGTTCTCTACTCACCACTCCAGCCTGCCCCCTTGCAGGCACAGACGCACTTCACATTGTTTGTTACAACACAAAGGCAAAGACAGTAGGGTATTCGCCTTGCACGCGGCCGACCCGGGTTCGATTTCTCCATCCCTCTCGGAGAGCCCGGCAAGCTACCGAGAGTATCCTGCCCACACGGCAGAGCCTGCCAAGCTACCCGTGGTGTATTCGATATGCCAAAAACAGTAACAAATCTCACAATGGTGACGTTATAGGTGCTCGTTCGAGCAAATCAATGAATAGGATGACAGTGCTACAGCGACAGTGCTACAGTGCTACAGATCAATAGTAGTCAATTTGTGATAACTGTTGTATTTCACAATGGTTTTATGAAAGTCATTGTCTAAGGACCTTCTGTGCTGGTTGGTGTTAGCTGAGCCTTTTGTTATTGTTCAGGCTCACTGAGCTTGGCAGGCTTCTATGCAACTTTCCCATCATATTTGTGGTGACCTTACTGGGCTGACTATGAAATCACTAAGATATTTTGAGGTGTTTTGTGGCCACATATGCAGCCACACATTCCAGACAGAGCTGGAAAGGTTTGGTGCTTGGCAATTTGATGAGGTTAAGGTGTGAACCTGGGCAGTTCCTATGTGGAAAGGTGTCGGGTGTGGCTGTGGGTTTTGGTGCCTTCAGGCAGAAAGGGGAATCTGCCTGTCACCATTCCAAGAAGGCCCCAGGGTTCTCAGCCCCAACCTGTCTCCCTGTGGAGATTCAGTGGTATACTCCCAAAAGGTATGTTTTAATGCTCAGGTAAAGTATTGTGTGGCCTCTCCTGTTTTATCAAAGGACACACTAAGAGGCTATTTCATTTACTCTTCTATTTTTTTCAATAAATATTCCACAAGTGAAGAACGAACTGCTATGAACTTAATGAATCTCACACACTAGACATGTGTTGCCAACCTATTCTCATCTCCAAGTGAAACTTCTCCCACAACTATGTTTTGCTCCAGGGAATCTGCTATCTGCTAACATAACTCAGGGGCCATGGCGGGCCCTACCCTCAGAACAGCCAGTCCCTTTGCACCCTGATAAGACCTGGTATAGGGGCAGGGGGATAAAATGAGGGAGTAAACTGGGGGCTGTGGATTGAGTGGGGGTTAGTGAGGGCTGGCGGTACACACTGGGGGCTAGGGCCATAGGTGGGAGACAGTCTAGAGTCTGGGGTTAGGGGTCCATGCTGTGCATGTACAAGGACCCGAGTCGATTCCCAATACAATATGCCCCCTTCGTGTTGGTGCTCCCAAGCTCTACCAGGTATTGCTCTAGCAGCACTCCTTCGTGGGGTCCAAGCATCAAACCACCTGGTATGGTTAGTAGAGTATCACCAAGAGTGGCCTCCAAGTCTCCTGAGCATAGCTTGGCAGCTGCCCTGCCCCCCGACCCCCCGCACCGAAAGAAAAGCTGACCCAGTTACTCTCTCGGTGATCAGAGGCTGCAGACGAGCTGAAGGTACTGATGTAGAAAAGAAACTGAGGTGAAAGTTAGAAGCCAGAGTTATGATCAGAGCTCAGAAACTAAGTGGATGCTATGGGTTACAGGCTGGCGAGTGAAGAACCAGAGCCAACAATGTAAAAAAGGGACAAGCCACATGCATGGTGCCACCATTTCCTGCTGCTGAGGTCCCTTGGATCCAGGGTCACCTTCTCATTTTTGTTCTTCCTCAGGCTTCAGGGATTAGTTCTCCAGATGGGGGTGTGAGGCGTATTCTGAGCAAACAGACATGCATCATAAAATAATGTCACACTGCTTGCTCATTTATTAGCTTTATAGTCTTTTTATGTCTGTCCTAATGAGATTTCTTGCAGCTAAACAGTCTAATTGAACAATTAGTTAAGCCACTACCGTTTGTTAAAAATGCCTATTCAACAACTTCAAACCTTTATTTTTCTGAACAAATCTGGGAATGTTTATTAATACATTAAATTTTAATATGATAACAAATGTTTTCACATCCGCTGGAATAATTTACATCATCTACACTTAAGGTGTGCAGAGATATCGTATACATACAGATAGACGTTCAATATCTGAGAAGTCATAAAAGCGATCTATACTTTCAGGTTTGTTCGGTCGTGGTAATTCTGATAAGGGTCATCAGCATACCAGTTTCGCCTCTTCCAGAAAGATGTTGTCATTTTGTCTAAGAGCTTACTCTGGGTTTTATTGCAGAACACAAATTCCCTCAGGCGTTTTTTCCTTGCAGCTGTCTTTTTCCACAATTTCTTCTTATAACCAGCCTATTAGATAACATTATCAAGACATTGAAAACATTATATACAGAACAATAGACATCTTCCTTGCTCATATTTCCAACAGTAATAAAGACTAGACATGGGGGCTGAAATTTTTTCAGAAAGATGTGATTCTCAATATGAAGCAAAAAAAGAAAGCATGGATAGCTTGAAAAAATATGTATTAATAATTTAGTCCTGGGGCTGGAGTGATAGCACAGCAGGTAGGGCGTTTGCCTTGCACACGGCCAACCCGGGTTCAAATCCCAGCATCCCATATGGTCCCCTGAGCACCGCCAGGGGTGATTCCTGAGTGCATGAGCCAGGAGTGACCCCTGTGCATTGCTGGGTGTGACTCAAAAAGCAAAAATAATAATAATAATAATAATAATTTAGTCCTTAAAAATGTTAAACTGGAACCACTGGGGAAAAATTAAGCTAAATAAATCTGTGTGGCTAATGAAATACAGGGTGAGAGAATTCTAATGGTTAACTCAGTGTATTCATATGTCATTATTAACTCTACGATGACAGCATTCTCAGATTGTAGATCAGAGAGAAACAACACTTGACTAGAGAGGCTAAGTAGCAGGTTGAGGTGAAAGAACTAGAAAAATTCTTAACCACTATAAGACTATTTTTCCTAATGGGCAAGACAACGAAGGGGGTAGTGGTATGATGACATTTATGTTCATTTCAGGAGCTTAGCTTTTTCAAAGCCTGAGCAGCAACAGTTCTGAAATACATTGCTTCATTTGGGGGTGGAGAGTGGAGGACATACATGATGGTTCTGTGCTCAGGGCTCACTCCTGGGAGGGCTCTGGGGATCATATGTGGTGCCAGGATCGAACCTGGGTGGGCGGCCTATAAGGGCCGTGCACTACCTGCTTTACTATTATAGCTCTGGCTCCTGCTTCATTTTTCTTTTTGTACATTATGACCAACTTGTGCAGGAATTGCTTTTCTAAGGAGTGATGAATACAAAATAATTATGAAAATAGCAAAGGAATTGTTCATTCAGGTGTGGAACCAGAATTGCTATATATGATCCATGCACTATAATTCTAAGTAATAAATTTTTATTTTTATTTTTATTTTTATTTTTTTTGCTTTTTGGGTCACACCTGGCGATGCACAGGGGTTACTCCTGGCTCTGCACTCAGGAATTACCCCTGGCCGTGCTCAGGGGACCATATGGGATGCTGGGATTTGAACCCGGGTCGGCCGTGTGCAAGGCAAACGCCCTACCCGCTGTGCTATCTCTCCAGCCCCCTAAGTAATAAATTTTTAAAGAAATGATCAGATTGAATATAAAAGCTATAGCAATAGCCCATTTAAACCATAATAGACCCCACTGCCACAGGGTTGATGCTGGCTAAGCTATCTAGTAAGTGAATAGATAATCCGGTTTAATCACAAGGGTTTGTTCAAACCAAAGGTTCTGTCAAAGCAACCCTTTCATTGAGAAAGTGCTGTGGATTTCTTACATGCCTCAGTGTTGTCATTGTGACTGCTGTCTTCTGTAGAACAGTGATGCTCAGAAATAAGGAAGTGCTATTTAAAAATTTTTTGTTTAAGGACTGAAGAGAGTATAGCAGTAAGGTGCTATGGCCTTGCATATGGCAAACCTGGCTTTGATTCTCACACTACCTATTGCCCCCCAAGCCCTATCAGGAGTAAGCCCTGAGCACTGCTGGGTGTGAACCCTCCCCCCATCCCATGCCCGACATAAAGGGTTATGGCTTTTACATTTTTATTATTTTTTTGGGGGGGGAGGGTGGTTGGCACACTTAGCTATGATTAGGGCTTATTCTTGGCTCTGTGCTCAGGATCACTCCTGATAGGCTTAGGGAACCACATAGCATGCTGGGGCCTGAACTCAGGTATGTCATATGCAAGGCAAGTGCCCTATCGGCTGTACATCTCCCTGGAACAAATGTTATAGTTTTAAAGTGCCAGATATGGGACACCCTGGCTGGCTCACCCCTTACCTGCATGAGGTCCTGAATTCAATTCCTGGCATAACAAATAATAATAATAATAATATGCCAGAGATTAGATTTTTTTTACTACTCATTGCTTACAATATTAAACTCAAACATAATTCTCCACATATGCATAGCAATTATTCAACTGTCACATAGTTTTTCATGGAGAACAGCTATGAGTTCCAGTCAAAGTAATTTCTCTCTGAAATTAGTATTGTTTATAGGCTGGGAATAATTCTGTCAATGCTTCAAACAGTGAAAGAATCCTACCACATAATTTTTTTGGTTGTTTTGGGGCCATGTCGGGTGGTGTTCAGGGCATACTTCTTGTTCTATGCTCAGGGATCGTTCCTGGTAGTGCTCAGGGACTATACAGAATGCTGAGGACTGAACCCAGGTTGGCCACATGAAAGGAAAGTGCCTTGCCTACTATTGCTCCAGGCTGAATTAATTCTTTTATTTTTACAGAGACACAAATTTTGATCTTTAGAAAATTTACAGGGCCGGGGAGATCAAACAGGAGATTAAGTTGCTTGCTTTGTATACTTGAACCCTGTTCAATCCCTGATACTACATATGAGCCCCCAAACACTACTAGGGATCACTTCTGAGCACAGAGCCAGGAGTAGCCCCTGAACACAGTGGGGTATCGCCCCAAAACTCAAAGTTAATAATAAGAATAATAAAGTTAAAAAACATTCACATTGGAGAGATAGCACACCAGGTAAGCCTTGCATGCGCCAAACCCAGGGTTCAATCGCTGACATCATATACAGTCCTCCAAGGCCCCAGAAGTGATCCCTGAGTGCCGAGCCAGGAGTAAGCCCAGAGCAGTGCCACATGTGCCCTCTCCCACCCCAAACAAATAAATAAACAAAAACTAATAAACATTCAGCTGCCTTGGGTTGGAAGGCTAGGATGAGCATCCTTCACTTACGTGAGACAGGTCACCTGATCATCACTGGTTGTGGTTCAAAAACCAAATACACTGGGGCTGGAACAACAGTACAGTGGGTAGGGCACTTGCCTTGCACGTGGCTGGCCCAGGCTGGGTTAATCCCCAGCATCCCATATAGTCCCGAGCCTCTCCCCAATATCCCGTATAATCCCTAGTTATGATGCCATCCTCAATCCCTCCTCCCCCCCGCCCCCCGCAATAAAAAAAAATCCCCCAAACAAACAACAAAAAAACCTTAAAAGACAGATTGTGCCAACTAAAGATCCAATCCAAGACAGGCTTTTAAAGTGTTTCAGTCCCATATCTGAGCCATGTGACCAAGTTCTGCTGAAGTTTACTATGTCAATGAATAAGCTAATTGAGTTCCACGACATTTTAATCTGCTCAGCAACTTTTCAATCAAGTAACAGTGTGAAGACTCACCTTCCTTCTTAGCCAGAGGCCAGAATGAAGCCGAAGAAACCTATAGACAACAGCTTTTACAGTTTTTCTCTTGCCTTTTCTCGTGCTGCAGTATGTTAATGTTCTGACCGGATGTGTCTGAATATTTGGAAGCAAGGAAGCCACTCTGAAAATATATTTCAAAACTTTTAAATCAGCAATAAGACTGATTAAAGAATAAAAATCTGGAGTCGGTGGGGCTGCAGTGATAATCCTGTGGGTAGGGCACTTGGCCTTGCACACTGTTGTCAGTTTGATCCCTATACCACATATGGTCCCTGAGCTCTGCCAGGAGTGATGCCTGAGCATTTAGCCAGGAATAAGTTCTGAGCACCACCAGGTGTGACCTCCAAATCAAAATAAAATTTAAAAAATCTATTTTGGGGCTGGAGCAATAGTACAGCAGGTAGGGCGTTTGCCTTGCACGTGGCCGACTTGGGTTCAATTCCCAGCATCCCATATGGTCTCTTGAGCACCGCCAGGAGTAATTCCTGAATGCAAAGCCAGGAGGAACCCCTGTGCATCGCTGGGTGTGACCCCCCCCAAAAAAAACATCTATTTCTAAGGCAAGAAATGCAAGAGGTCCAGGTTATTCCCAGTAGCACAACCCACAGCTGAGCCAGGAGTAGCCCCTGGACAAGTGCAGGGCCTGATCCAACATCCCTACACTCCCTTCCATTTTTATACTTAAAAGTAAGGAGAGAAGCTCCATTGAAATAGGGTTGATTTGGGGGATGATAGCATTTGGAACCACATCTCATGGTCACCTGAGAGCTGCTGCCGGCTCTTGTGCTGGGAGGAAACACCCAGCAGTGCTCAGGGAACCATGCGATGCTGGGATTGAACCCAAGCCTCTCACAGGCAATGCTGAGCTCCAGCCTGTAGAGCTCTCTCCAGCCATTGATATTTTGGTGGGGGTGGGAAGAGGGAGGGTTGGGAGTTTGGATCACACCTGGCTGCGCTCAGGGCTCACTCCTAGCTCTGTGCTCAGGGATCACAACTGCCAGTGCTGGGATTCAACCCTGGTTAGCCAGAGGGAAGGCAAGCATCTGATCCCCTATATTAACTTTTTTGGGGGAACAAGGAATATGCTGAGGTACTCAGGGCTTACTATACTGGCTTTGTGCTCAGGCATCACTCCTAGTTGTCTAAGGGGACCACATGGGGTATCGGGGATAGAAGCCAATATGGCCACATGTAAGGCAAGTACCCTGCCCACTTATTCTCTCTCCTGTCCCCAGCCACTGACCTTTAATAGTAACTTAAAATGATTCAGACACTACGCATAAATAAGAATAGCAACCAGCACAAACTTGTATCATTTATTCCTTTAATCACTGAATTTTTTTTTTGGGGGGGGGGCATGGGGCGTGTGGTGGTAGTGGGTTTTGGAGTAACACCCAGCGGTGTTCAAGGATCATTCCTGACTCAGTGACCACATGTGGAGCCAGGAATCAAATAGGGCCAGTGCCTTAAACCATGTACTATCTCCATTCACTGAGAGAATTTATCCCATTATATTTGAATCTTTGGGTGTCCTGCCCATCTTCCTAGTAGATTATAAACTCCATGAGGACTTGTTTCTCTTTTTCTCCTTTATGCCCAGTGCAGTGCTGGGTGTGTTTGTTAGCTGAAGAAATGACATACGACCCAGCCTGATAAGCTCAGCATCTTGTTCGGCCTCTGTTTAACTGACGCTTCCATCTGGGAAATCACACTAGAAAATCAGCTGTGTGCTGTTTGCTGATCTCTGTGGTTGGCAGAGAGGCACAGAAGCGTTAAGCATATTCTCTGCTCTGTCAGGCAAAAACTATAAAATACACTGCAGACAGGCACACACTATCAGGTCCTTCTAAGCTGACATTTTACAATCTTGTTTAGTGAGTTATACTCTACCTGGGGAGGATCCCTGTAGCATGGCCACAAGTCACATTCCTGACAGATGTGATAAATCTGGGAACAGAGGAAACAACTGGAGTTTGAAGACAACTAAACTGCTGGGCAGTCAGCGCAGAGCAGGCATTCCTGGCACAGTTTGGATAGGCTGAAGACACCAAAATTTTATTCAGTGGCCGCAAGAGCCCTGTAAAGAGAAAGAAGTATGTCAACTTAGAGAATACATCCAGATATATAAAATTTAGTAAGATATCAAAATCAGCATATGCTTCAGTGACCCATTAATGTTTCCGGAGTATGACTCACCTTGGCACTCTGGCAGATTTCCTGAAATAAAACTTACATAAAATTACCCATCTGTATGCAAGTCAATGCTTTTTAGTTGTGTTTAGAGCTGTGCAGCCATCACCACAATCCAGTTCTATGTGTCCTGGTTCTGTGTTTAAAAGTAGGGAGTAAAATCTGAGTTTTACACTAATTTCCACTGACTAGTTCAAAAGCCCCAGAGAATGTAGCAGTAGGGGAGAGATACAAAGCTTGACAACTCAGGCGGGAGTGATAATACAGCGGGAAGGGTGTTTGCCTTGTACATAGCCAACCAGGGTTCGATCTCTGGCACCCCATATTGTCCCCAAGCACCACCAGCAGTGATTCCTGAGCACAGAGCCAGGAGTGGCCCCTAAGCATTGCTGGGTGTGGCCCAAAAATTACAAAACAACCCCCCCCCAAAAAAAAACCAGAAAACAAGAAACCCCAAAAACAAAGCTTGACAACACCCTGGAAAGACAAGAGTGGTGACAAGAAAACACAGGAAGGAAAGAGAGGGGCTGGAGAGATAGTACAGTGGGTAAAGCATTTGCCTTGTATGGGGCTAATCTGGGTTCAATCTCTGGCATCCCATACAGTCCCCTGAGCTCCACCAGGTGTAATTCCTGAGTGCAGAGCCAGGAATATCCCTTGATCGTTGCCAGGTGTGCCCCGCTCCTCCCACAAATAAAACTAGGCAAAAACAAAGAAAAAGGAAGAGGCTCTTCTTTAGAAACATATAGGTGATGAGAAGAAGAAGAACAGAGTCCTGGGGAGAGGACCACACCTGGGCAGTAGCCCAGCATCAATATGGATGCCTGGGGAATCATGGTAGAAAATACATTTGCCGGGACAGGTCATGAAGGGCACAGACATATGGATCTTCATCTGTCTTTCACACTACCACAAGCCCAAGTTCATGACCACAAAGCTGTATCACTTAGGGAACCCTGGTACACTCTGCGTCTAGGGTAGGTTTCAAGAATCTGCAGGTTGAAAAATAAAATCATGGGATGCTGCAAATAGTCTAAAACTAGTTTGTAGTAATGGTCGCACAATTTACTAAATTACTAAAAAGAATAAAATCACTAAGTAACAGACATGGATAATTTTTTAAATCTACAACATGCCTCAATAATTGGCTACAGAAAAAGCCACAGGTAAGTCAAATGCAGAGTCTCTTGCCTGCGCGCCTGGCTGCCTTCCCTGGGGCCTCCTCGGACGGGATGGGCTCCAGTTTCCCTCCCCACTCTGAGCAGAGCTCCCGGTGGCCGAAGACCACCAGAACCTAGCTACAGCTATGCTCAAGGCCCCTCTCCACACGTTCGGACGAGCCTCTGTGCATCGCTGGATGTGACCCAAAAAGCAAAAAAAAAAAAAAAAAAAAAAAGCAAAAAAAAGAGAAAACTACTGTAACATACATGAAATTTTAAATTCACAAGCAAAAGAGGACATGAGTATATGCTGTGATTCCATTCACCTACAATATAAAAATAGGCAAAAGGAGTCTCCTAATACCTAAGAGAAGCACCCTGGAGATGTGCGAGAAAAGGCCATACTACGAAGGAGGGTAGTGTTCATATTAGAAACAAGGACATTTCACAGGGAGGCAAAGAGGGTGGAGCTTTCTGGAAGCTTCTATATCCTCACCTGACTGTCAGTTACACGGGTTACTGTAGAATTCTTTGTTAAGCCACTCATAAACGCTACATACGTTTTTCTTTATACAAAACATTTGTTTACCATTCTTCTGGAAGGGATGGGAAATTTACACTGTAGCCTTTTCGTTTACTATTCTTCCACAGAACTGTACGCCAAGTTACTTTTGTTAAAGGAACTTTACTGGAAATCTTATGGTTGTTGGGTGATATTTCATTCTTGTTTTTCTTTGTTTTATGAAAGTCCTTGGAGCAGGGACAACTAAACTTAGCTGCCTCTCCTGTCTCCTGTCAAGGAAGCCTGTGCGCGAGCCGCAGGGCACTTTGTGGGGTGCCCCCCATGCGCCCCTACACTTCCTCCTCACAGACCGTGTCATCGCCACTTCGGAGCTGCAGACTCTGAAGTTCAGACATTTAAAAGCTTTTTCAAGGTCACTGGCCGTGACTTCGCCTCTGATTCGGAAGGTCAGAAGCGTCTCTCATCTCTCTCGGCTTTATCCACCGTGTCCTGGTTTGTTTGGGGTTTGTTTCCTAGGAGGGACGGCGAGGAACCGCCTGACGCGGAGGGCGCGCGGCAGCCAGGCCGGCGAGAGGCGAGAGCCGTGCGGGAGACCACCGGCCGCTCCCGAGAGAAGTCGGAGCAATTCTGCCTTCAAACAATGAACCACCCCAAACCCCCGCTAATTTTTTTTTTTTTTTACTGTCCTGTTAAGCTCCGCGCTAAATGCTCATGCCATCCCGCGTCCGCATCCCCTAACGTGAAGGGAAATGTCGAACGCATCATTTTCCACTGACCTGAGGTTAATCTCAGCACACCAGCAACGACGGGGGCCGCCATCTTGACGCCCGCCCTACGGCAGCCGCACCGGCTCAAAAAGCATTAGGGCAAAGGGGCGTGAAGGAAGAGCACCGAGGCAGGGTCCAGGAAGGAAATTAACAAAGGTACTCAAGGTAACCTTTTTTTAATGCCTAATATTCTGAAGGCGCGCGTGTGTAATAAATAAATACACACAAAATAAAATACAACAAAGTGAGTGGGAAATAGCATTGTTATAGAAATTATTACGGAAACCAACTGAATAGCATCTATAGGCTAATGGCTAAATACCCTAAGAATATTACACATCCATTTTATTCCCTAATTATTAAGAGACTGTCAATTGTAAGATTATTATCTCAGCTCATATGCTGAGAGTTGGTAATCAGATAAGCAGAAAATAAAGTTACCCGTGTTGCTTCTGATACCCCATGAATATACATGGTATACTACTGCAAGAAATGGTTAAGAGTCAAGCATTGGGTGTGAAGGAATTTAGCAAAGAGTTAAGTACAGAACACAAATACAAGCCATATAAAGGACTCATTGGAGGAGCTGAAATATAGCCAATTAGTCTTAAAGAATAGAGAGGAATAGCCGTGTTCTGGGAGCCACGTGGTGCCCAAACCCGGGCATGAAAAGTGTTCCTTCTTTCCAGTACTGTGAGCCATCTTCTGGTTTCTAGAACAAGATTTTAATGAAGGCAAGATCTTTTTTTGGTTGGGGAATGGGGTGGGGGCGCAGTCAGTGGTACTCAGGGCAGGGGCTACTCTGAGCTCAGTGCTGGGGTCTTTCCTTGCAGTGTTGTAGGAGAGAGCTGTGCTGGGGGTTGAACCTGGACCTCCTGTGTGCAAAGTGTGTATACAGTCCACTGAGCTATCTCTATGACCTTCAAAAACAAATATTTTTTTTAAGTGAGAGGACACAGTCTTTGTGCTTAAGGGACTGTTCCTGATTCTGTGTTCAGGACTCCTGTCTGTGATTAGGGAACCATATGTGGTGCCAGTGATTTGAAACTGAAGTTGGCTGCATGCAAGGGCAAACCTTTAACCCACAGGCTCTCTCTCCACCCCCTCCCCCAGAAGTTTTTTTCTTGGACGGGTTGCACACCTGGCCAAAAAAAAAAAAAAAATAGATGAGACTATTCTGGAGGATGTTAGTCAATGGAATATGAAATAGCATAAAGAATAGTGAAAACTTATGTCAGTTTTCGAATCCATTTCTCCATTTAAAAAAGGGGGGAGAGGGGGTTGTTGCATTACCTCTAAGGGAGAAAAGAACATTGTAACAAATCAGCTAAAGACTTAACGTGTTTGATTTTGATCATTACTGTAAGATCATTAGTAGTAGTAACAGTATTGAATACTGTTACGGATAAGTGGATTATCTAGTCAGTGGAATGCTTTTTGCGGTGCCCTAATCTTCCAACCCATCCCACAGAATGACGAACAAACATGTTTCTAAAAAAAAAAAAAAAATACTGGAGAAAGCAGTACGACCTAATCTGGAAAGAACTGAAGCTCCAGACGCTGGAGAATGTGGAATCCATCCGCGGAGCCATTTAGTGAACAATACATTTGCACAACTTTCTCCACTGTTTGTTCACTTCGCCGCGAGCAATGAGAATGACTCTAGAAAGGGCTGCAAATTAAAAACAACCCGCGCAAGCCGAAACAAGCCCATTGTTCAGGCAACTTCGGCCACATCGGTTCCTTCTGGGACACAGCAACCAGCAATGCCGGCTTGCTACGGCTTCCGAGTGACGCCGGTGTCCGGTTCCCTTGTGGAGCGAAACCCAGCGCTCCTCGCCCAGCATTCCGAGCGCGACCCGGAAGGAGAAACCACCTTCTCTTTTCACGCCCCCACCGCCCCGCCCGCGCAGCACAGGGCCGCGCGTGCGCAGTTGCGCTCGCTTGGGCCTTCCGGTACGCGGGGCGCGGAGAGACGGCCCGGAAGCGGGGCACGCAAGCACGCAGCACGCAAGCGCGGCCGTCAGCCGCACGCCCGCCCCGGCTCCGGCTTTCACCAACAGAGCTGCCCACCCGGCCGAGATGCTGCGGGCCTGTCAGCTGTCGGGCGTCACCGCCGCGGCGCAGGTGAGCCCCCGCAGCGCCGAGAGAGCGAGTGAGCGGGCGAGGAAGCTGAGCGTGGGCGCCCAACGGCGAGCGGGGGCGGGGGCTCTGGCGGCGCTCAGGCCCGGACCCCAGGCGCGTTGCCGGGCCGCCCTCGGTGCGAGCGCGCCGGGCGCGCCGCGGGGTTGCGTGCGCCCCTGCCCGCGGGAGTGGGCTGGGTAGGAATGACTTGAGGGTGATCGCTGGCACCGGTGGGGTGTGGAGAGTCGGGGGGCGGGCGCTGGGCCGGGGCCGCTGCTCTGGGGACGAGTGGTCGAATCAGCTCGGCGCTCCGCGGGCCAGGACCAATCGTGACCGCTGGCGCCCGAGTCGCCGGTTGGGCGCGTGATGGGTTTCGCGCAGCAGTAGTTGAAGGTCGTGGGGGGAGAACTACCATTCCCAGCAGGACTTGCAGAGCCCTGGCTTGTTGCATCTCTAATAAGGAGGTGCTTGGACTCGCCTTTTAGGGGTCAAGGTAGCAATTATGCCGGAGGGGACGCCCCACTGTTAGGTGAGAGCCCATCTGAGCTACTGCCACGCTAAACAAAAAATGAAAGATTGTAGTTTATGGAGTTTAAAGACTAAGTACTTGAGGAAGGACACAGTCATGACCTTGTGGTCACTTCTAAGACAGGCCTGGGCCACCTGTGCCGCCAGGTGCTGGGAAATCTTTGGTGGACGTTCATGGAGCCTAAGAAACTCGGCTGCTGTTATTTTTGCATGGTTGGAGTGGTTTTCTAAAAGTAAATCTATTCCCATTGCTCGTAATTTGAAGAAATAGGATGTTTTGGTATAAGATTGCATTGCAGAGCAGATCCTGTGACTCAAGTAGTAATTGAACCAAACACTAGTGTGAGTTTGGAATCAGAAGTCTAACGGTCTTATGGTAAAGACGTTTACCTCCCATCTTAAGCCTGGATAAAAGAAGCATCCTGCTAGAGTTATATTTTCATTTGTTTTTGTACCACACCCAGTGGTATTCAGGGCTTACTCTTGGCTTTGTGCTCAGGGATGACACCCAGTGAGGCTCAGGACAGTATGTGGTGCTCCGGATGGAACCCCTTCTTCACCTGCATGAGAGGCAAGCACCTTAGCCCCTGCCCCCAATCCTCTTTCTTACAAGAGTGGGGTTTGTATTAGTTTTTTGTTACTACATGAAAAAATAATCCACATTTAGCAACAACCCATATGGATACTGCAGTTTCTGGGCATAGAGTGTGTGTGTTCTGTCTCACTGGACTGGAATCAAGGTATTGAGTGAGTGTTGTGGTTCTCATCTGGAGCGCAGGTTCCGCGTCCAGACTCAGTTTGTTGGCAGAATTCAGTATCTTGTAGCCATAGCAGTGAAGCTTGTTTTTTTTAGGTGTTTTTTGTTGTTGTTGTTGTTGGCTATTGCCTGTCTCCTAAAGACTGCTGTGAAGTGTTTGGTGGGAGTTAATAACTTTCTTGAAGGTTACTAGCAATTTAAAATTATTTTTTTCTGGGGCTGCAGAAGTAGTACAGGGCTTAAGGCCCTTGTCTTGCATTCCAATGACTGAAGTTTAAATCCCTAGCACTATATATGGTCCCCTGAGTCCCTTCCAGAGGTCCCTCTCTGCACCAGCGCCAGCGCCGAGCCAGAAGTAGTGTCTCACTGGGTGAGGCCTAAATCCACCCCTTACTCCCAAGTGAAACAACCCCAAACCCTGAAGTCTTGTTTCTGATAACAGATCTAGTGATTAAAGGGCTTATATGATTAGCCTAGGCCTACTTAGATAATATTTTTTGGGGGAAGGGGGGCGGCTGTGAGCTATGAGAGGGTGCTGGGCCACATCCGGTGGTGCCCAGAGGCTACTCCTAGCCCTGATGCTGGTGGTGTTTGGGGATATCACGAGGTGCTGGCACCTGAACCTGGGCCTCCCAGATCAACACTTACCCCACAGAATAGTCCCTCCATACTGATTATCTTGAATAATTCATAGTGAACAGATCAGTAACTTGAATTCATCTGCAAAAATCTTAAGTTTTGCCATCTCACCTAATCCTGGGTTTAATAGCAGTGGATGGAGAGAATAGGGTCCATCAGAATCCCACCTTGCGTAGGAAAAGGATGGAGGAAGCCAAGCTGCCTTTCCAAGTTGAACTATTTCTTTACTGGCCTGTGTGCCCTTGGCCTATTTTGTGGTTGCTGCTTTCTTCTTTCTTTGCTTTTTCAAACTTTCTCCCAGCCGTATTTGGATCTCAGAAAATTAGAGGAAAATCTAAAATATTAAGTGTTTTTCAGCTCACAAGCAACCTTCAGATCCATATTGTAAAATTTATTGATTTATATCTCATTCATTCTATAGTAGCTAAATTTGTAGGTTTACGACACTCTGTATTGTGGCTTTTCTCATAGTTTTGGCTTTTCTCAAGTAAGTATCTTATTTTATCCTTCATTCTTCTTGATTCTTTTATTGAATGTGTGTCTTCCTTGTACAATAAATAAATACCCTCTTTCCTTCTGAAGGAGTTTTAGATTTCTAACAAAACTGAGGAGATAGAGGAGCAGAGAGAGATAGTAGAGCGAATTAAGATTTTACCTTGCTGGCAGCCTGGGCTTGATTCCTAGCACTGCATACAGTCCCCCAAGCACAGCCAGAGATGAGTCCTGAGTGCAGAACAGGTGTAAGCCCTGAGCACTGTGAGAATAGCCCCAAGACATGCCCTCCCCCCGAATTTTATCTTATTTGATTTGGTTTTTGATGCCACACTTGGTGATGTGTGCATGGGACCTTACTCCAGCTCTGTGCTCAGTCACTCCTGGAGGTGCTAGAGGGGCTTTGTGGGGCCAGAGATTGAACCCCAGCCTCTGGCATGCAAGGTATGCTTCGCATGTACTCAGCCCATTGTGCTACCTCTCTGGAGACACCTTGAAAGAGTAAATGTGAATTGGTCTTAATTTTCCTAAGTGGGTGGAAACCCACTTTAAACCTCCCCATTCTAAGAGGTTTCCAAACTTATGATTGTATGTTAGGCTTCTCCAGGAAACCAAGGGTATGTTTACAGATAGAATGGTTAATTATAAGTAACTAACTCATGTACTTGTAGAGCAGTAGGTTCAAAGCCTGGTGGGCTCACTCTGCAAAGACCTCAGAGAGCGGAGCCTGTGATGTAGTTTTAATCCAGTGGCCCTCACCTGGAGACCCATGGAGTCCGGTCTGCTCAGTCGGGAATGGCACCTGCCCCGGGGGGCTGTCTCTTAGCTGATTGGATGAGGCCCACCCACTTGGTAGGATGCAATTTGTTTTTCTCAAAGACTCAGCATTTCATTCTTAATCTCATCCAAAAACAACCTCCAAGTTGACACATCGGATTAATATCACAGATGGCTCTACTTTATTTTTTGGCTTAGGGCCATGTTTGACAGCTCAGGGGTTACTCCTGGTTCTGCACTCAGGAATCACTTCTGATGGGCTCTGGCACCATATGAAATGCCAGGAATCGAATTTGTGTAGGCCACATCCACGCTGGGTGCTGTATTATCACTCTGTCCCTACTTTATATTTTTAATAGGGTCCTGTAGTATGTGAAGTTTAACTAGGGGCCTTGCACATTCCAGGCAGTGTTGTCCCTTGAGCTACCTCCGTGACCCCTACTTTAAACTGGACTTACCCTTAAGTTTCATGATTGTGGATATTTAATCAGAAATTGGTTCTTTCATGTTCTTTATTTCCCAGAAACGTGCTTGTGCTTTGGAGCTCTGCTTCTTCATTAGTTTCTCACTGCTTCTCTTAGTACCAGTAGTGCATTGCTAGGCCCATTCTCGTTTGCTGAGTGGGGCAGTAGTTTCTTAAATATAATCTCAAATTTACTATATTTCTAAAGTCAAAGATAAATTTGACTCCATCCATTCAAAACTGTTCTTATTTTGATTACGCGGGGGGAGGGGAGTTAATTCCTCACCAGATACACTCAGGGCTTTTTCTTGGCTCTGTGCTCAGGGGTCACTTCTGATATGAGACAACATATAGGATGCCAGAGATCAAACCTGGGTTTGCTGCATGGCATCTTACCTACTGTACTACCTGCCTTCTAAAATTGTTGGCATGCTTCAGAGAACACTCAGGAAAGTGAAAAGAAAAAGCCCTAAATAGAAAAAGTAGGTATGGGGTTCTAGTAGACATTTAACCAAAGATATGTACAAATGGCTAGCAAGCTGATGTTCACCACTTGATATTGGGGAAATGCAAGCGAAATTTGCAGTGAGATGGGTTGAGAGAGAGAGAGCTCATATGACGAGTGTGTGAAGTTCAGTCCTTGACATTGCATATTCTCCCTACCACTGCACAATCCCCTAAGCGCTGCTGTAGTGACCCATGAACACTGTTGGGTGTGGTCCCAAGACCCTACAAATTAAAACACAAACTTTTGTTTTGTTTTTGGGCTACACTCAGTGGTGGTGCTGAGGGATTACGCCTGGCAGTGTTTAGGGAACCATAAGCGGTGTAGGGTATTGGACTAGTGTCAGCTACACGCAAGGCAAGATGCTTGCCCCTATACTATATCTCCAGCCCAAATGTAAGTTTTTAAAAATGACAATGAGGAGTTGTAGTGCATACATTACTTGTGGACACCCCAGGTTCTGCTCACCACTGAGCAACAAAGGGAGCAACCCCCAATTCTGTCTGGTATGAAACCCCTTCCAAAAAATGCAATGAAATAGCCACTCCTCCCTCACTCGTGCAGCTGTAATGAGAACAGGCTATGGAGAAGTTAGAATCCTCATACCTCATACCTTTTGATGGGAATATAAAGTGGTTCAAACTTAAACATATAATTACTGTATGGTCCTGCACTTCCAAAAGAATTGAGATTGGATATTAAAAAAAAACTTAAGTAGATGAATATTTATAGCACTATTCATCATAAATCAAAAGACGGGTATGTTCCAGATGTCCAACATTTGTTGAAACAAAATTTGGTACAGGGTTCTCTGAAAGTAGAGTAATAAACAGGTGATGTAAACGAAGAAGTAATTAATTTATATAGGGACAGTTTGTCAGTTTCCAGACTCAAAAAAAAAAAAAAGCCTGAGGGTTGAGGGGACATTTCAAAGGGGTTAAGTATGTTCCTTACTAGGTGAGGCCCTCAGTTCCATCCCAGTACTTCATGGTTCTCTGAGCACCATTAAGTGTGGCTTGGTGACATGCGAGCACTGCCAGGATGGCTCTTGGAACTCCCTGCATTGCTGGCCTGAGCAGCATGTCACCTGACTGAGCATTGAGCCACCAGCACCATACCACCCGCCCTACTGTCACTGAGAGTGGTCCCACAACACTTTGGGGATGCTCCTAACTCAGATCCTCTGCACAGAAAATTCATTATCTAACTCACATCATAAATGCAGGGGTAATCCGGAAACGCGCTGTGTAGAGTTGTTGCCAAGAGAGCCGCTTCCTAACTAGTACATATTCTTTATGCCTGCTGCTTCTGTCAGCACTGCTATAAAACAGATGCTGTTTGTTTGGTTTTGGGATCACATGGGACAGTGCTCTGGAACCCAAGCATGCAAAGCATGAGCCCAGTCCGCCAAATACTGGATCTTTTGTAGTAAAGCAGAAATCTTCAGATTTCTGTGGGGGCTGGAGTGATCACATAGTGAGCAGTGCTTGTCATACATATGGCCTCCTGAGCACTGCTGGTTGGGCCCTTCCCCCCTTAAAAGAAGGGATATTATGGAATAAAGCAATTCAAGCTTTTGAAAAGATGGGGGTGGTAGGGGTTGGAAGGGATACCTGTATATGCATACAATGTAACATTACATTCTGCTACAGTAAGTTCTTGCTACTTAGGCGATATGGGTGACATGGGTGAACCTGAAAACAGTATTTCAAGTGAAAAATTCAGGCACAGAATTTTTCACATGCTGTTTGATTTCATTTATATTAAATATCCAGAATAGACAAATGTGTAGCATTAAGGGATAAGGAGGGAAAATTAGGGAGCTACTGCTGGTTAACAGGAATTGCCTTAGGGGAATCGAACCTGGGCCTCCAGCATGCAGAGCAGGTGAGCTATGTCTCTGATCCAAGGTATTGCTTTCTTCCAAGCTTCCTTTGCAGCTCTAGCCAAATACATCTTTAAGAACTCAGGAATTTGGGGGCCAGAGAGCTAGTAGAGCTGGGAAGGTAACTTGCCATCCATGTGGCTGACCTATGTGCTACCCCTGGTGCAACATACGGTGACTCCAGTCCCTAAGAAGTGATCCCTAAGCACAGCCTATGTGGTCTAAAACAAACCAAAAAAAGTATGGATTTCTTTAGGCCCATTGGCCTCTTGAAAATGCAAATTGGCCCAGGGTTGGAGCTATAGTACAGTGGGGAGGGCTTTTGCGTTGCACGTGGTAAACCCAGTTTGATCCCCAGCATTCCAATAAATGGTTCCCCGAACCCCGCCAGGAGTAATTTCTGAGTGTAGAGTGAGGAGTAACCCCTGATCATTGCTGGATGTGACTCCAAAAAGCAAGAAAAAAAAAAAGAAGAAGGAAAATTCAATTCTCCCATCTTTGGTCAGTGAAAACCACGTAGAGCTATACTTTGAATTGTATGTACATTTATGCTTTTTTCTGTTTTCTTTATGGGGGTGGGTAGTGGTGGTGGTGGTGTTTGAGTCACACCTTGCAGTGCTGGTGGCTACTCCTGCCTCTGCTTGGGGGTCCATCTGGTGGTATGCAGGAGACCAGCATTTGAACCCCAGCCTCCTCCACGCAGAGAACACCTGCTCTACTGTTACCCCTCTAGCCTGCTACATTATCAGTCTTGCCCGAACTCTGTTTCGGACCGTCTGCAAATATACGGGGTGAGCAGTCTTTTTTTCCTGTGTGGTAAAATTCACTAAGAAAACCTGCTATTTCAAGTTCACAATTGGGCTGGGAAGCTTAAAAGGGCTGGGGTGCAAGCTGTGTATGCAAACTGGGTTTGATGCCCAGTTCTGCATGGTCCCTTGTGGAACTAGGAATGCAGAGTGAGAATAGTCTGAGTACTGCGGGATGTGCTTGGAAAAAAAGCAAGTAAAACCTATGATTTCTTGTTTCCTCATTCAGTTTTGGATGTTGCTTGAGCTCAGTTGATAGTTTTTAGTTAGCTCTCTTGGAAAGAGGACGGCGACTGGCTAGGGTCATGTGAGAGCTTCCTCGACCGTGCCTGGTGGTTGATAGTGACTGGCGGGGACTGCTAACTGGACCGCCTCCAGCGTGGTGTCTTGTGTCTGGCTGCCTTCCAACTTGGCAGCTGGGTTCCACGGCCAGGATAAGAGCCAGAGTCGGGTGGGAGCTGTATCACTTTCCTCAAGTCACAGAGACCTCTTTTACTGCCCTTCATTAGTCAATTAGTAACTGCAGCCTGCCCTTTGTTCAGAGAAGCCTGCATAAGCTGCCATAGGGTTCTGGAAGAGTATGTGGTACAGGAAGTACTGTTACTTGGTCTGGACAAGGAACTCACTCCCTGCCCCTCATCTAAATTTATCCACAACCTGCCTCAGAGCCCTCCAAACTCTCACCCTATCACAAAATTGTGCTGAGAGTATTTCCCATCTGGGTCAGATTCAGGTAGGCAGGTATGGGTGGAATCTGTGGTCTGTCAGTAACTTTCTTATCTTCCCTGTTAAAGACCTCTGAACTAAGACGTAACCTGTTCCCTGTTTCCTGTGTCTCAGAGACCGTTCCCTTCAGCAAGACTGAAAACGAGATGCACAGCACTCCTTGTTCCATAAAAAATGTTAAATCTAGCCGAGTGCTTGTCTAGGTTTTTAATTGGGACTTGGTCTTATTGTTTGGATATGAATTTTCATAGCTTTTGGCAGTACTTTCTGGTCTCTTGGTTTCATCTCGTAAATGTTCCTTTTCCAGAAAATGTACCTTCTTTGTAGCTGAGTTATTTTGTCAGATTGCTTTACAAGTTATAAATTCCAGAAGTTTTGTAATTTTTAAAAATTTGCTTTGTTTCTAATCTAAACAAAAATTAATCTTTGGGGGCTGGAGTGATAGCACAGCGGGTAGGGCGTTTGCCTTGCACGCGGCCGACCCGGGTTCGAATCCCAGCATCCCATATGGTCCCCCGAGCACCGCCAGGAGTAATTCCTGAGTGCATGAGCCAGGAGTGACCCCTGTGCATCGCTGGGTGTGACCCAAAAAAAAAGCAAAAAAAAAAAAAAAAATTAATCTTTGCTGCTTGAACCATGTTTTGTCTCTTGGGCGCTGCTCCCAGCTAAGTGCTCGCTCATTACTCTTAGTAGTGCTCAAAGGATTGTGTGGCGGCCACGGGTTGAATCTCTCTCTGATCTTTAAATTCCCCTTTAAGTTCAGGCTGGCATAGTTTTCATCGATAGTTTTCTTACCACTTTGTGGGGTTCCTCTGGGTCCTATTGGGATGTTTCTTATTAAAACAACAGAGGGATGGGTGTTGGAACATTGTGTGACTGAAACTCAATTATGAAAAGCTTTGTAATGCTCTGTCTCACAGTGATTCAACAAAATAAAAAAAAAATAAAAATACAAAAAAAAAATCAAAAACAGCCACAGGCCTGGGTGATAGCATGATGATTAGGGCACTTGCCTTGCACGCAGCAGACCTGGCTTCAATTCCTAGCACCCCACTTGGTCCCCTGAGCATCACTACGAGTGATCCTTGAGTGTAGAACCAGAAGTAAGCCCTGGGCTCATGTTGTATTGGGAATTGAACTGGGGTTGATTGCATGCATGGCTTATACCTTAATTCTTGTACTATTTCCAGCCCCATGTATTACTTTTTAAAAGTGCTAATTGCGGGGTCTTGGCGATAGCTGAAAAGGGTAGAGTGCATGTGGGAGGCACCAGGTTCTGTTATTAGCACCTAGTAGCACATGCCTTCCCCTGGCACTGCTGGGTGTAGCACTAGGTGACCACTGTAGGGGTGACACTGGGTGCGTCTCAGCAACTGCTGAGCCGGACTGCTGCTCAGCCTATACTGCCCGGCTGAGTATCTTCTGGAGAGCTCCCTGGGTGACCCCAAGCACTGCTAGGGAGGCCCCTTAGTTGATCATAGTCTGATCTTTTTCATATGAGCATTGAGGTGCAGGAAGCATCACTGTTTCTAAGGGTCTGTAAATATGATTGGCCCTTGTTTATGAAAGTCAAATTTTTCTTCAGTGAAGTTAATTTTGGTAAAAGTATGACTTGTGATTTGCCATCCCTAAAAGCTTCCCAGATTTAAACGTACTGACTGTAATGTTTTCTCCTTTCTTTTTAGAGTTGTCTCTGTGGGAAGTTTGTCTTTCGTCCGTTGCAACCATGCCGTAGATACTCCACTTCAGGCAGTTCTGGGTATGTAGTCTCTCCTATAGATGTGTTTGACTATGGACTTAAGTGTGCACATCTGTTTGTGTGTGTGCGTGTGCATTCATGTATTGGATTTGGGAATGAAATAGCTGCTTAAGACCCTGGTATTTTTTGGATTTGGGCCGTACATGGCGGCAGGGCTCTGGGGATTCTGGAGATAAAAACTGAGTCAGTTGTGTGCAAGGCAAATGCTCTACCCACTGTACTATTGCTCTGACCCTAAAACCTTGTTAATGGAGCTTTGCTGTAGTAACTTTGGAGCATTGTTTATTTGTAGGTGAAATTTATGCCCATTTTGATTCTCTGGTAATTGACATCCAAGGTAAGGTAGATGGACCCTTTCCATGTATTTTAAAAGTATTCTATTTGATGTTTATGTTATCTTTTCTAGAGGGTTAATTTTTTCCTGTATTTACAAAAATAAATGGATAGGAACTTTCAAAGTTCATGATATTCCAATATCATGAATTGAAAGGAAATCTCATGATTATAAGCAGGTTGAATTTTAAATGTTACAGGTTAGATATCTTCATTCTTTCTATCCTACATACTACAGTATTAGTATGTGTGTGTGTGTGTGTGTGTCTGTCTGTCTGTGTGTCTATGTTTTGCTAAGGACCAAACCCAGGGTTTCATTCATGCAAGGCAAGTTCTCTACTACTGAACTACTTCCTTAACCCTAGTACATTTTTTTTTTTGGCTATTCATAAATCAATGTTGTTTTTATGACAGACATGTTTAAAGCAAATCAAGGAAGGAAAAGTGATATGTAGCTCTGGGTATAAGCTTGGCTACTAGAGCTAGAATCAATGGTAGAGAACTAGAGGATATCGAGGCCTTTGAGACGTTTCTAATTTGGGGCACACTTGGCAGTGCTGAGGGTTTCTCCTGGCTCTGTGCCTAGGAATTATTTGGTGCTGGGGATTGGTACCTGGGTCTACTCTATGCAGAGAGTATGCCCACTCCTTTGAGCTTTATTTTTGACCTGAGACTCCTTTCATTGGTCTCAGGAGATAGTCTTAGGAGAGCTGAACAATATAAAACATGTCTCTTAATTCTCTCATTCAGGCTGACTGCTGGCAAAATCGCTGGAGCTGGGTTTTTGTTTGTTGGTGGAGGTATCGGCGGCACAATTCTATATGCCAAATGGGATTCTCACTTTCGGGAAAGCGTAGAGAAAACCATACCATATTCAGATAAACTCTTTGAGATGACTCTGGGCGCTCCACCTTACAATGTTCCAGTGCCAAAGAAGCAGGTAAGAGTTTAACAACATTCTATTTTATCCTGTGTAATACTTTGAAGAGCAATTTGTTTTCATGTTGAAAATCTCTTGTGTGTATAATTCAGTAGAATTTTCCAGACATATGTCAGCTTTGTGGAGTTGATCTTATCTTTGTGGAATCCAGTAGTGCTTTCATTTATACATGCCACATAAAGGAGCTGGAATGATAGCACAGCAGGTAGGGCCTTTGCCTTGCACACGGCCGGCCCGGGTTCAATTATGGTCCCCTGAGCACAGCCAGGAGTGATTTCTGAGTGCAAAGCCAGAAGTAACCCCTGAGCATCGCCGGGTATGGCCCAAAAAGGGAAAAAAAATTGTGAGGCACACAGGGTGACTGAAAAGGCCACTCAGGAAGAGATAGGTAGCTGTTTTGTTGCTTAAGTGAGGTATGCCGTATTCAGCTACTAAGCTGATTTTCAAGACTAAATGTATAAATGTAGGATGGTCATGATATAGAAACCAACCGCTGTAGTTAGTAGTGACTCCTTTTAGTTTTCTGCTGGTGGTGGGGAGGGGGGAACACTCACTACTCTGAGACAGGCAGTACAGGAGTACTTGCTGTACTGTCTCTGGCTGAAAGTCTGAAAATCTTTGGAAGTAATACAGGTCACCTTAAAATATACATACTATCTTAAATGTTAAATGCTTTTCATTTTCAAGGTTCAGTCTGGTCCAATGAAGATTTCTAGTGTATCAGAGGTAATGAAAGAATCTAAACAGAAACAGAGAGAGACGCCGGCTTTAACAGGTACCTTTATTTAGAATCGTTCTCTTGCAGTTACAGGTGCCAGAATTGTTCTTGATGTATTTGTACCCATGGTTGAGAGGGGGACCCTATCCTGTGAGTGTTCCCTCTGGCCTCTAGCCCGTTTTCCTGGCTCTCATGTGGAGGTATCTGGAGCAGAGTTGTGCTGTGTGACTGCTGAATGAGGATAGCGTGATAATTGTCTGCAGCAGATTTTTTTCTTTCATAAGTTTTGTATTTCTTCTGACTATCTACCTTTTTTCTTCTTTTTAGATAAGATTTATTCTCATTTCCACCCCCTTTTTCTGTCTCCTCACCAATTTTTACACTCTATTTACTGATGAGTTTTTGTTTTGTTTTTATTTTGGGGCCACACCTGGCGGTGCTCAAAGCTTACTCCTGTGCTCTGTGCTCAGGGTATGGATGCTGGACTGAACCCAGGTCGACTGCTTACAAGGCAGGTGCTTTACCCGCCTATATATGCTCCAGCTTGTTTTGGTTTTGACTTTGTTTCATGGTCACATCTGGTAGCTCTTGGGCTACTCCTGGACTCGGCATTCATGGCAGTGCTCGGGGGACCATGCCTTGCTGGAGGATCAGACCTGGGCTTCTGCATACAAACATACACTCCAGCCCTTGAAACTATCTTCTTGTTCCCATTTTTTAAAAGAAATAAGGTTCTCATCTGCATATATATTTTGTCTTTATGATTTACTAATAGTTCCATCCTAATTTACAGTTCTTACCAAACTAACTTAGTTTTTCATTAATCAATTCCTACTTTGATTAAATCACTAATTTGTGCTCAGGGCTTACTCTTATGTCTGCATTCAGGAATCACTCCTGGCTGGATTTAAGGGAGCATATGGGGTGCCAGGGATTGAATCGGGTGAGCCATGTGCAAGTCAGTCATGCTGCCTGCGATACTGTCTCACCAGTCCTTAAATCAATAATTTCTCATTCAGCAAATACTCACAGAGTATCTATGATGTGCCAAGCATTCTTTCAGGTACTGTGATTATAACAGGAAACAAAATGTTTTTAAAAAAGAAAAAGCCTGCAGATAGTCCATAATGGGATAAGGAGAGAGAATGAGAGATCCCATATTAATATACAGGTGAAGTACATAGAATGCCAGTGATAAGTGTGGGAGGAAGTACTTCAATTTTAATTGGAGTAGATTAGAATTTCATCTTGGATGTTGTCATTTGAGCAGACTAGAAAATGGTGAGGGATTAAGTTAAGCAAAAAGCTAGGGGGGAGAAGCATTCTAGGTAGAAGGATTAACTGGTGTGAAGGCTTGCCACAGTCTAGCACAGAGCAAACTAAAATTGATGCGAAGGGAATTAGAGCAAATTAGGTCAGAGAAGGAATAGAAAAAGCCTGCGTGGCCATTGTTGGAGGTCATCGCAATAATTTTGATTGATGTTCTGAGTAGAAGGGGAAGGTATTGGAAGGGTTCTGCAGCAGATAATGACCCCTGACAGTGAGATTATGGAGAATAGATAAAGATACTGGGGTTGAACAACATCCCATTTAAATGGGCTTTGTGATAATCAAGATTTTTTTCTTAAAATGGACCTTTAGTTTATCTTAAAGCTTTTCTTCATTCTGTTGATTTACCCACCTCTATTCCACCTCTAGATAATTGATTTTTCTCTTCCATCTATATTACTGTAATTTACTAGCTCTTGATCCTTCCACATTTCATCTTTAAAGTCTGAATTAATTTTGTAAAAATCTGAATTTTGTTCTTCTCTAACTCACCATTGTGAACTTCTTTATGATTCAAACTGTTTCTTGCTCAAATCTCTTTCCTCTCTTCAAGGCTGTTCTTTTTGGTTATTTTTTTTACTCTCTTTATATCTTTTTTTCCTTTGCTTATATATTTCCATGTTACTGTAAATCTTTTGTCTACTTCTCACTGTTGCTATTTAGTAACTTTTACAGTAGTACTTTTCCTGGGAATCTTTTCTGAGAAAAGTGATGGTTAAAATGCAGGTGAGCACTGACAGGACTCCTTTCTCCTGTGCATTCTCAGACATTGTCCATCGTTTGTGGTTATGTATGTGCAATTCCTCTGTCAGCTTGTGTGTTTGAAGAGTGGCAGCAAATGCATTTTTTGTTTTTCTTTATTTCTCATGTGTGACAGTTGTTGAACTCATGGTATCTGCATGCAAAGCTGGTGCTGCAGCCCGTTGAACTCTCTCCTGGCCCCATTAAGGAGTCTGGCTAAAATGTGTAGTCAATTTCTGTGTTTCTCTTAACCCAGGGAACTATAAATACCACGAGTAACAAATATTTATAGCACCTACAGAGGCAGCTCAAATTATTTCTGCAGCAGGTGATACACTGTCGGTCCCAGCCCCTGCGGTTCAGCTTGAGGAATATAAAAAAACTGAAATTGGTGAAAGAAAACACAAGCCTGCGGTTTCAGGTAGTTTAATGATTTATCTTGATGATTTTATGTTTTGTGTTCATCAGAAATACTCAATGCCTGGGCAACCTATAGACTTGATGTAAAATCCTGAGAAGGAACAAAGCAGGAGGGTTCCCACATCCTGACTTTGTTACAGTGTAAAGCTTTAGTTATTGGCGCACATATACTGCCTGAGCCCGTGTGCTGCTTGTGCCCATGTGGCCAAGCACATGTGATGCCTGAGCACATGTGTCGCCTGCATCTCCCTCCCTTGAGATGTGTACTTTCATACTTTCCTGTCTAATGCTGGGATGTGTGTGTAGGAGCTCTCTCTGCCCTTGAAGAAGCCCAGGCTCTCTCTTGAGCACGTTACTCTCCACTCTCTCCCATTTTCTCTTCCTCCTTCCTTTCAAAAACCTCCAAATAAAAACCGTAATATTCCCAAAAAAGCATAGTTATCAAACAGGTATGGAGTGGAGTAAACACAGACAACTGGATCAGTGGAAGAGAATTAAGATAATTGAAATAAACCCAAGCATAACCCTCCAACTCCCTGTAGCGAGGAAGCCAAGAATAGGAGAAGATGGTCTTTTCAATAAATAATGCTTAAAGTTAAAAAAAAAAAAAGAATCTGGACTCTTACCATGCCTCTCATAAAAATTAGTCCGAATGGAAGAATCAAAGATCAAAGAGTAAAGTTAAGACCTAAAACTATGAAACTCTTATTAGATATGATGTATGTACTGAAGTGGGTCTGTAGACCTGCTTGGGGAAATCTTAAAAGTTTTTAAATTTGATAAAGTCTTTGAAAAAGGGAGGTGGGTATATAAGAACTGGTCCCTTTCTTAGTGTTTGAATCATTGTTGATGTGGAAAGTTTAGAATCCTTATTAGAAGCATGCCCTCCCTTGCTCTATCTGGCCAATACAAAATGAGAGGGTTTTTTGTTTGCATGTTTTTGGGCCACACTGGAGGTACTCAGGGCTTACTCCTGGCTTTGTGCTCAGAGATTACTCCTGTTGGTGCTTGGAGGACTGAATGTGCCAGGGATTAAACCAGGGTCAGCCTCATGCAAGGCAGGTACCTAATCTGCTATGCTATATACAGGTTTCTTCTTTCTGAACAGAATGTTCCTATTTGATGTCCTTTGGTAAACTTTTTTTTTTGGGGGGCAGGGGCATCTGGAATGCTGTTATCATTAATAAAATGGAAATGGAAAATGTTTTTGAGCATTCTCAGTAACCATTCTAGTTTTCGGTAGGGGTGGGGGTTGGGGTAGGGAGGGACCTCGATCTCTGTTAGCTTTTGAAATTCTGTGTTGAACTTTGATTTCTTCTTATTTACTTTTGCCACAAGAAGTAGCATCTTCAACTTCTGTAGGGGAGCGACCACCTGAAGAAGTTGCAGCCCGCCTTGCACAGCAGGAAAAGCAGGAACAAGTTAAGATTCAGTGTATGTAAACCAGACAGTTTTTTGGGTCATCTCTGTCCATCGCTCTCTTCAACCATCAAAACCAACCGTCATACACCAACTAGTCTTAGTTCCCTTGTTCCTTTAGTAGCATAGCTCTCTATTCACCGCCTTTATTTCATCATTCGTGTTCTTTCCATCTAAACGTCTTTGCGCGGGTGACAAAGGCTATTCTTATTGTATATTGATAAGAATTCTAAGTCATATCGGCACTTTATTCATTTGTTTTTGTTATGGTTAATGCTGAAGATTCTTAACAATTTGTGTAGCAGGGACTTTGTTTTGGGAATTTTGTCTTAGAGGGTCATATATTTGAGTGAGTCACAGTGACTTATTCTGGAGTCGGACGCGCTACCGTTGTGCCACGAGGTCCTTACGGTGACTTATTCTGGTTCATTATCCTGCCTCTGGACTTTTGTTCTAGTCACTCTTTATCTGGCCTTCATGAAGAATGGAATGTTCCATAATTTGCTGGTTTTCATGAAGCACATACCTTTTAAGTCTCAACTTTGTGTTAAGTGTTTTTATGGTTTAAAAAGTATAGTAGGTACTGAGCTGGAGTTCAGTGGTACAGTGCTTGCCTTGTATGTGTGCGGTCCTGGATTCCTGGCACGGCAGGTAATAAAAGGATATAGATTGCATTAGTATCTAAAATTGTGATTTTTCTCTCAAGGAAGGCACATGGAACATAATTTACTATGCCATAAGATGTTGATGTCTCTGGAAGTAGTTGGCATGTAGTGTGTATGTAAACTAAGAGATTTTTGTTTTAAATTACTCTAACAGTTTATAATTTTTATTTTGTTTTGTTTCTCCCCATTACGTATTTGTCCTGCCTTGAGTGAATCCTATTTACTGTATGTAATGTGCTTGCTTGTCTCCTATGCTAAAGAGACAAATTTCTTCAAATTGTAGAGAGAAGGGACAAAATGAGTGAGTTTTAACTCTATGGTTTTGTTACTTGGATTTTGTTTTTGTGCTTTGTGTTCTGAATTCTTTACATAGATTTGAGAATATTGAATTAGTGGCTTCTGAAAAGTAATTTGTGTGTGTGTGCATGTATGTATGTGTGTGTGTGTGTTTCTGTATATATACCCTTTTCCCACTTGATTTTTTTTCCTCTTGAATTCTCTATTGCAGATCAAAGGTCACTTTTTTCCCTCATGTTTTTTTTCTTTTCACCTTTTCTCAGTTAGATCATAATGGATACCTTCAGTAAGTTCTAAAGTTTTTAAATAAAAGTGTCTACTCTTTGAATATGCTCTGTTTTCTCTGTCCTGTTATTTTTCATTGGGGCAAAGTGAAAAATTTCAAAATTTTTTATCATCTTAGTTTTTTTCGGTTTTGTTTTGCTTTTGATTTTTGGGACACACCCAATGGTGCTTGGAAACTGCTCCAGGCTGTTTGAAAATCGCTGCAGTGATGCTCAGGGTACGGTGTAGTGCCAGGGACCCAGCCCTGCGCAGCCTTAATCTCCAGACTTTATCTCCTGCCCTACCTCCTGATTTTTTCTTTAAGGGATATATGTGTTCCCTATAAAAGGGTGTGTATGATTTGTACACAAAATTAAACATAAAAATGTCCACAAGCAGAACTCTGTAAGGCTAAAACATTTCCCAAGTATCAGCTGATGATTGTTGAAAAGTGAAAAAGCAGCCTAAGGAATGGGAGACAAATTTGCAAACCATTTTTCTATTGAAGCATTGAGATCCAAAATATTTATGAGTTTGCACGATTCGAGAGCAGAAACAACCGAAGTTGTGTGTATGTAGGGGGTGTGTGGGAGGATGAGGAACCCAAGCACAGTGAATAAGCATTGGGGAGGATTGGAGCCAGCGTCCTGATCAGGGTGTTTGGACTCCTCTAAAATGCCTTACTGTTAGTCATGTTAACAATGCATGTGTGTCCCACCACTGCCGTGCTGCGCGGGTCATGGCGACCAAATTACTTACTGACCCTCCCTTGCCTCATTCTTTCCGTGCCCTGCATCTTTAGTTGAACTCAACCCTACCTAGTTTCCTAGTTTTCTCCTTTTGTCTTTGTTGCGAGCAACACTGGGAGTTCATTAGGTTCCTTTCATCTCAAGCTTGCGCTTTTGCTCAAAATCATCTTTTAGTTTTTGTCTTATCTGCTGAGCATGTTTCAGTGTTTTATGCCATCCAATAAAGTGAGAGGCCTTCAGATGATTATTTTTCCATTTTAGAGTTACAGCTAAATTATTGCTTGCTTTGCTGCTGAAGCAACATAAAGCATCTTAATAGGTCCTTCTTTGAGCCTGCTATCTGCTTGAGTCCTCTTGCAGAAAAACATTGTCTGCTCTCAAGCTTTATTTGTTGCGTGTTTTTGTCTTTTTCTTACCTCTCTCCTTATAACTTAGTGATATAATTAGCTGAATAGTCCTTCCTGCCGAGATGAAGATAGGCATTTTCCCCCATGATGAATATGTCATTAAAATGAAAACTATTGGTTGCTATGTTGAATTTATTACTTGTAATAGGTAAGAGGGGCTAAATATTCCAAACTTTGTTCCTTTCATTTAAAATCTACTCTGTAAACTCCTTTAAAGTTGTTTTTTCCATAAAAAGACCTATACGTATAGTTTTTCTTTTGAAAAAATTAGGTACACATAAAAGTAGTATAATAAACCCTTACAGGCCATCATTCAGATTCAGTACATACATCTTTCATCTTTAGCCATACCTACTTTTTTGTTGTTTTGTGACCACGCGTTCTGGAGATGCTTCTGACTTTGCTTTCAGGATGCCTTTAGTGCATGGAGGGTCATGAGGTGCCAGGTCTCTCGAAGCAGAGCATGCGCTCAGCCCATTGAGCTATCAGATGACCCTGCATACCTTTTATGAGGGGGGTCACACCCAGCTGTCCTCAGGGCTTTGTGTTCAGGAATCTGCTCAAGGGTTACTCCTTGCATTGCTCAGGGGACCGTATGTAGTGCTAGGGATTGAACCTGGGTTGGCTGCATGCAAGGCAATGTCTTCCTCCTCTCCACTATCTATCGGGCCTCTTACCATGCTTTTTTGTTTTGTTTTGGGGTCATACTTGGAGGTGCCTGGAATTGAACCTGGGTCAGTTACATGTGCAGGCAGGTGCCTTACCCAGTGTACTATCTCCAACTCACTGCCATACTCGAAAAGGAAGCTTTGATTCTTTCAATCTTTGTTTTTGTTTCTTTTGACACTTTTGGGAAATACAATGGCAGATTCAATATGAGCAGGAAAAGTTTAAAATAAAAGTCATTCTTAGGAGAGGGATCTGTTTCTTACCTCTTCTTTTTTCTTCAGCTCTAGTTAAGAGCTTAGAAGAATCTCTGGGCCTCACCGCTTCCGTCACCGTGCAGGCCATTGCTGCTCAGAAGGCTGCGGTCCAGGCCGTCAGCGCACACTCCAGCGTTCTGAAAGCAGCCATGGACAACGCAGAGGTGAGCCAAAGCATGATTGGGACGTAAGGGCTGCCGGGTCTCCTGTAGTTGTGCTACGTTGCTTACTCTCACTAAGCAAGAATCTCGAGTCCCTGACTTCTCAAGCAACAAAAGCCTTGAAGCGGGTTGAAGCCAAGGCACCAACATCCTCAAGCCATATGACATATCTCCCTCGCCTATTAGTTTTTAATATCTTGTTTTATCTTTCAGTAATATTGTGGCACACTAAGTAGTGCCAGTTTGCTTTCCTATATTAACAGTTCTTGAATGTATTTATTGCTTCTTTTTTTTTTTTTGCCTTTTGGGTCACACCTGGCGATGCACAGGGGTTACTCCTGGCTCTGCACTCAGGAATCACTCCTGGCGGTGTTCAGGGGACCATATGGGATGCTGAGAATTGAACCCGTGTCGGCTGCTTGCAAGGCAAACGCCTTACCCGCTGTGCTACTGCTCCAGCCCCTATTGCTCCTTTTTTTGACGTTTTGACTCGGGGCGGGGGGTGAGAGGCTGTCACCCTTGTTGGTGCACAGGGCTTAGTATTCTTGGCTTTGTGCTCAGGAAGACACTGTGTGCTGCCAGGGATTGAACTGGGGTCAGTTGATTGCAAGACAAAAACCTCTGTTCTGTTTCTCCCACCCTCCCTGGTTTATTTCTTAATTAGAATTTCCCCCATTGAGTCTTTGGTGCCTTGAGGGTCAGTGCTTCTGTTTCATTTTATTTTAATTTTTTCTTTTAACTTAATTTTTTTTTTTTGGATACTGCAAACCAGCATTCTTCTTTTTTTTTTTGTTTTGGCTAGGAATCCTTTCTTTTTTTTTTTTTTATTAGTTTATTTTTAATTAGAGAGTCATCGTGAGGGTACAGTTACAGATCCATACATCTTTGACCAGCATTCTTCTTTGAAGTATTTTTTCCCCCACGATGACTTAACATTCACTAAAACTTAAGCCTATTAATAGCACAGTATTTATAATATGTTATGATATTTGTAACATTTTGTTAGAACATAACTAACAAAAAGTTGTGATAGAAGAAAAAAATACCAAATACATTTATTAAAAGCAGGGTTCTTAACCTGGAGTTGGGTCTATGGATAGAATTCCAGGGCTTATTAGATTGCTATGGAAAACATCAGTATTTTTCTTAGCCTCAACAGTTTTTTTCAGTTATGTGTGATGGCAACACATCACCATAATTTTAACAGCACTAAAATCACAGTGGAAAGTTCTGGTGTTTGCACATTACAGTATTTAGAAATCTCTTGAAATGCTTATGTGAATTTTTCTAAATTAGGGCTTTTTCAATACTATCACTAGATCTTTCTTCCTGTTTCACAAAATTAAAAAAAAAATTGACAGTACTTCATTGTAATTTCATTTCTTTGTAAACTTGTAGTTTCATTTTAAATGTTTAAAAATTATATTCTGGGATGTTTCTTTAGATTGCCATAATGGTTCATTGGGTGAGATTAATTTTGCCTGAAAGGACTTTATTATTTAAAAAGCTCCATTGGCAATAATGTCTTAAAACAGAGCCACACTAGATTTCAAGTGGGAACACAATGTGAATTGGTTCCGAGTAGCTGGAATTGGAGGTATGACTTTTGCTGTGTAGCAGCTCTGGGACTGCAGAAGGAGAGCCTTTTGTCTCTGTAATATGAGAGGATCCAGAGGGGTCACCCGAGACGCCTAATTGACATGGTGGTCATGTCCTCGGTAGGCATCAGCCTCTGCTGTGGCCCTCTGGGTAATTTGAAACATAATTATTGAGCCAGTTATTTTCCTAGATGAAAAGTATTGTGTTCTCTATAATTTATTACATTTCTGTTCATCCAGGGATCTTAGTATATTGTACTTAAAAGATAAGCCATAAGGTGATTTTTGCTTCATATCTATACAAAGCACACTAAATTGCATGTACTCAAAATTGAGCAAGAGGAGGAAGTGAAAAGGGGCCGAGGAGATAGGAGATAGGGCCGGAGGGCATGTTTTCGTGTGCTTGCCCCAGGTCTGATCCCTGGCACTGCATTCGGGAGTAGAAATCCCAGCCACCTCCAGCACTGCATCTGTGTGTCCCCCCAAAACAAACAAAAAAAGACAACAATTTCAAATAGTTAATAGTTAGTTAATGTCATATAAATAGTTGAGACAGTTTCAAATAACATTCCACTTTTGTTTTACGTGATGCAAAACAGGGAGGTACATATCAAGTCTCTTTCATAGTGATCTTGACCCTCTTCTGTGAGTGCCTTGTGGCACGGAGTGTGACCCTTGTAGTAAAAGGAGCTTTTTTGTTCTTTTGTTGTTGTCCTGATGTATCCCTTAAACCAGCATTTGGGGAAGTGATACTCAGTTCCTTTGCTAAAGCAAAATCATTTTACTAGCCTAAGAAATTTTGAAGAGAATCTTTTTTTTTTTTCTTAAAGTAAAAACTAAGGATAGCATTTTTATGGGGCAGGAGGGTGGTGGCCACTCCTGGCATTGCTTAGGAGTGCAGGCGGCGTTAGGAAGCAGACCTGGGGCTGCTTCATGAAAGCCCTTTGAACCATCTCTTTGCTAATATTTTTAGAGGAGTAAATCTCTTACACATATGGGAACTTTTTACTTATCTTTAAAATAATGCTTTTGGTAAATGGATAATTAAAATTTTTAAGTATTGATGTTTCACTGAAGAATGATTTTCAACAAGCTCAATGAAAAGTTACTGTGCTTACTAGCCTTGACTGCTTTATACTTTGACACTCTAATAAAAATATTCTTGGACTGGAGATAAGCCCAAAGGGCTGAGCGCATGAGCGCATGCTTTGCCGTGCAAGTCATCTGGGTTTGATCCCTGATTCTTCATGGTTCCCCGAGCATCAGTGAACCAGAAACTGAAGAGGGAAACAAAATCTCTCTCTAGTAAAGACTTAAATGCACCGGGCCATATGTTTTTGCAATTGTGGTTGGAGAGGCAGTAGTAGTAGTTGGGAGATGGTTCGTGACCGTCATTGATCCTAATGACCGGCATTGAGCCTAAGAGCCTAATGGATTGTATTTCTACTCTGAGGAAATGGTTGATTTTGAAATTGAACCACACTACATTTAGTCATGTTGGCAATAATAGCAGTTATTGTTGTGTCAGTGCCAATAATAGCAGCTACTTGCATTTACATAATTTAAATGTCTTGTTCAGATTTCAGGTGAGAAGAAAGCAGCTCAGTGGCGCACGGTGGAGGGTGCGCTGAAGGAACGCAGAAAGGCAGTCAATGAGGCTGCTGATGCCCTTCTCAAAGCCAAGTAATTACTCATGGACTTGACAAGTAATTAGGGCCTCCTGGGGGCTTTCTCGGGGCCTGGGTTTTCTTCATACTGTCTGTATGTAAAAGAGGAAGAAACGAAACTTCCCTTTCCCTCTTCATCCAACTGGATTGATTTTGATATAAGGAACACAGAGGCTTAAAAAAGAGGGAATCAACTGTAACTAAATCAAAATAAATTTGGCAGGGACCCGCATTAAGGATTTTATATAAAAGCCTGTTTTGCTTCCTTTATTGCTTAGGTGATATAGCTCTACACACTTTCTGAAATCACCTATCATAATTCCAGGGGTTTTATGGAATGGTTGAATAACTTTTCTCCGGATTTATAGAGCACATCGTGTCTTTGCTTTAGCTACTGAAATACGTGGTAGATTGTCTTGCACTGCTGGTTTTAGTGCAGGTTGGTCTCATAGGCCACCTGGGTCTGGATTCTTGGATCAGCTTCTGACAGTGTTTATTTGAATCAAGAATTCTTGTCAACGTAGGGGATAGTTTTTCATTTATTTACTTTTTTGTCTTAAAAAGTCATTGATTATAGAAAGAAGTCACAAATGTAATATACCCAAGACACTGAGTTCGTATTATTGCATTGTCTCAGGACTCATGTGTTTTTTTAATAATTTTTTAAAAATTTTTATTAATGAATCATCGTGAGGTACAGTTAACAAACTTACAAACTTTCGTGCTTGCATTTCAGTTATACAGTGATCGAGTGCCCATCTCTCCACCAGTGCCCATTTTCTACCACCAATGGTCCCAGCATCCCTCCCACCACCCCAATCCCATCCTCCCCCTATCCCCAACTCATGTGTTTTGGGGGGAGTGTGGTGGTGGTTTGGGGGCTACACCTGGCGGTCAGGGCTCAACTCCTGACTCTGTGAGTCCCTCTTGGCGGTGTTCGGGAAATATTTGGAGTTCCATGAATTGAACCTGGGTTGACTGTGCAGGGCAAGCACCCTACCCACTGCACTGTCTCTGTTGTAATGGTAGGTTAGAGTTGATCTGGCCTGTGAAATATTCTGAGATGTGAAAACTTAAGTGGACTGAGAATATCACCCTTTTTAACTTGCTCTCACTAACATGGAAGTTGAGCCCCACACCTGCAGAAGCTGCTATCTAGGAATTCTCTGATATGGCTCACACAGTGCAGGTACCTGTCACAGATTTTATTCCCTTCGGAGAGCGTGAGGCCAGGGAGAGGCTGCCAGGACTGGGGCGGTAACATGTCTTTCCTGCACGCCGTATGCGCTTCTGTCGGTGCTGCTAAATCTAGTTTCCAACCTAGTGTTTTCAGTTGTTGTGAGGGCCTTCTCGGCTGTGAATTATGAAGAAACCTAGTGCTATTTGTTTTAAGTTGTATTTTTTTATAGACTTCTTAAAACTAAGTAGTGTATTGACTTCGAACTCTCTAATAAAGTTGACATGGAATAACCTAAATATTTCTCTTATTGGTTTCTAGAGAGCATTTAGAGAAGATGAAAACTACACTTGAACATGCAAAGGAAAAAGAGGTTGCAGGGGCCAAGCCATACATCGCTTCGGCAGAGGAGAAGCTTCACAACATGATAGTCGATCTGGATAAGATGGTCCAGAAGGTGTGTTTCCCAGGTCTTTTACAGGTGGACTTTTTGTTTGTTTTGTTTTGAGGCCACACCTGGTGATGCTGAGGGGTTACTCCTGCTGTTTACTCAGGGATTATTTCTGGTGGTGCTCAGGGGGGCCATATGGGATGCCGGGGATCTGACTTGGGTCAGCTCCTTACAAGGCAAGTGCCCTGCCCACTGTACTGTATCTCTTGCCCCTACAGTTGTTTTTGTATTTATTTACTTATATTTGGTTTGGAGGCCACACCTGTCTGTGTTCTCAGAGATCACTCCTTTTGGGCCACAAGAGACCATTGGGTCAAATCCAGGTTTGGCCATTGTGGAAGGCAAGTGTCCTACCCAGTGTGCTATCACCAGTTTCTGATTTTCCTTTTTGATATCATCTCTTTGGGCAGAAGGTTTTTAAGAATTTAGGTGAATAATACTAGTCCTGCCATTGCCTTTACTTGCCCTATAGATAATATCATTTGTGACAAATATCGAAACCTTGCATTGGACACAAAGTAAGATATTCTGTATTTTTGAAACTTTTTATAATTGGTAATATTTTTGGTCCTGTTTATGAATCCCTTCTGAAAATGGCTATTTGGTAGCAGATCTGTTTCTGTAATCTGAGGTAGCTTCCGTGAGCCAGAGAAAGAGGGTTAGAACAGTAGGAGGGGAAAGCTTGTTGGTGGCTCCTGCAAAGAACTAGGAAACAAAGCTTGTCTGATCCTTTTGCAGAACTTCACATTTCTAGTCCATCATAAATAGATGGATGAATATTGTGTGTATTTTGGAATGATTCCGGGTGATTTTTGTCCAGCTAGCTACATACTCTTTGTTTTTGTTCAGGTCCAGGCAGCACAGTCTGAGGCCAAGGTTGTGTCTCAGTACCATGAGCTGGTGGTCCAAGCTCGGGATGACTTCAGGCGGGAACTGGACAGTATTACTCCAGATGTCCAGCCGGGGTGGAAAGGGAAAAGTAAGTGCAAATGAAGTTTCTTTTCGTCTTTTTAGCAGCTGATCAACTTACCTAAACTTGCTCCAACTCTAGTCATCTAGTTTAAATTCCTCTGGAATGCAAATTTGTTGAGTGTGCTGAGCAGTTACTTTGGTGTTTCATCACAGTTAAATAACATGCCTGCCGTGTATTCGGTTAGTATTAGCTTTGGGGGCGTCAGGTCCAGCCAGGGTTTCATTCTAAATTCCATGAATCCAGTGTGGTCTTGGCTACTCAAAAACAAACCAAAAAAGGAATTCAAGTGAGGATGACTTTATGATCTTGAATCTGTTAGAATATTATCTATTTGTAAAAAAATTTAAAAAATTGGTAATATGCTGAATTACTTTAGGGCATCCCCTCAGACTGCTTTGCAACAGTACTATGTTGAGAACACACCCAGGGGTGCTGTAAGAGAAAGGAAAACTTGTCATTCTTGACCTTGAATTGCTCATGCTCCAGGATCTTTGCTCAGGAATTACACTGCATGACTGCAAGGGAAGTCACATTTCTGTGAAATGCTGTCACAGAGTAGAAAGAATCACATCTGAAATCTGAACTCATTTAATAAACTCGGTAATAATGCTTAGTATTGCTTTTTTTGTTTCTCTGAGTTTTATTTACCTAAGATTCTGTATGTCTGGTGATACCTAATCCTTGTGTTCTCTGTAACTCTGACATACTAGTAGGTAATGCTAAGCTGCTTTTTCTATTCTGAGTGCTGCTTATGTATTAATTCATTTAATTTCACAACAGACCTAGGGAGGTAAGTTTGCTATTGTGCCCATTTTACTATTATTTCATGGGGGTACTCAGGTTACTCCTGACTGCTCTCAGGGATCACTCCCGGCAGTGCACGAGGAACTGAATGGGATTTTGGAAATCGAACCTTAGGTTGGCCACTTGAAATGCAAGCACCTTGCCCTCTGTGCTATCCCTCTGGCCCCTATTGTGCCCATTTTAGTGATGAGAAAACTGAAGCAGTGGATTAAGTAATTTGCCCAAATTTGATTTTCTGGAGGGTAGGTTGTTTTGTTGTGGGGCCACACTGCATGGTGCTGAGGGGCTGCACCTGTTTTTCCCAATGCACACTTTACTGGGGATGGATCCTGGGCCGCCTCTGTACAAACGTGCACGTAGCCCCTTGAGCGCTCCCCCAGAATTTCCTTCTTCACTAGCTTTACTTCACTGGTCTCTGCCGGATTTACTGTACTTGAAGCATGTCACGGGCCCTCCCATCCCCCCCCCCCTTTATGGGTTTTGAGAAGAGGCCTGAGTAGGCTTTTTCTGGGATTCCTTTTTAGCTCCCTTTGGTTTTCTCTGATACTCTGTTCAGTGGTCATTAATTGAAATGTAAAAAATATTTTTTTCAAACTGTTTTTCTTTTTCTTTGTAGGTATTTCTGATCTAGGTGAGTAATTATGTATATTTTATATTTAATAGCTCTTTTTTTGTTTGTTTTTGAGACTTCAGAGACTAAAGCCTATTTTTTTTTTCCAGTGTTGGGGATCAAACCCAGGGCCTCACACATGAGAGGCATGTGATCTACCACTGAGCCACATCCTTGGCCTTTGAAGTCTTTTTCTTTGCTTATGATTCTTATATTAAACTATCTGAATAATATAGACTAGAATTCACTTGCATGTGATAAATCTGACTTGGAGTTTTTGCTATTCATTAACTGTCAGGAATATAAAATTTTACCAAGTGATCTGAAGCCTATAGATAGATGTTTGTGTATGTGGGTGTGTGTGAGAGACATATATATATTTATGGGGTTTTGTTTGGGGGGTTGGGGGTGGGCATACATGGCAATGCTCACAAACTATTCCCAGTGCATTTGTGGGGGACTGTGCATTTTTGGGGATTGAACCTGGGTCTCTTGCATGTAAAGCCTGAATACTAACTCTTTGAAATATCTTCCTGACCCCTATATTTTATATGTAATTTTAAACTTTAGAAAAGTAGAAAGCAAGTAATCATCATAGATCCATCACCCAATTTCAACAGTATATAGCACATTGCTAGTTTTGTCATATGCGGATCCCAAATACCATCTTTTCACTCTTAGATACTTCTAATAATGTTTTTAGGAAAGATAATCACACCAAAAATAATTTTTCCTTAATGCCATCAAATATCTGTCCCATTTTCAGATATCCAAAACCATTTCATAGAATGATTTTTTTCAGTTACTTAAATATTTGTCTTTGTCTATAGGACATACTTACTGAATTTGGTCAATAAACCTTAATTTGTTTGACTTTTTGCCCTTTCATAGAATTATCATGTATCCAGTAGTATTTCTTTTTAAATATATTTATTTATCTTTTTTTGCAGGGGGTGGGGGTCACATCCGGCAATGTTCAGGAGTTACTCCTGGCGGTGCTCAGGGGACCATATGGGATGCTTGGGATTGAACCCAGGTCGGCCTCGTGCAAGGCAAATGCCCTACCCTTGGTGCTAACGCCTCGGCTTCCTCCAGTAGTATTTTTGACTTTGTGTATCTTGGTTGAAACCTTAATTCTTTACCTGTCTATTGGTAACACACTTAAGACTACAAGATTTGGGGGGAATATATTTTAAGCTTAAGTCAGTATTTTTGTGCTTCAGTAAATTAAGTAGTTTGTAAGTGATTCCAATACACAGCACTAGTTATACATCACTGTTTAAGTATAGAAACAAAAGGGGGAACGAGGAAGAAAATAGGAACAAAAATGTTAATAGGGAAAAGTATGAGAATATAAGTTTTAGCAGAAGTGATTTTTAATTGGGACATATTCCCCTTTGGACATGCTGCATCCCAGTTTCAGTGCATGATTTCCCTCCCCATCTCTCTCCCTTCCTGCTCATATTTCCTGAGTAAAATTTAAAAAATTTTTTTCTTCTGGGTGCATGAAAGAAAGTACAAAAATGGTTGTTTATATAAGATGCATCTTGCATCTTTTTTTTTGTTGTTTTTTGATTTTGAGTCACACCCGGCGATGTACAGGGGATACTCCTGGCTGTGCACTCAGGAATTACTCCTGGCAATGCTGGGGGACCATATGGGATGCTGGGAATCGAACCTGGATCAGCTGTGTGCAAGGCAAACACCCTACCCACTGTGCTATTGCTTCAGCCCCAAGATGCATCATTAATAGCAAGATTATGTTGAGTGGACAACACCTGTTTATAATTAGTTCAGATTGGAAATTTGAGTTCCGGGAAATGAATTGATTATATAATTTATGACTTACCTAAATTACTTTGCGTGGTAGTGATTTGACTTAAGTTATTGAACACTTAATATACAAGTTTTTGATTGCATTGGAGAATGTAAATCTCTTTCCAAATGTTAGTTACTCTTTGCAGCTGTTAACAATTAAAATCTGGGGCTGGAGCGATAGCACAGTGGGTAGGGCATTTACCTTGCACACAGCCAACCCGGGTTCAATTCCCAGCATCCCATATGGTCTCCTGAGCACCATTAGGAGTGGTTCCTGAGTGCAGAGCCAGGAGTAACCCCTGTGCATCGCCAGGTGTGACCCCAAAAAGCAAAAAAATAATAATAATAATTAAAATCTAGCCGAAGCAAGTTACATTATAGATACATAATTTTAGTGAGATCATTCACATTCTGTGTTTAGTGAAGTAAAATAGTTTTGTTTCTTTTAAAAAGAAATGTGCTTAGACAAGTGTGAGAGGGATGAGAAAGATAAATGGTCAGGAGAGAATAGGTGTGTCCAGTCAGTCATTAAAATTTTAATATGCTTTTCTGTTCAGCTGACAAGCTGTCCACAGATGATCTGAACTCTCTGATTGCTCATGCACATCGCCGCATAGATCAGCTAAATAGAGAACTGGCAGAACAGAAAGCCAAAGAAAAGCAGCACATTTCACTTGCTTTGGAAAAACAGAAGCTGGAAGAAAAGCGGGCATTTGACTCTGCAGTGGCAAAAGCATTAGAGCATCACAGAGGTGAAATACAGACTGAACAGGACAGAAAGGTAAAGAAATTCCCTTCAAAAGACAGTCTAGGTTTTGTGTTACACCTGACGGTGCTGTGACCTGAACTTGAAGCATGCACAGAACCTGTTGCGCTACCATTCATCCCCTGTTTAAAGTTGATTTTCTGCTTTTAAAAAGAATACTGGTAGTCACATGAAAGTAGTAGACATGCCTTTACATTTTGTGAATGGAGCTTGGACCCTTGCTGTCCAAATCAGAACTTCTAGAAAGGATTGATATAGCAGGTTATGTGAGCAGTTGCAGGAGTGTAAAAAGTAATAAGCTGCTGGTATTTGGGATTGTTGGCTGTATCTTTTCCCACTGGATCCTCTGTTCCCAAAGAAGTACTGAAAGATGGGGCTGGATCAACAGTACAGTGGCAGAGCCTTTCATGCGGCCAACCCGGGTTCAATTCCCAGCATCTCATATGGTCCCCTGAGCACCAGCAGGAATAATTCCTGAGTGCAGATCCAGGAGTAACCCCTCCTGTGCATCGCCGGGTATGACCAAAAAGCCAAAAAAAAAAAAAAATACTGAAAGAATTAGTTGGGTTCTGAGTAATTTTTTGTCAGCCTGTATTATTAAGTAGCTGATGGTTGAGGATGGATGAGGCAGTAGACTCTCTGGCCCATCTGTTGACTCTCTGGCCCATCTGTTGAAGAGGTGTCTGAACCCGACTGGCTCTTTCAGTCTGCTTGTGTCCTCACAGCAGCACTGCTGACCCAAAGCTCGCTCTTGACCTGATGCTTCTAGAGCACCACACCCCACTCTTCTGCCTTCTCCCCGATCTGGCTGGCCACTCTTTGGGTTCCTTAAAGTAGCATGCAGAAATTTGGTCTTGTCTCCAGAACCTGGTCTTTGACCCTTGCTGTCCAAGTCAGAACTTCTAGAAAGGATTGATTTAGCGGGTTATGTGAGCAATGCAGAAGACATTTGTTTTGCTGGCTCTGACATTAATCTCTGCATCAGGCTCTTGTCTAATAACTGACTTGGTGTGTCTCCTGATGAATTTTCAGTGGTTGTTTTAAATTCATTATGTTCAAGTAAACTTCTTGAATCTCTCCCACCTCTCTTCTTGCCCATTCAACTTCTTTTTCTCTAAATAAACCACCATCTGTGCATTTTCACATCCTGTTCCTTTATAAATATAATCAAAGTGTCAAAAGTACAGCCCAAATTTGTTAGCTCTTCTTTCTCTTCACCACCGTCTTTGTCCAAAGTATCCATCTTCCAAAGTATCCATCTTTCTGTTGCCTATTTATGTGGATAAATGAACTCTTTTTTTTTTTTTCCTTTGGCTTTTTGGGTCACACCCAGCAATGCTCAGGGATTACCCCGGGCTCTGCACTCAGGATTAACTTCTGGCATTATTCGGGAGATGATTTGAGATGTTGAGGATCAAACCCAGGTCAGCCACATGCAAAACAAATGCATGCAGCCCATAATACCTGCTGTAATGTAACTCTGGCCCTGACTTTAGTATTCTCATTTGATACTAGGCTGAAAATCCTCCAGCTAATGCCCACTGCAGTTACTGTAAACCCCTTGGCCTTTTCATATTCTTCCTGCTTGTTGTGGGTCAAGAAAAAAGAAAAGGCTTTTCTTCCTTTCACTGCTTAAGTGCCTTGTCACTATCTTTGGTGCCTTTGCTACATATTTTGCCTGGAGTCTTTGCTCTGATCTGTACATTGTTCTGGCACCTTTTTTAATTTTTCACTCACTTTGGGCCACTCCTGGCTGTGCTAAGGTTTTACTCCTGGCTCTGCTCCTAGCAGTGCTCCAAGGACAATACAATCAATACAGACAATACAGTACTGGGAATTGAACTGGGGCAAGCTGTGTGCCAGGCCAGTACCTTAACCCATGTCCTATGACTGTGGCTTCTTTATTATTCTTGGTGGTGAGGGAATCATACCCAGAACTTCCAATATGCAAATAGTTGTTTCACCACTGAGCTAAATCCCAGCCTGGGAATCTTCCCTCATAACGGAATATGTGATTTTGGATGCCATCGACTTTGTTTTCTATGGAAGACAGCCTAGTGATGTGGAAGAATCCCAGGTTTCTAGGCTAGAGACCCTTGTTTGGAATAGGATTTTTATCACATTTAGCTTTCTGATTCAGGTAAATAGTGAAATATGAGTACATAGGTTGGAGTGCAGGAGAGTGGAAGTTACTTTTCTATTTAAAGAAATATTTTATGGGTATGCTTGGGTTACTTCTGGCTCTGCTCAGAGATCATACCTGGCAGTACTCAGGGGACCCTGTGGGGTAGCAGGAAATGTCTGTGCATGGCAGTCACCCTACCTCCTGCACCATCTCTCAGATCGAAGAAGTGTGTGTGTGTGTGTGTGTGTGTGTGTGTCTGTGTGTCTGTGTGTCTGTGTGTGTGTCTGTGTGTGTCTGTGTGTGTGTTGAGGGAGCAGCACAGGTAGCAATGCTAGAATCTATTGCTGGCTCTGTGCTTAGGAGTTTCTGATATTGTTCGGGGGACCATGTCGAGCGTGTGTGCGTGCTTAGGAGTTTCTGATAGTGTTCGGGGGACCATGTCATGCCAGGGCTTGAACTGGCATCAAACTGGTATTGGCCACATGCAAGACCTGCACGTACTTACCTCCTGTACTGTCTTTTCAGTCCAGAAACTGCTACTGTTGTTACTAGTCTTTCTCTTTTCCTAAAAATATATGAGGATGAGAACTAACCATGTCTGCTGGGTTTTGCAGGTAGAGGAAGTGAGAGATGCCATGGAGAATGAAATGAGAACCCAGCTTCGCCGGCAGGCTGCTGCCCACACGGATCACTTACGAGATGTCTTAAGGGTGCAGGAGCAGGAACTGAAATACGAATTTGAGCAGGTGAGGGACTATTTTAAAGCATCAGGTCCCCTTCTACCTCTTTTTCTCCTTTACATTATTAATCACTTCTCCTTTCCTTTTAATGAACTCTGCCAGTCACTCCGAGGATTTGCAAGAATGGGGAAAAGATTAATCTTTTGCTGATCCAGGGATCGAACCTATGTACCAGTGAGCTATGTTCGGGAGAAAGATACCAAGTCTTGGTAGAATAGACCTTTTTGTATATCTCCAAAACTGCTATTTACATAAAGGCACAGAATGAGATAGAGATCTATTTATCTCTGCATACATGTTATTGATTAGATGTATTTTGTACTTTAAAACTTTGACATATAGGGGATTTTAGGAATGCCGAAGATCACAACTGCTACGCCCCACCTTCAAACTCCCAGAGCTTTTCTGGTAGTGCTCAAGAGTTTATATCTTGGGCCAGAGAGATAGTATCTGAGATAAAGCACTTGCCTTATATGAGGCTATGGAAGTAGTGACACTGGTTCTAATCCTGAGTACTACCAAGGATCACTCCTGAGCACAGAGCCAGGAATAGCCCTGAGCAGCACAAGGTGTGTCCCCAACCCCCCTTCTCCTTAAAAATGTTATTTTGGGGGCTCGAGAGAGAGAACAGGATGTAAGTGTTTGCCTTGCATGTAGCCACTTTATTTCAAATTCCTGGCACCAAAGATTGGTCCCCCTGGCATTGCCCAGAGTACACCCTGAGCACTGCCAGGTGTGGCCCAAAAACTTTAAAAAATAAAAATTATATTTTGAGGAAATTCATCCAAAAGGTTGTTTGGAAATCAAAGCAGATCATCAGAGTATTCTTTTATTTTTTCCATTCCACAAGTTGTTTTATAATATAGTAAATTATTTTATCTTAAAAGAAGGGGTTGAACAGGGCTGAAGAGAGAGTACAGGAACTGGGGCACTTGCCTGGTGTGCAGCTGATCTGGGTTTGATCCCTACAATGATTACAGTCCCTGGGTACCACTGGATGTGACATACGTGCAACAAAAGGAGAAAGGAATAAGTTTTCTATGTAGAAAGTTTTTCAAAAATTTGAAATTCATGCCAGTATTAAAAAGCCATTTTATTTTCGTTTTATTTGTGGGTTTACACACTTTTTCCCTTTCCCTTTTTTTTTTTTTTTTTTTTTTTTTTTGTTGTTGTTGTTGTTGTTATGTTTTTTTGGCCTCCCGCCTCCCAAGCGGCACTCAGTGCCACTCTTGGTGGTACTTGGCCTGGGGTTTGGTGTTGTTTGGGGCCTGCACTGCTGGGAACATCTAGGGCCCACCCAGTCATGGGCAGGGCCTGTGCTTTATGCATTTCGAGGCGTGCTTTCCTCCTTGAATATACACTCTTAGGTGGGGCAGTTGTATATGGTTCATGCACAGTGCTTGTTGGGGCAGAGGGCACTCAGCAGCCAGGTGTGGCATGGGTGAGGCCCTGGGTCTGATCTGCCAGCGCCACCCAGGACCTTAACTTTTCTCTTTGTTTTTGGGCTATTGTATGCAGTGGTGCTTGGGAGGGTTACTCCTTGCACCCTATTAGGAGGTTGCTCCTTGCAGAGCTAGGGGCGTGTGGTGCCAGAGACCACATAAAATTTGTATTTCACCCTCACTTCCACGTCAGCATCATCCCTGCTTTGAGAAATTTTTTTTTAATATTTTTTTTAAAATATTTTTTATTTCTGGACCACATCTAGTGATGCTTGGGGGCTACGACTGACTCAGTACTTAGTGGTCACTCCTGGTGGTGGTGAGCATCTCACATGCTCAACTTCTGCCCTACTTTTCTTTTTAATGCTGGCAGGTTGTATCTCACTATTTTGTTTTTTGTTTTTTTTGTTTTTTTGTTTTTTGTTTTTGGGGGGGGGGAGGTTGGCATCATCTTTCCAGAGATGCCAAGGCTGGTAGGTTATACCGTGAGGTGGTGTACAGCTGAACCCTGAGGCCCTATGCATGCTAGCATGCATCCCAGCCCTGTACAGCACCTCCTCGGCCCTGGATTTCACCTTTGGGGGGTTTGGGCCACAACCAGGCATTGCTCAGGGCTTACTACTGGGAGTCCTCAGGGAACCATATGGGGTGTTGAGAATTGAATTCAGGTAGGCCGCATGCAAAGCAAACATTCTACCCTATACTGTTGCTCCAGCCCCACTTGGATCTCACTTTTAACAGCTACCTACTACTCCTGGTCCATTTACTATGAAATTTGTCTCATTAATACATTTGCAGAAAATCAGACATCACAAAGAAGTTGGAAATTTTTTTTAAGACTCACAGTATGCAAGTCTTGTGTCACTGGAGATCATAGGTGTCTGTTTGCTTTTGGAAGAAGCTGTTGCTAGTGACAGACATTAAGGTTGCATCCGTTATTTTCTGTGTGCTGTTTATGTTTTATTTTAGGACTTGATTGATAAGCTTGCTGATCAAGAATTACAGTTTCGTCGGCTCAGTCAGGAGCAGGTTGACAACTTTACTTTGGATATAAACACTGCCTATGCCAGGCTGAGAGGAATTGAACAGGCTGTTCAGAGTAAGCACACGAACCTCTTATAGATAATACTATTCAGTCCAACTTCTTAGAATAATTTTTTTTTAACTTCTTGTGGGGCTGGTGGGATAAATGCATTAACATTAGGCATGGGCATACTACATTTTACTCATCTCTTAGATAAGAAACCTCGAATGTGATGTTTGATAACAAGAAGTTTTTAAGAATCCAAACAACAAAGAGTTCGTTCATTTCTTATTTGATGGGCATCATTGACACAGCGGTGTGCAAAGTCGCTTACCCAGCGCACATGTCTCACATGGCTTGGATGGGAAAAACGGCCGTTGTGAACATGTGCCTGTCTCCACTGCTGTCGGAGTGCTGCGCTTTGCACCTGCCAAATGAGCAGCAGTTCCTTCCGCCTCATTGCACCCCAGTGAAGGAAGGTGAACTAATAGGAGGAGGAGATTGATTGAAATGGGTTTCTTTACCTTTTTTTTTGTTTGTTTTTTTGTCTGTTTCTTGGGCCACACCTGGTGAGGCTGAAGAGTTACTCTTGGCAGTGCTCGAGATCATGTGGGGTGCCAGGGATGAAAGTCTGCCCCCCTCCTCCTGCACCCCATGAATTGAGTTTCTTTGGGATATTTGTGCAATCAGTTTTATCTCCCTTCAGTTAAAGCTGAACTAAAGACTCAAATTTTAAGATCCGAAGGTTTAAGTTAATATTCTTTTGCAAGAAGGAATTCATTCACGTAAATTTTAGTCTAAATATCATGATCTTTTTACTGTAAGGATTTCTAAAAAGCCATTCTGAGAATAAGTGTCTGCATTCAAGGCCCAAATATCACAGCCTAGAATTGTGCTCTCTGCCGAGAGCAGCCTGGAAGGCGCTTGCTGGAAACAGGTGCTGCAGTGGCTTTGGGCATGACTGTGTGACCCTGTCCACCCCATTGGCACGGGCTTGCTGAGGTACTGCAGTTCCGGCGCTGTGAGGACCGTGTGTTTCCTCGTCTTCTTTCCCTGTGCCATAGGCCACGCTGTTGCTGAGGAGGAGGCGCGCAAGGCCCACCAGCTGTGGCTGTCGGTGGAGGCGCTGAAGTACAGCATGAAGACGGCGTCCGCAGAGCAGCCCACGGTCCCCCTGGGGGGTGCAGTGGAGGCCATCAAGGCCAGCTGCGCCGACAGTGAATTCGCCCAAGCTTTAACTGCAGCTATCCCGCCCGAGTCCCTCACCCGGGGGGTGTACAGCGAAGAGACCCTTAGAGTTCGGTTCTATGATGTCCGGAAACTGGCCCGAAGGGTAGCTATGATTGATGAGACCAGAAATAGCTTGTATCAGTACTTCCTTTCCTACCTGCAGTCCCTACTCCTGTCCCCACCGCAGCAGTTGAAGCCACCCGCAGAGCTCCGCCCTGAGGACATAAACACATTTAAGCTACTGTCCTATGCCTCCTATTGCATTGAGCATGGCGATCTGGAGCTGGCAGCAAAGTTTGTCAATCAGCTGAAAGGGGAATCCAGACGAGTGGCCCAAGACTGGCTCAAGGAAGCCCGAATGACCCTAGAAACAAAGCAGATAGTGGAAATCCTGACGGCATATGCCAGCGCCGTAGGAATAGGAACCACCCAGGTGCAGCAGGAGCAGGCCCAGTAAGAGCTTTGTAAAGCCACATTTGGTGTCAGGAGAGCTGCGGTGAGACATGAAGGGTTTGCGACAGGGTCCCAGAATGGTCTAGAAAGCGGGCAGTGACCGTGCTGCTGTAAATGTTCACACCTGTTGCATTTCTGTTCTTTCCATTTGCTATCATGTCCGTGAACACCGGGAGTACTTTCTTTGCAACTCGTGTAACATTTTCCGTTTTTCAGGTTTTACTGATCAGGCTTGTGAGCCAATCAAAATAATGTTTGTGATCCCTATTACTATTGATTTTGCCCTTGGAGCAAACTGAATAAAACAAAGATGTAAACTGAGTAGCTTTTTAAAAACTGTCGTTTCTAGTTTTGCTTTGTGTGCACAGCATTTTCTTAAGTAGCAAAGGAGGGAGAATATAGTGGGTGACACACTTCCCTTGCACTGAACACTCCCAGGTGTGGCCTAGAAACAACAAACAAGTAGCAACAGCAGAAGTGGGAAGTCGGAATTGCTCCCAGGGGCTCAGGTTTTGGTGTGCTGATTCCTACTGGTCAGACTCAGAAACTGATTCTGAAGCTACAGTGACATATATAATTGCAGCTCTACCACCTAGTGATAGTCACTATACAAGACACACAGGAAATGGTGTGTATCCCAAATTTTACAGGTATTACAGGAAAATAATTGTGCGTGTATGTGTATAAGTAATAAGACCTGGCACCACCAGGAAAGGAGAAGGTGAGTTGGCCAGAAAGCCTAACACAAAAAATACACAGTTAAAAATTAAATATCAAATTGGAACTCTGTGTATGTGTATATATATATATGAAACAATTCTGGTGTTCATGTTGTTTTGATAACAGTAGTGCTGGGGTCTGTTCCCGGTTTGGTGCTCAGGGACCACTCATGTTGCAGTCTCTTAGCCTCTCTCCAGAACATGAACTATTTCTCGAACCACCGTTTTCCATTTCCACTTGTACAGTTTTTCTGTCACATGGCATTAAAACTGCCCATCTCCTCTACCCACTGTTTAACTCAGCAGCCCCCCAGTCACAGCACAGCTTTGAAATTCCTGTAACTGACCTTTGCTCCTTTGCTTCTGGACCCTGGACCCTCTTCGCTGCAGTGGTGGTGTTAAGACTAGATTCTTCCTGGTGGTGCCCAGGGACCAGGGGACCCTGGGGATTGGCCATATGCAAGCAAGTGTCTTAACCCCTGTTATCTTTGGGTCTGCAGTCTGTAATGTTAAAAGGATTGACTCATTTTCTGGTAGAATTGAACTGTATTTCCACAAAATTTAGGGAACTTTGCCCACTGATGTTTTGGGTAATTGCCATATTGGATCACCAGGAAAAAACTATTTAACTCCATTCAGATACTTGGGGGGGAGGGGCGCTGTTTGTGCCTCCTGCAGTGGTTCTGGAGGCTCTTTCCAGGTCTGTGATTGATGGTCACCCCCACTGGTGTTATGGAATTGAACCAAATACTTTACTTTTTGGTGTTTGCGCTCGAAGGTGCCCAGGGTCATTTCCTGGTGGTGTTAAAGGGATTATGAAGTCAGCCATGTGCAAGGTACTATTGTGTTTGGCACAAATGGTGCTTTTCTTATCCCCAAATTTTTTTGTTGGAATTTATGCATAGAAAGATACTTTTATTTTGGACTACACCCAGCTATGCTCAGGGCTTACTCCTGGTGGGTTTGGAGGAACCAGGTCAGCACTACAAATGACCAGCCCACTCTGCCGTTGCTCAGGCCCCTAGAAGTGCTTTTATTTGAGTAGCACATCTTGCAAATCACGAAAAATACCAGGCATTATTTTATATTTTTGAAAGAGTAAATTGAACTCCTGAACTCCTCTTTCAAGTCTGCATAGCATTTGACCTTGTCCTTTCTGGCCTTCCCTTTAACGAGATTCTTTATTCAGCTGGATATATCTAGCTTCTCTGGCACCAATGCTTCCTGTAATGTCCTGAATCTCGAGAGTGAAAGCACTTGTCATTTAAGAGCTCTTCAATTCTTGCTAGAACATAATGAGGGCATTCTAAATTCAGCCTTCTCACCTTTGGGATGGCATGAAATTCAGAGTACTTGCAGAGTGACCTGTTTTTCATCTTAGAAGTGCTTGTGATTTTTAACTTGTAAAATATAGCTTATCAGGAAATGTAGATTTCTCTTGGCTCCTAGGAATAACTTGCTTCTGCTATGATGATCTCAGCTCACAAAAAGTAAGCAACACTGGGTAGTGTGTTTGAGTTCTGTAAACCGAAAAAATGAAGTGCACTTGTTGGCTTTCCTCCAGCAAGCTGTGATCCCTTCACTGCATATTGTAACACGGTGATGTCGAAAGGCTCTGACAAGGCCTTGATTCTCCTTCCTGTCATTCTTACGTGGAGTTCAGCTCGACTTGGGTTACCTACCAGCTCTTGAATGATATGAGGAGGTGGAGAGGAAGGTAGGCAGACCCTGGGTGGTCAAGGTGGGACTCTTCAGCATTTTTATTTACACTTGCTGTTGGCTTTAGCCTGTTGCTTCCTGACTGAGTTGTCATGAACCAGACTTAACATTTAGCCTTGTCTTTAATTTTTAGAATTTCAGCATTTAGTGTAACACGCTACAAGGTATTTGCAGACACCCCCTCCCTTTTTTTTCTGTTTTGGTGGCCTGGGTTTGCTCTCACTTGACCGTGGTATGCACTGTGGCCTCTGCTGGGCTGCATTGCTGTACTGGCACATGGTTGTGGCAGTGGGCATCACAAATGGCTCTGCCACCTGTTTTGTTCTTGGTGAGTTGGACACAAGGCAGGGCCTCAACACTGAGCTGTCCCCTGGCTCCCTAAACCACCTCTTGAAAAAAGTTATGCTTTATGCTCTCTAGCTTTTGTGTGTTTATTTTTGTTTGGGGGCCACATCTAACACTACTGTTCTTAGGACTGCTCCTGGCTATGATCAGAGATTGTTCCTGGCAGTGCGGATATATGTGTGGTAAAACAATCCAGCCCAGGTTGGCTATGTGCAAGGCAAGAATCTTATTTGCTCTACTGTCTCTGGCCTTTTGACTATGATTTTAAAACTAGTCGCTTTATATGCCTTTAATATGGATGACTTTCCAGCTATCAAAGCAGAACACAGAGCTCACCCCTGCCAAATTAAAAAATAAATTTTCTCAGGTTTATTGTGTAGTGTTACATTTAACATCTGCATGTGCACAGGATCACCAGAACCTTTCACCATTAGTCACATTTTACCTGATGAGCAATGTGTTCTCTGTTGCTGTGTTGATTTGCTACTTATAGTTCATGAGAATCAGTACTTATCACAATCTTTCAGCAGAATATTTAGCTCTGTTGTTAAATATGGCAAAAGCACTTTTTGTGGCTGATTAATATCCCTGTTACTATTTTTTGAATGTAAATTCCATAGTGAAGCTTGTTCTGGACTATCCCCCCTTCTCTTTACTTAGTGCTTTGTTTTTCTAGGTGTTAGGATTAGACAGACTTTTGAGAGGTAGTCTTCTACTGCCTAGTTAGTACTATTTGCTGCATCACAGAGATTCCAGTGAGTTATTTCTGCTTTCGTCTTCAGATACTTTTCCTTTGAGTTCTTACATGTTGTTCAATCTCTGCATAAGTGGATATATCCATCCTGTTGGTATTTTATAACTCGATACCACTGTGGATCAGTGGTTGCTAAATGTGAGTTCATGTTCATAAATTATTTTGTGTACTGGTGTATGGTCTCTGCTTAAGAATGTTCCATGGAACATTTTTGGCGAAATGTTTTATTCATTTTGTATAGAATTTTCTGTAAGCCTCTTTGGTCTGATGTTTTATTTAAGACCGCAGTTTACCTTGATTTGTCTGATCTTCCCATTCAGTAGGGGTTGGGGCTGAGCACCACCAGGTATAAATCCAAAATAAAAACAAGCATTAAAAAATTTTAAAAAGTAAGATTAAATTCTCCTGGTGGTTTATAAATTCTGGTGCCTGTGTTAGGTACATACTGTCTTCCTTATGAATTGACCTCTTTATCATACTTCATTTCCATCTCATTTCTTCTTGGCTAGATAGAAGTCTGATGTTAAATGTGGCTATGCCTGTTACCTTTTGGTCACCACTAGCCATAAGTTTCATCTTCAACCCTAATTTGATCTTGTAATTACCCCTAGGTGTTTTTTGTAGCCAGCCTACTGACTAGACTAGTGAGCATTTCTTTGACACTAAGGGTGACTTACTATACTGTGCTTTCATTTCTTTTGATGGGGTTGGGGGGTGTTGCAGCATTTGGGGTCATACTCAGCAGTACTTACAAATCAGTCCTGGAGATGTTCAGGGGACCATATATGGGACTGGGGATTGAACCAGGGTTTGTCACGTGCAAGGTAAGTGTCTTAACCCTTGTACTATCTGTGGCCTTTCCTTACATTTGTGCTTGTTGCATTAAATCATTGTTTCCGTTTTCCTTGTTTCACATGTCATTTTATTTTGGTTTTCCATGATGACTGTCTTTAGCTGGTGGTACTCAGGGCTTACTTCTAGCTCTGCTTGGAGATCAGTATGGGCCGTTCTTGGGGCCCATGTGTGGTACTGGGATTAAACCAGGGCTAGCCACATGCAAAACAAGTGTCTCATCCCCTAAACTCTTTCTACAGCCCTTTGATGACCGTTTTACTGAGGGCACACACTCAGATGTGCTCAGGGGATCATGTAGTGCCTGTGTAAAAACTCAGGCCTCCCATATGGAAGGCACGGGCTTCAACCCTTTGAGCCTTCTCTCTGGCCTCAACTGTTACTTGTGTCCCTTTTTGTCTCTGCTGAAAAAGAAAAAAAAATTTAACCAGTTACATGTTCTATGGCAAAAATAGATGTCCAACTTTGCGTTTAGTATAAATTGTTCAATACTGTGTCAAATGATCCAAAGGACCCACATTGGCAAGTGCACTACCACAATTGCGTTGAATCTCTGACCCCAAATTTTAGTTTTCTTTGCCTTTCCTGGAAAAGGACCATTGAGGGAAAATGTGGTACAGTAATTGAACTTGTGCCTCCTGAACGCAGAGCAGGTGCCCTGGCCCTTCTAGCTTTGTCCCTAGCCCTGATGTCCTATGTTGAAATAGGCCTGCAACTTTTTGGTTAGTAGAATCTTACCCAGTTTTGTGTACCTTTTTCCTATTTCCTTGTAGTAGAGGAGTTTCCAGCGTTCTTTTTAAAATCATGACTAATGTTCATGAGCTCCTTTAACTTGCAAGGAAGCATTTATTATAATACAAGTATATTTTGTTGCAAATTTTCATTTGAAAAGTCTATTTCCTCCTGGCACATAGTTTTTATTATTTGGGGGCCACACTGTTCAGTGACTGTTCCTGATTCCGTATTAAGGAGTGATATGTGGTGGGGCTGGAGCACTAGCACAGCGGATAGGATGTTTGCCTTGCACTCGGCCGATCCAAGTTCGATTCCCAGCACCCCATATGGTCCCTGAGCACCGCCGGGGTAATTCCTGAGTGCAGAGCCAGGAGTAACCCCTGTGCATCGCCGGGTGTGACCCAAAAAGCAAAAAAAAAAAAAAAGGAGTGATATGTGGTGCCTGGTTTTCAAACTGGGGTTGGTATGCAAAGATAGCACCTTAACCCCTGCAGTAACTTTCTCACATCCTTGCTGGTGTTCTTGATAATGTGTCAGTGCTTGAGTTCCAGTGATAATGGTCACGATGTTCAAATGCCTTGAGGTAGCTCCTGAAGAGATGGGGAAGCATGATTTACATGCCTGATGATTCCTGGGGCTGCAGTCTTGAATCCTATTGCTGGTTTCACTTTGGACACACAGGAGTGGCTATTGGGTGTCATGCTCTTCAGTGACCCACCCCTCTTATAAGCGGTGCCTTCTGATGTCAGATTCACTAGGACTGAGAGTAGGAGCAGTTATGTTACTGCTGCTGTCAGGTTTGGTAAAACAGTGTCCTGAGTCCAGATCTACTCGATTCATATATATATATTTATGTAGCTCACCACCTGTCCTGGTATGATGTGCAGAGGAAGCTTATATATGAATGTCTGGGTAAATTGGACAGAGACAAAGGGCATGTCTTTCACTGCCATATGGTCATATCCCCTTCTAATGCTCCAGAGTTTCAGAACCATTCAATATCCAAATTAGATTTGAGTAACTCAGAGCTTTCTCATATTTAAAATATTAAATGTTTCCCATATAAACATCAGTTGATACACTGAAATTCAAGTATTAAGATGGAAGCAAGAGGGGCTGGAGCGATAGCACAGCGGGTAGGGTGTTTGCCTTACACGCAGCTGACCCGGGTTCGAATCCCAGCATCCCATATGGTCCCCTGAGCACTGCCAGGAGTAATTCCTGAGTGTAGAACTAGGAGTAATCCCTGTGTATCGCCGGGTGTGACCCAAAAAGCAAAAAAAAAAAAAAAAGATGGAAGCAAGAGGGCCTAGTTCATGTTTCCCCTATGTGAGGCTGAGTAGAGAGCTAGGTGTTGCCCAAATGGGAACATAAGGGAAGGATGATTACCAGAAGTTGCTTCTTTCTGTAAATGCCTTTGAGAAATATTTAGACTGTATAAAACAAATGAAAGGCCAGAATCAAAACTAAAACTTGGTAGTTGAAAAGGAGCACATTTTTTACTATTCAAGGCTAAGATGTCAACTTGTCAGTGCAATTACCCTTTAAATATGGGCTCAGTAACCTTAGTAACCTTTTAAATATGGGAATGCCAGAGTTAGAAAGATGACAGAGATGAAGGCACTATCTATGTCTGTAGCCAACCCCAGTTCTTTGATCAAGAAGAGCCATGAGCACTGCCAAGTGTGGGCAAGCCTCCCCACCCCAAACAAGGGGTGGAAACCAATTCTAGGGACCTTAATTTTCTTTCCCTATCTATACAGTATATAAATGAGAACACATGCACATTTCAGTATTTATTTACAAAGATGTATGGTTTTTCACATTTAACATCCCTGAAACAGGGAGACCACAGGCTCAACACCAATCCTTTGATTACCACCTTCTCTGAAGCCGACGTACCAGCATCACAGCCCCAGCCAAAGGCTATCGATGACAGTGTGCTGTTGTCACAAGTGCAGAGTTTATAGTGACACCAGAATCAGCGCACCTCAGTGTGTGGAAATGAGAAGGGCTGGAATGTTCCACATGAATAGCATGAATAACGGCACAGCCAGAATGGACAGCCAGTATCCAGTCAGGAATTCCGTAAGACTTCTGTCAGTTCCCAGTACACCAAGTCTGACGTCTCTTTTCTTTGATATCATGATTCAGTATTAACAGTGTAGTCCTCAACAACTGTGCCAGCCAGTGCTGCTTCTCATCTCATTTTCATTTGCTTTCACCAATGTCGCTGTCACTGTCACTCTCGCTGTCACTGCTCAGTGCACTTAGGTTTCCCAGAGCCTCTCTATAAACAGAGTTATTCAAAGGTTTACCTACAATTCCATTGCAGCTATGAACTCTACAGATGAAAACGTTCTAGCAATCAATTCCACAGACACCCCCAACTCCTACGACGAAACAACTGTTAACTAACCCTGTCCTCTCCCAGGAAGATACCTAAATGGGCAGATAGCATCTTCTAGCTATCTACTTCTTTAGATTTTAACGTAGCAATCTGAGTAACCCCAGCAGTGCTCAGGGGTTACTCCCCTGGCTCCGCACTCAGAAATTTTTCTTGGAGGTGCTCGGAGTTGACCCAGTTCGCCGCATGCAAGGCAGGCGCCCAACCCAATGTACTATCTTTCCAGCTGCGGCTTCATTTTTATCTTTTTTTTTTTTTTTCTTTTTGGGTCACACCTGGCAATGCACAGGGGTTACTTCTGGCTCTGCACTCAGGAATTACCCCTGGCGGTGCTCAGGGGACCATATGGGATGCTGGGATTCGAACCCGGGTTGGCCACGTGCAAAGCAAACGCCCTACCCGCTGTGCTATCGCTTCAGCCCCTCATTTTTATCTTTCTTGGTGGGGGCACAGACCCACTTACTTTTGCTCCTGGCTGAGTTCGAAGTCAGTCATCGCTCTCTGAGTGAGGCTCTCACAGACAGGTAAGCTGAACGCCTGTGCCAGCTTCACAATCTCAATGGCCTGTGCAGGACTGTTGGAAACTTTGGCACTATCCATGAGTTCTTTCAGCACATCATTTCTATTAAAGGGAGAGTATCAGGAAGATTCTTCAACACAACTAATCTTTGCATAGTTTATGTGCAAAAATCTATTTAAAACAATAAATTTGTTGTTAAAACTTGTTGAAACACAAGTTCAGTCAAAAATTCTCCGTAGTAGCTTTAGAAGTAATGTGATACAAGGCTAACTAAAGGACCAAAGAGATAATGAACAGCAGTTCTGTATGTCTTCATCAAAGACTAGTCAATGCATTCCACACGTGTGTGGCAATCACTGAGTAGAGTTTCCAAAAGGGGTTTGCTTGGATTCTCTAGGGCAGGGTGCAGGGCTACTGGTTTTTCCTATGTGTGGGATCGGAGACATAGTACTGTGGGTAAGGTACCTGCCTGTTAAGCTGACCTGGGTTTGATCCCTGTCACCATATATGATCCCTGGAGCATAGCTGGGATTGATCCCCTGGTACAATCCTTGGTGACCTTGCTCCTCCCCCGCCCCCAACCTTCTACTCCTCACCCAAAATAACTCTTTCCACTTGCAACCATATTTGCCTGGCAAACTTTGACTCCAGGTAAGTAGGATATATAAATCAAACTTCTATGATGAACTAAATGTATTTGGGGGATTTCTGGCCACACCCCAGCAGTACTCAAGGGTTATTCCTCTTCCGTGCTCAGGAATCACCCCAAGTTATGTCTGGGGCATCATATGTGTTGCTGGGGATCAAACTGCAGTTAGTGTGACCCAAAACAAAAGCCTGAGCCCCTGTACTCTCTCTGGGTTCCCTAAAACAAAATCTGTATGATGGACTCACACTCCCTGGTTTAAGGAGCCAGGCTTCCAGTGGTGGGTGCTTTTCCGTTCACCTGCCTGTGGAGGACACCCAGTTCCCAGAGTTGAGATTTGTGAAGTTAACTCTAGTCACTTCACAAGAGTGACCTCTGCTGATTCCACAATGTGCCCAAACAGGCTTAACTTCAACTTACCTAGGAATCTTATTATGCTTCCTGAAAAGTCCCAACATCTTCCTGTTGAAGGTAAAATAGCAGAAAGATTGTCAATCTGTGAGCCACCCTGCCACTCACCCTTGACTTGGCTCAGTTTCCCCTGGTGTGCCAACACCTCCCACCCTACACAGCTCATGAAGTCTGACAAACTAAGTTTCATTTGTTGCTGAGAATGGCCTGTTTTCTCTTTACTCATGGTGGCTGGAAGAGAAGGATGCAAGTCAATGAGCCGCACGCTCATGTAACTCAGGAGTTGTAAACTAACACTACATTATGAAGAGCAGGCTCAGATTAAGGCATCAGTCTCATGTAAGTGCCTGCCATCAACCTGCCACATGCAGGACAAAGGCAAAACACATACATTCAGCTCCCATGATTCAGCTGAGGTCCGTACCCCTGCGCCAATCATCACAGCCTGATTCATAACGGGTGTGCGCCAACCAAAGTCTCACACCACATGTTTCTTTCGCCATCATCATAGCAGGTCACATGGATGGCTCAGGATCCTAAGAGCTGAAGTAGTGAAGCATCCATCAACTTTACCCTAAGGCTGTGAATAGCTGCATTTTGTACTCATGATCATATTCAAAATAAGTTTTCAATTTATATTTGGTTTGTGAGTCATACCTGCAATGCTCAGGAGTGCCCATGGGCTGTTAGGAATGAATGCAGATCAGCCACATGCAAGGCAAGTGCCCTGCCTGCTATACGATCTCTCTGGCCTCTCAAAGTAAATTATTTCCTTGTGCTCAAGTAACACCCACGTAAAAATTAGTATGTGAAGTAAGTGCCAACAAACCAGAAAGGTTCTAGTCAAGGCCATGTTTAGTACATGCTTGGAAGAATACTTGTTCTGGAGCCTCACCCAGCAGTGCTCTGGGGACCATTGAAGACATGAGGTCAAACCCGGGCTCCTGGATGCAGAGCATGCACTCCAGCCAGGAAAACTGTCCTCTGGCCCTCAAGAGCAGGTATTTTTGGTTTATTTAGTTTAAGTGAATTAAGTGACTACCTGAGACAACAGAAAGGTAAGAAATGGAAAGCCCAATTAACCACGCCGTTTCTTCTACATCTGCTTTTCCTTTGGACTCATTATGCCGATGAGAAAAGTAAAAAACAATCCTTGCCAACACCAAAGAAAATGTTGACCAGAGGAAGTTCCACACACAGAAAGAGGCATAGTTCAATGAGCCAAGCACAGTTTTGCATGCAGAGACCCATAGTCCATCCTTGAATCACAGGGTCCACTGAGTATAGCCAAGAATAGCGCCCAACCACATCTGGGTGTGGCCCAAAAACAAAAACGGAAAGAAAATAAGCCCAATGAATGAATGTTCTTCCTTCCAACCTCGACTTATCTCTGGAGTAACATTATTTCTTAATGCAATGAGATAAACATTCCTTTTTATATATAATTTTTTTTTTATTTTTAAAATTTTATTGAATCACCGTGAGATAGTTACAAGCTTTCATGTTTGGGTTACAATCTCACAATGATCAAACAACCCATCCCTTCACCAGTGCACATTCCCCACCACCAATATCCCGGGTATACACCCCCTTCCCCGCTCTCCCCCTGCCTCTAAGGCAGACAATATTCCCCATACTCTCTCTCTACTTTGGGGCATTATAGCTTACAACACAGACACTGAGAGATCATCATGTTTGGTCCATTATCTACTTTCAACATGCATCTCCCATCCCAACTGGTTCCTCCAGCCATCATTTTCTTAGTGATCCCTTCTCTATTCCATCTGCCTTCTCCCCTCCGCTCATGAAGCAGTCTTCCAGCTATGGGGCAATCCCCTTGGCCCTTGTATCTACGGTCCTTAGATGTCAGCCTCATGTGATGTTATTCTATACTCCACAAATGAATGCAGTCCCTCTATGTCTGTCCCTCTCTTTCTAACTCATTTCACTTAGCATGATACTCTCCATGGAGATAAACATTCTTGTCAAAGCTAAATGAAATGACAGCATTTAATGATCTGCTTTTGTTTTTCAACTACTCATTCCTGGTAAGCAAAGACTTACTACATTTGGAATTTCTCATTGGACTCGGTAAACATCCTCGTTTGTCTCCAGATATATAAGACATCACACAGTCCAATTAGAGAACCTCTACTAACCAGGTTCAGTGTTTTCTGAGGTCCACATACAAACATTTGTAGTGATATTTGTGTATTGTACTCACCAGGCTTCCTGGGTTCTCCCGGCCCGTAGGAGGAGGAGGACTATACAGTTGAGAGGGTTGGCAGGCCAATCAGGAGTCTGTTTGGCATCCTGGCTCTCGTATGTAGCTTTGATGTCAGCAGCACAGTCAGCGAATGCCGCCTGAAGCTGAGAGACGGAGAATCAGCAGAACTGCCAAACTCACACGCTTCACGACTTCAGGAGATTCCACATGACCATCGTGTGACGTATTTTACCATTTGCCATTTGAGCACATGTGGACAGCACACATGGAAACACAGAAAGAAGAAAAAAAGGCGCTCTGCCATGTGTAATCTGATGAGCTGAATTTTCCACATATAATCCAATTACGAGTTTTCACTTTATTTTTATAGGTTTTTAGGCCACACACAGTGATAGGTTTGTGCTGAGGGATTACCCAAGGCAAGCTTGGGGGGGACCATATGTGATGCCAGGATATCAAAACCAGGCTGGCCATGTGCAAGACAAACGCTCTACCGGAATTACTATCATTCTGGCCTCACAGATTTTCATTTTAGATATGAAAACAAAAACAAGAAAATCCCACAAGTGACTAACATGTCACAACTGATTGTCTACTTTGAACTAGAGGAGTGAGAATTAACTTTCAGAACAGAATTCTTTTAGATACACAGTATCTAAAAGATACCTGTGTCAGAATTCTCCACGAGGCCTGAAAAGGCTGTCAGCATGAGTTTATACTAGGCAGTGTGTATCTGAAGCTCAGGGATTCAGTCCTACCTCTGGCACATGATGATCCCTTGCCATAAGTGTCAAAATCTCCTCTTTCAGGTCATTGCGGTAGGTGTGACCGTATTCTTTACAATCTTGAAACAAATAAATACCAACGTGAAAAAGTGATCACTGTCATAAACCTTCTGGCACAATTGGTTCACTGTTAAATGTCACCTATGTTTTTGGGCGGGTGAAACTGAGATGCTAATTTGATAAACTCCAGTACTATTCTAGAAAGACAGGGTGACTCATGGTTAGAACAGAGAGCAGCAAGCCAATGCCAGTAGCCTCCTAGTCCCACTCTATACTCAGTCACTGACTACATTGGCAAGACTTAATTTTTGAATTAGACAGAAACTGACAACCATTAACCTGATGGAACAGATATAACATTTTGTGCAGCCTATTTACATAGTTCATACAGAGCTGTTTCTCACAAACATTAAGAATCACTGTTCAGCAGTTCAACACGGTGCACAGCACCAGCAGGAACTCTGGGGTTGGGACATCTACATTCAGATTTGGGTGTGCTACATAGCATTCACCTCCCCTTTGTCATGTTGCAAGACAGTTCCAAGTTCACCCCTGTCATAAAGGAACTTACTGGATTGTTTTAGCTCATAAAATCTGATAGGCAAGATGAGCAAGATATGCAAGAGCACCTTGGAGCTAACTTAACTAATGCCTTCAATTCAGTTAACAATGAAAGTCTGTAGGGCGAGGGATGGAGCTCAGTGACAGAGTACAAATGTCCTATCTCTTAATTCCTATCCAAGCTAACATACTCAAGTAAGCTACAAAAATCAAAAATTTATTTCTAACATTGACAGCATGTTTGTTAATCAAAATGAAATACAGTGATGTATAAGCCTAGACACATAAGCTTAACACTAACCTTTCCAGATCTGAGGAATCACCTCCAGCCGATTAGCCACATCCAGTGCTTGAAGCAGATCTATCAGTGCTTGGCAATGAGGAAAGAACACCTAGTTAAGAGAGACAGAAATGTAGTTTGAAAGCAATAATTAGCACCGCCCCACACCGAAATACATCCACAGTAAGTGACAAGTTAACAAATGATCTTACTGAAGGTACCAGGTTTTTATACCACTTCAAGGTGACATCTATTTTTTCCATGAGACAAATCAAATTGAAAAATTTAGAACTGCAACAGAAAGAAAGAGTTTGTTTAAAACACTACATAATAGAGGAACAGGGCTGAGATGGCTCAAAAGGTTAACATGTATTTGCTGGACAGGACTCAATCCCTGGCACATTATGGCACCTTCAGAACCACTGGGAGTGATACACTCCCTCGACCCCTGCCCACAGCACATGCCAAGAGCAGCCTCCAGCACTGCCAAGTGTCGTCCCAAAATAAAATGAATGAATAAACATTTATTGCCTTCTTGTAATTTCAAAGTTGCAATAATTCTGAGTTACATGGGTATGCTCAGCACCTTTGGGCTGGAGCGATAGCACAGCAGATAGGGCGTTTGCCTTGCACACAGTCAACCTGGGTTCGATTCCTCCGTCCTTCTCAGAGAGCCCTGCAAGCTACTGAGAGTATCCCGCCCTCACGGCAGAGCCTGGCAAGCTACCCATAGCATATTCAATATGCCAAATACAGTAACAAGTCTCACAATGGTGCCCACTCAAGCAAATCGATGAGCAAAGGGATGACAGTGATACATGGGTATACTAACTGTGTTTTCTGCTTGCCAATGAAAATCTTACTTTCAACAATCATTCAGACTGCCTCAGCATACTCTCAGCAGACTAGGGATACCATTTTCTTTGTAAAAAACATACAATGTGAAGTAAGGATCTGAACATGAACTATCAGCACACAACATCTCCTTCTATCTCCCTCAACTCTTGTTTTGATATGTCATCTTCGAGCAAACCTGTTTTAAGAAGTCTTTTTGGGTTGCAGTATCTTATCTTTAAAACAAATGAGACTGTGGTCAGAGAGGAACAAAGGGCTGGTGAGGAGGCCATGAGTTCAACCCTGAGCACTATTGGCCCAAGTAATAAACCATCAGGTCCACAAAATTGGGCCAAGTGTTGTCAAGCCCCTTCTCAAACACTGCTGGGGAGATAGCATCCTCCACTAAAAAGGCTATGATGAAAGTTTTAGAGATGTGCCTTGCTAAAAATCCAAAAATACACAAGAGCATAAAAGGTAAAGATATGTGGATTCAAATATATAAGGAGAAAAAGCTTTAAAGAATATACCAGAAAGGTCAGCCTGCATTCTTACCACTGCTTGATTTTCAAAGTGCCCAATCACGAGGTCAGTGGCACACTGCCCGAGTAAGAAGACAGAAGGGCTAGGAAAGGTGCCTGCCCCACCTAGCATGGGTGCCAAAAGGTAGCCCAACAGTATAGGAGAGACTTCCAACACACTCACTAGTAGAAATTACGTCGATTGTCAGATCCGATGAATTTCCAGTTTTCTCCAGTGTTTAAAAGGTCATGTACTTGATAAGCAAGCTCTAGATCTTTCAGAGATGAGCACTGAAAATTTGCAAACAGCAAAATAAGTATCACTAAAATCCTTATCCAAATAGTGGCTCATTATATAAACAAACGTGGAGTTATTTATACTGATTCAGTGCTAGTACTGGTTAAGAGCAAATGAACCATAAAACACTTAGGAAAAGAACAAACCCCATATTCTGTGAAATTTAACACAGAATTCTGATCCGGTGATCACAGACATTTAGAATCCCTTCGACAAGAAGCATTTCACAGAATTCACCCCGCAACTTCTCTGCAGGAGCAGGGCTCCGTGAGTCCTAGTACCACCCACCTATGCAGCTACACGGTGTCAGCACAACACAAAATGTGCCTGGGTATGTGTGTTAAGACTAAGAAAAAATCTGAAAGACACCAACTAGATTATAAAGCTGAGGGAATGGGCTATGCTTATCAATTCAGAAACTGCTTTAATTTTTTTCCCCTGAGAAGCATGATAAATTGAAACACCAAACTTAAAAAAGCCACTCATCAACCTTAAAATTTACTAACAGAGAATAAAGACTGAGGTGCTTGTCCTGCTTGCAGCTGACCCTAGTCTGAGACTCATATATGCTCCCCTGAGCCTGCAGAAGTGGCCCCTGAGCAGAGCCAAAACTATGCCCTGAGCACAGCTGGGGGCTGCCCTAATAGATAAATATAAATGCCTTATGTGAACAGATATGAAAATAAATACACAATTACAGAGTAGGTAAGGAAGGGATGGTAGATGATTTAGCAATTTTAGAAATATGAAAGACATGAACAAAATAATGGAGTGAAAAAATGAGGGAGCACCCCGCTTCCCAGATACACCACCCAGCCGTAGAAAATGCATAAGGATAGCGATAGGAAATGGATCAAAGGAGAAAGGAAAACAAAAGCGAAGAAATGATACTTACAGCTTTCATGGCTGACTGAAAAAACATATCTGAAAATCAAAGTTCACAAGAGTCTGGTTACCGAAGTTAAGATGTATTTTGGGGTTAGTAACATCAATAACAGTCCTGGTCATAGAATTAATGTTGTGTAAGAAAAAAAACCTAAAGGAATTAAAAGCTCAACAGGAAGTGTACTGCAAAGCATCTACCGAAAGATCAAACCCTGTCCTCAACACAAGGTGTCTAGTAACTTGCACAGAAAGCAGGTTCTTCCTGTGACTACATAAGCTATATATGTTTTGGTTTTGAGTCACACTGGTAGTGCTCAGGGCTTACTTACTCCTGGCTCTATGCTCAGGGATAACTCCTGGAGGGGCTCGAGGGACCATATGGGTGCCGGGGATGGGACCCCAGGCAGCCAGTGCAAGGCAAGCGCCCTAGCCACTATACCAGTGCTCCGGCCTCCACAAGCTATTTCTGTACTTACCATCATCCACATCCTTTGGGGAGAATTTCTTTCCCGTCAATTCTTCCATGATTTCATAGATTATGTGGGTTGCGCCTGTTGAAGGACTTTCTGCAAAACAAGGCAAAATGGGCTTGACCCAAGCCTATTTCTGGTGCCAGTGCCCAGACCTGGCACAGAGGTCACCTGCCCCTTCCTCTATCCCAAGACCGGGCGCACTTCAGGTCAGGAAGCAGCTGCAGAACACACATGTCACAGGGCAGTGTCCAAGCCACAGGTCTGTGTTCTCGTGTTCCCCAGGTTTCCCAACCCTTTCGGCAAGGCTCTCCCATGGGGATTCCAAACAAGGTCACAGCTGCCATGACAGTGATAGGAAGGAAAGGCCACTCCTCTGCCTCAGTGACTTTAGTAGACGCTGGGCACTACTGGGATGAAGGTGTTTTACACTTGACCTAACAGTCATGCACAGCCAGGTACTACTGTACATAGCTCTGGAGAACAAAGAAACTGCAAACTCCTGTGCCTTCTGACCACTTCTAACAGTATGAAGACATTTAGAGATTTGCCTCCCCTCCCAGTCAGCTCATTTACACCACAAAAAAACAAACAAATAATAAAAAAAAAAAACAATGCAGTCAGTGCTCTCATAGTATTTTGCTCAAAACGGAAACAATTGGTAAATTAGCTATTCTTAATTCATATGCAAAGGTGATCTAGAACTGGTCATATGAATTTAAAGGGACGTTCTTTTTTGAAACTGGTTCAACATGTATCAATGTAACATAATCTCATACATACCCTGTTGATAAAACAGCTGAATAAGGTAGTGATATGTTGCAAGCGAGGGTTCTGAAATGACCAGGAAGATTAGAAAATTAAAAGAAGAAATGCTACAAGTCCAACACTGCTCTCCAGAATAGGGGCCCAGTGAACTGAGAACACAGTGACACTAGTACTGAGAGGAAAGACTAGGCTCTTCTTTCCTTTGAATAAGGAAACCACAGGCTCACTGGGTTTAAGAATCAAAATGATTAAATTATATTTAGTTACTGAAATGTCTTAACTAATCTATCTGTAATATGACTCTTTTTTTCCCCTCTTCACAACCAGTTCTGTGCTCAGAAGTCACTTCCTGCAGTGCGCTGTAGTAAATCTAGCCACTGCTTGCAAAACATGCACTCAACCCCCTAAGCAATCTCTATGGCCCTGATGTCCATTTCAGAATACCAAAGCAAGGCTGACCAGATAGTCCAATATAGGAGGTCTGGATTTGATTCCCACAAGATCCTGAGTACTGCCAGGAGTGACTCCTGAGCACAGAGTTGGAATAAGCCCCTGAGCACAGCAGGGTGTGGACCAAAACAAAAATAACAAAACACTTTACAAACACTAAAGTGGATCAAAGTGAACCGAGTCCCAAAATAACCTTCAACAAATGAAAGCATATAGAATATCGAGGTATATTCAAATTTAATATTGGATTCAAATTCATAATTATGCTAGAAAACATCACAGGATTTAAAATGATCTAACTTGGAAGTCAGTAATCTGCCCAAGAATTAAGGTGCAGTCCATAAAAGCACTGACACCACTAAGAGAACACTATGAGCAGCCTTAGAGAACACAAAGACACATCACACAGGAGGTCTGCCAAATGGGAGAAAGATGCAATCACAGCACACTAGAGAAGCTGCTCTCACCCAGAACCCCTGGTGGCCTGACCCCGGGCACCCCCTCACCTATCCCGATGGCTTTCATCTCCCGAAAGGTCTGTAAGGCTGGCGATTTTCCAAATGCATAAAATCTTCGTAGACACTTCAGAATGGTATTAAAAGTCTGTAGATTTGGTTTTACATTCTGTGCAGCCATTTGTTTCAGCAGCTCCTGTTTAATCCACATAGAGATTATTATTAACATCTAGTGGATTAATCTGCTCAGTAAGATAACATTATATACTGCAAAAGAATATGACTTTAAATATAGTGACGGGATTAAAGGACTATATATAAAGGAGGTTATGGAACACTGCTCTTCAATAAAGGCTTGAGAGAAAAAATAAGTGGCTCCAAGAGGTCTCTCATGCAATGTTGGGTGTGCCCCTCCCCCACCACAACTAAGTCTCAATAAAGCAGATTAATAAATGTTTCCCTAAACTGTGTTAGTCAGTAGGCCAAAGACATTGCATTTTAGAGAAGGTCCAGCTACCCCTGAGCCCTAGCAGGTCTTCAGATGTCAACACAAGGACAGACTAGAACGATACTTTGCTTTTTAATTTTCAGGAAGGTGCAGGGGACCACACCCAGCAGTGTGCAACGGCTATTCCTGGTCCTGCCCACAAGGATCACTGCTGGCACTGCTGAGAGGACCATAAGTGGTTCTGGGGACTGAGCCGTGGTTGGCTGCATAAAACACAGGTGCCTTAAGCCATGTACTATTTCCCCGCCATTTGCAATCACGGATTTTATTGTTGGCTGCGGAGCTGCTCAGAGGCCAGTGATGTTGGGGGCCAGGACGTCAGGGGAAACACCGTGCTGGCGCACAAACCCAGAGCCTCAGGTAGGGAAGACGTGGGCTGTACACCTGAGTCACATCTCCTATCTTTTTCTTCTTTTTTAAATGAAAAAGCACATTCCTACTGCTGTGATTCTCCAACCCAACCAATTCAATTTTTCAAAGCTTACCCAGTAAAATTTACTTCAGTAAGTACATTAGTTTTATAATTACGAGAAATCAAAGAACAAAGCAACCTAGATCTCACTAAGGTCTACGTGTATTCTTCAGGTCATGAAATATTTTCTGAGGCTGTGGTGATAGCACAGCAGGTAAGGCGTTTGCCTTGCACACGGCCGACCAGGGTTCAATTCCCAGCATCCCAGGTGGTCCCCCAAGCACTGCAAGGAGTAATTCCTGAGTGCAGAGCCAGCAGTAACCCCTGTGCACTGCCAAGTGTGACCCAAAAAGAAAAAAAAAACACACCAAAAGAAGAGATTTTTTTCTTTTCGCATCTTGGAATAAGGAGTTATTTAAATGACAGAATTGAGAGATTTCTCAGAAAAGAATACAGCTGCCAGGATACAGCAATTCTGTTTCTTGGTTTCCTTTTCTGTCCTTCTGCCAAAAAGGACAAAATTCCCTCCCACCGCCGAGATGTGATCCCGGGGGCCACACACATGTGCGGCCTCTCCGCAGCTGCACAAGCGTGAATCCAGACCCAGCAAAACCTCTTTCGGCGTGGGCAACTCCTCGCAGAATGTCTCCAGCCTGAGAACTAAGCCTTGGCCCCGTGCCCGCCCAGGAGGGGAAAGGTATTTTTCTCTCTCGCCTCTTTCTCTCCGGGGATGAAGGGCGCGGTGGCCGCCATAATAAGACGACCACAGATTGGGTTTTCAAGCCTGCAATTATCTAATATCTGGAAGAAATCTCCCTGGACTTCTTGTTAAAGTACAGAAATTCAAAACCACGCGGCCGCAGTAGCGGCCGCGCGACCTTATTTGTCTTCACAGTAGGTCTGAATCTAGTGGGGTACTCCTAACAACAATAGTGACGTTTGTGTTGAAATATTGAATGTAACAAAAGTAAACAGAATGTAAAATGAAACTTATCAGTTACAAGGTAGGGGGTGGGGGGGCGGGATGGGAGGTGTACTGTGTGGGGTTTTTTTTTTTTTGGTGGTGGTATATGGGCACTGGTGAAGGGATGGTTGTTTCAGCATTGTATAACTGAGACCTAAGCCCGAAAGCATTGTAATCTTCCACACGGTGATTTAATAAAATAAAATAAAAAATAATAAAAAAAAAGGACAAAATTCCAAAGAGCACATGCACACCATTCTTCACGGCAGCACTTAGCAAGCAACTAGGTTACAGAACAAATCTGGGTGTCTGATGACAGATGAGGGGATCACACAGTGTGGCAGACACGCAATGGAATACTACATAGCTGCAAGAAACAATGAAATTATGCAATTGACAGCAACTCAGATGGAACTGGAAGATTTCCTGTTAAGTCAGTCACAAGTACAAATTCCAGAAGAACTCACTTATCTGTGGTAGACAAAGTAACAAAATAAGGAAATATAAAACATAAAAGGGGATAGCTAGATTACCCTTCACCCTGGAGTACAGAAATAAGGACAGGGGAGGGAAAAAACTGAGGGCTGGTGGGGAGGGGGCTTCTGGGGAAGGAGTGTTTAGTAGGTGAGTTAAGAAAAGGGGGCAGATGGTAGGAACCAGGGGCCTCAGATATACTGGCGGCAAAATGTGTGCTATCTCTACAGACCCAAACCACAGAGCCGACACTGAATACACGGTACCCAGATCACAACAACCAAACTTGAATAGACTCCTGCCAAGGAGGGAGCTCAGGAAACCTGTGAACACTGATGGTAGGACTGGTGCTGGGACACCGTATGCTTGAAATTCAACTATGAGTAACTTTGTGAATCACGACACCTCTTATGGTCCCTGAGCACCCCCGGAGTGATTCCTGAGTGTAAAGCCAAGAGTGTGGCCCCAAAACAACAAAACAACAGGGCAGCCAGGACAATATGCAGATAACCCACAGTGCACTCAGCAGGGCCAATCAGACTCACACAGTTGATGCACCAACCCAGGCCTCCCCACCTAAAAGTACCTGCATCTGTTAGAAGACAAAACAAAGGTGAAATATTCTTACCAGTACACTATTCCACTTTCCTTCAAATCTTTCATTTGTCAACCACGTTGTTGCTTCGATCAATGCATTGAAAGTGTAAACATCAGCTGAAAGAGGAAAACTACTTTTAACAGAATTTGGGGTTGACTGATCCTCAGTGGTCCTCTCATATAAAATGTGGTTTGTGAGCTCTTCTCACATGTGTCCATCTCTCTCTGCATTTCTTTTAGTCCTCCTTCATTTAGTAATCCCACAGGAAAGCAGATGCATGCAAGCCAGTGACTAAAGCAAGATTCAAAGAGTTCATAGGCTCAAAAGAAATGAAAGCAGGAGGGAAGGGAGTTCTCCAGATATACTCACCATGGAGTCTGTTGTTTAATAATGCAGTGTACAAGTCTAACGCCTGCGTATAAGCTCGGTGCTAGAAAAGGGAAAGATTAAAAAAAAAAAAGATTAAGCAATCAATAAATGTATTTGTTGAAAAAAAAAAAAAACAACACCCGAAAATCTAATGCTCTAGGGTTTGAGAAAATAGCTGTGAACAAAACAGCATCCTGGTCTCATGAAGCTGATCTAATATTTCTGACTGGGGCCAACTGCAGCTTTAGGTGACATTCTGGGGACATTTTTAGTTGTCACAATTGGGGTGGTGAGGGTCAAGTCTGGCAGTGGGTCTGGGGGAATCAGAACATTTTGACGAGGCGCTGGGAAGCCCCCACAACAAATGACTGGCTTCAAATATGAATGCTTCTCAGGCTAAGAAACCCTGACTTAGTGGAACGAAAAAAGAAAGTATTCTTTAATTCTTAGTTCTTAATAATTCTTAATTCTTAAAATTAATTAAGTATTCAAAAAGAAAAACCAAATAAAGTCCCAACAAGTTACCTTCACCATTCCTCGGATCATGGTGCAATAGGAATGTGCATTTTTCTCTGGCATTAGAGCAAAGATTCTTTCAGCATTGTTTTTCGCCCTAGACACAACAAGCACATAAATGTGAACCGGGGGAAAATAGACGAAGGTGGGGGCGTGGGGACCAAACATGGCCAACTACATTTCACAAAGTTCTAAGCACTACCGTGTTAAACATTAACCCTACGTGTTTCAGGCTTCCTCAGTGAACTTCCCTTTCTCCTCCTCCCAGAAAAGCTCTCTGCGCTCTTTCGACAATCCCTAATCCTGAGTTTATCTCTAACTTTTCAACTGTGCTTTGCCTCTCACTGTCAAAATTCCCCAAGTCAGGGCTGGTTACTTATGAGTCAAACTTATTGGTAACCCTGGTCTTTGCATTTACAGTGAATTACTTGCTTTTCTATTTTCCTTATAGCCTCTTTATATTTTACCACAGAGCAACATTGTTTGCTTAAACACAGCACTGGAGCACTGTCACTGTCATCCCATTGTTCACTGATTTGCTCAAGCGGGCACCAGTAACATCTCCATTGTGAAACTCATTACTGTTTTTGGTATATCAAATATGCCACGGGTAGCTTGCCAGGCACTGTCATGCGGGCGAGATACTCTTGGTAGCTTGCCGGGCTCTCCGTGAGGGATGGAGGAATTGAACCCAGGTTGGCGGCGTGAAAGGCAAACGCCCTACCTGCTGTGCTATTGCTTAAACACAGAAAGACCATTAATGTTATACTACTAATATCTGGGAGTTGACTGACTGAAATGTACCTACTCGTGGGCACCCATCATAATTACTTGACTCAGACTTCGGTTGCTGTAGTGCCTAATACCCTATAAAGAGAGGTCCTGCCATGGGACGGGTATGGATCCGGGGCAAGTGGTGAAGCTGTCCCGGCATCAAAATTGGATACCCTACACTTTGTGAACTCACAATACACTAAGCATTATTTGCATACAATTTCAAATAATTCATTCGCCAATAATGGGTCATAGTTATTCTGAAAATGGAAATAACTCAGGCTCAATGACCTTACGTTGTCCAAAGTTTGTCAGTGACAGAAGGACTGAAAAGGCATTTTACGATGCCTTTTATATAGGTAAGTACTGAGCCAAGAGCAAAGTCAAGTTTTCCAGAGACAATCGACCTGAATCTTGCCATCACCCAGGATATATAGATATTATACCCCAGAAACCATATGCCTAGTAAAAAATAAAGACCACCTGTCATACTAACTTAGTTTCTCTCTCAGAATTTGGAACCAGGATCTGAGTGAGAATGGCACTTAGAGTCCATGATACTATCCACTACATGAAATTATAAAAATACATCGAAAATACTTCACTTTTCACTTCAAAGTAAATTTTAGGTAACAGGAGATTTCCTTCTTTAGATACACAAACACAGTAGTTTTGTCTAGACACTTTTGCTGATATAAACTGGCAAATAATTAAACGTGGTTCTTTGTTCAGAAATGATGTCTGGGAAGGAGACAACACAACATGCTCTGCCTGTAGGAAGCCCACACTGCCCCGAGCAGCATCACATGGTCACTGAGCACTGCCAGGAACACATGCCAACACCAAGCTGGGGAGTCGCAGCACCAGCTCTCCAAAGCCCAGAACAAAACAGAGTAACAATTCTTGCTTGCTGGAAAAATCTCTTAATTTAGAACTATATTACAGCATGCACGAGCGCGAGTATGTATTTTTTCCCCCCACTAGTCTTTGAGTCATACCTGGTGATGCTCAGGAGTTACTCCTGAGCTCTACACTCAGGAATCACTACTGGTGGTGCTTGGGGAGCTAAATGGGACGCAGGGTATCAAAACCAGGTCAGTAGCTGTCTTCTCTCCAGCCCATGGGTCTCTTTTTTGGTTTGTTTTAGGGTTTTTTGGGAGACTGAACTTGGTTCGACCACATGCAAGGCAAGCATCCTACCTGCGGTACAATTATCTCCAGCCCCCACATGTGTACTCTTAAGCAATCAAAGTTATTGAATCTTTGGGAATTAGAGCTATCTACTGCAAAGTAGGATTACTAATGAAACTATTACAAAGGCCACAGAGCTAACTGAAGGAAAAAGAGAAAACCAAATATGGACAGCTAGTGTTAAAGAGGTAGAGATTTATTTTTAATAGAATCACTGTGAGATGCAGTTACACAGCTTTCAAGATTGAGTTTCAGTCATAAAATGATCGAACACCCATCCCCAACCAGTGTATATTTTCCACCACCAATGCCCCAGTATCCTTCACGCCACCCCCCACCCCCCGCCCCCTGCACTTCTATGGCAGACAACTTCCTTCTTAGAGAGGTAGAGATCCTATGGGGGAAAATGCTGAAGAAAATACCCCTTAAGTGTCAATTATGGAATTTTACCACACTGTAGGTAAAACTTACAACATTACGGGATCAATACCTTCCTTCTGGGAGATGGGGAACATCCCAGGCAGTGGAATAAGCCACAATGCAAGCTCTGTAGAACATACCTCCATGTAACTTTGTATAATTGATGAACAGGCCTCTTCTTCGGCTTCTCACTATCTTCCTCTGTGGTCTCCTCCTGAAATGAACCAGCATGGAAAGAATTAAGCATCTGACAAGGGTAGCTTATAGAGCAAAAGCCTATGCCGGGCGAGAGGATCTGGGCTCGGGGAGCAGCAGGGACACACCTGGAGGCGGCAGGGCAGGACAGAGCCAAGACCTGAGACTCTGGCGCTCAATTAGCCACATGAGCCATCTCCCACCCCAATAACACTCTTTGATACTTTCCCTTACTCATACAAAAAACTTTTTATTAAAATGGAATCACATACTGTGTAGGTCCTAGTTTCTTCAAATATGGTCACAATCCCATCTGAGGTCATGCAACTAAATATGGGGGTCAAAAAAAATAACTGGCAACAGTAAAAGGTTGAATGTCCCAACAATAAAAAATTTAATTATCAAATATGTAATGAATCTAGGCTTTTTTTTGTTTTGGGGGGGTCACACCTGGTGATGTTCAGGGGTTACTCCTGGCTCTGCAATCAAGAATTACTCCTGGTGATGCTCGGGGACTATATGGGGTGCCAGGGATCAAACCTGGGTCTGTTGCATGTGGAGCAAGAACCTTATCCGCTATCGCTCCAGCCCCTAAATCCAAGGTGCTTTGGGATTGTTCATGGTGCACTGACTTTCAGAGGGGGCAGGGGTGAGGGGAGACCTTCCCTGCCCATTCCTCAGTGTTCCCAGCGGTGCTCAGATCACGCAGTGCAGGAGGTTGAATCCAGCAAAGCTGGCTCAGCCCTTCGAGCTCTTTCTGACCTGCTCAGACTCCTTAACAGTATTTTTAGAAACTGGGGATGTGGCTCATTGGTAAAGTACATGCCCTGCATGCAGAGGACTCAGGTTCAACATCTGGTAACCAGAAAAAAACTCTGTTCAAAAGAAAGACTTTGTCTGCCTTTGTCTATATGTAGGCAAAACTTTCTCTTTTTGCGGGAGGGGGAGGAATATCTGGACCACACCTGGCTGTGCTCAGGGCTGACACTTGACTGTGCTGGGATTTCATTCCTGTACACCTTTCCTGGTGGTGTACAGGGAACCAAACGTGATGCTGGGGACTGACGGGGTCGGTCTGGTACAAACCAAGTGCCTCAATCTCTGTACTACCTACTCGAATTCGGTCCACACAGACAAAACTGTCTGGATTTGTCTGGGCCAGCTCTTCTGCTATTTACAGTGACAGAATGGGAAAACCACACTGGCTCTGCACCACTATGGCTTGTTCTTGTTTTGGGTCCACACCCAGCAGTGCTCCGTACTTGAGTACTCAGAGGCCATGCAATGCAGGAGTGGAACCCACCAATTTCTGTCTGAGCTCTCTTACTCTACCCTGCTCCACTCTTTAACCACGTACCCCAAAGCAAATCTCCACTACCCTGGAACAGAGCACAAGAATTCTCCTTCCCCCTTTTATACGTACAAAAACTTTTAAAACATTACCATCTCTTCTGATTGTTGCTGAAAATGGTGGTAAGCGGAGGGTTCTTGGTCACCATAGTAACACAATAAATCCAAGAGACTATTAGTTGTTTCCAGAGACACAGGAGTTTCTATGGGTAAAGAAAAAAAGGCAAGAAGCCTTTGAGCTTCAAAAACCCTTTCAGTTAAAATTCTTCCCTTTCTTGGTTATTTAGTACCATCAACATCTTATCCAAAGATAATATGTACACTCCATAATAATTGAAATACTGGAGTGAGGCAGAGAAATAATCCCTACTAACCAGTGTGGTTTGACATCTAAGATTAAAAAACCAAGATGAAGTGTCAGTGAAGTATCACTATACCCATGAGAATATTCCAAGTCTGTACTCACAGAGCTGTAGTGATTTTTTTTGGGTGGGGGAGAAGGGTGCAGGGGCAAAAACTCAACAGTGCTTGGTATAGGGGCAATCAGGCCTGCACCTGAGATGCCAAAGGCATATGATGCCAGGGCTAAACCCAGGGCCTGGCACATGCTAGGTAAGTGCCCTAGCACTTGATCCAGTCTTCTCAGCCCTATCTGGTTTTCACAAGCATCTCCAAACCAAATCCTCTGCAAATTACTGCCACTTAAGTTTTCCCGGTCCAGTTCATTCTTACAAGCGCAACCAAAACTATTTCACTAGGATGCGGGCCTTGAGATTATTTTTGTGGGGGGAGGGAAATGAGGGGGGTCACTGACATACCCCTCGTGGCACTCAGGGCTTACTCCTGGCAGGGCTCAGGATGCTTGGTCAGCCTTGTGTAAGCTGCTCTATCGCCCTGGCCCCATAGTCGGTATTATTTTGAGTGGTTTAGTTCATTTTTCCCCACTTGGTTTTTATTCTAAATCACTCAATAAACTTAAAGGACGCTGCTGCTTCCTTTAAGATCATGGGAGTTAACATGCCGTGTAATCTACATGTGGACAGTCACCGTGAGGAATCAAGTCACTCATTCAAAATGACTGATTCAATAGAAATAGAATCAAGGCACAATTAGTGTTACAACTAGAACCAGTACCCAAATGGCAGACTCTGCAATTTAGTGCTCCTTCCTTTATAAACACAGGGTAACAATATAATACACGTCCCTCCACACATCAACACTGAAAGCAAGGGCAGAGCTCAACCGACTGGAGAGCAAGCACTGCATATGGGAGTTCTGGGCTGAATCTCCTACTCCACACTGTTCTCAGGAGCAATGAAGCCCCTGACCACGGTCTGGTGATGACCAAAACTCAAAGTGAAAAAAAAAAAAAAACAGAACAAAGCTCAGAACAGCTGTGTAATTGTAACACTAGAAAATATAAATGAAAAAGTTCCAACTTTTTCTCACCTACAATTTAAAAATAAAGCTAAGGTCAAAGAGACAGTACAACAGAACAGGCATTTGCCCTGCACACAGGCTACCTGATCTGATCTTAGATAATGCACATGGGCCCCCCAGCTCCGCCAAAAGTGATCCTTAAGTGAGAGCTAGAAGTAAGCTCTGAGCATAAAAGGGTGTGGCCCAAAAGAAGAAGCAAAAAAAAAAGTTATTTAGTAAACCATTAGCAGATCAATGTAACTATCAAACACAGTACATAAAACAGCATTTCTAACTTCTACTCACAACTAATCTGAGTATATAAATGTTAATTCCAAGCACACTTTGCTAGACAGGCTGCAAATAAACTTAGTCACCTGCTTGTAAGAGCTGATCAAACATGTTTACAGAAGCTTTCACTCTTCTGAGCTTGATCCGCTCCTGCAGGGCAGCCTCACTTACATCTTCAATCTGAGGTTCAAAGCACTCAGGCATTAAACACTAGGAAAACAAGATACCAGTGTTACTGTTAGGACATATAGGCAAAGGCAAGTAGGACAAAACTTTTATTAATATCAAAATAAAACTTCATTGATCTCATTCGTGTTTTTCATGGACCAGAGTTCTTTATCTTAACACAAAAGTCTTTATAGTGGAAGAAAAGGAAAGTAAAAGGGAAAGGACCAGAAAGATAGTACAGAGGGTAAGGATCTTGCATGCATGCACCCCACTCCAGCTTGATCTGTGGTACCACATACTTCCTCGTGTCCCACAAGAATAATCCACGAGCACAGAGACAGGATTAACTCCGAGCACTGTGGAATATGGCCCACCTCCCACTCCCTGGCCCCCTCAACAAAAATAAGTCTCCAGTTTCAATGATTAGACATCTCCTAGCTGAGGAGAATTTAGAGGTTAAACTAAATTAAACAAACATTTAATCCATATTTAAGAATCCCATTTCCAGTTAAATTTTGCAACTTTAAGTTTTAGACTTTAGTATTTTCCCTCTCTTCAGTTAAATACTTGGCTGAAAAAAATCAGGAAGCCTGAACTAAGATCCCGGCTATGGTCATTCATTCATGTGCTGAGGTCTTCCCTCTCCCAATCTTGCTTAAAAACACTGCACAGCACACATAGTTTTCTTTGTGATGCTTCTTTCACTCTAAGTATGTGTTGCACCAGAGTATGCGAACTTTAATTCAAAACTAATTGAATCATAAACTTTTTTAATGTACACTACTTAAGGAGACCTTAAGTAGATGTTAGGGAAATCAAAACACTTTTGAGTACTCTGATAATGGGTACCAAAGAAGCGAGGGAGATGGTGAACAGCACACATTCACTGAGTGTGACAGCACTGTCTGCCCCAGATGCAGGGGACACACAGAAGGAAAGCATCCAGCCAAAGGGAGCCAACACAGAAAACTGTTAGCCAAAAACAAAAGGAAAACAGCACATCAGTAAACAGCCACAGCCAAGATCTTAGCTCAGGCTTCTTGAGATTTTAAGCCAAGTATTTATTTTTATTGTTCTAAGAGCCAGTCCCAGCAATGCAATGATGGAGGGTGGGCGGAGGTTGAGAGAAAGAGATGCTGCACAGAGGTGGAATGGGGAGGTCAAGGTAGAGAGAAAGAGAGAGAGATAGAGACTGAGAAATCCACCTAAAGTTTCCTGATATTTTCAGCCAAATATGTATGTTTATTGTTCTAAGAGCCATGCCGGGTCATGTGAGAAAGGGGTGAGTCCAGTGGGTGAGTGCATGTATATGAGAGGAGAGAGTCGGGTCATGTGAGAAAGGGGTGAGTCCAGTGGGTGGGTGCATGTATATGAGAGGAGAGAGTCGGGTCATGGGAGAAAGGGGTGAGTCCAGTGGGCAGGTGTATGTATGAGAGGACAGAGTTGAAGGCCCAGGGCTCCACCTCAGGGCCACATGCAGGGTTCTATCCCATGTGCCACATCTTCACTCTAGGAGCCGTCATTTTGCCCACACAGTGCCATTGGCTTCCTCACCCCGGAACTCAGTGCTCTGGAGCACAGGGTTGGGCGAGGCATTTCCAGGGAAGTGGGGAAGTGCTGAGAGGAGTTGCATGGGACAAGGTGCCTGAGGTTACTCCCCAGTGATAAACCCAGGTGGGCAGAGTCAGCTTCCCTCCCCACCAAGCGCAGCAAGATACTCTTCAGATACTCTTCGGGACATTTGAGTTAAAAATGTTACAAGCAGAGTTAAAAGCAGAGACAGCAGCAGATACACAAACAGCTAAAAGGAATGTCATGAACCAGGATTTTAGGAGCAAAGAGAAAGTGACTGAGTACAGAAACCTAAGATATCATTGTTCAAGGAATAGATGAGAACGCTCCTGAAAGTATCTAAAAAAAAAATGAAAGAGGTAAAAAAAATCTAAGAGCCCAGTGTTACAAAAGCTAAATGTGGAAAATAAGAAGCAAATACACAAAGAAGAAATTAAAAGGGGCTAGTATTGAAAAAGCTTATATAGACTAAAAGATGTTCATTCCAACATTGAAGGTATTCAAACGATTACTCCAATATTAGTTATTAGAATCTGGTTAATTTACAGTACTTTCCAAATGTCAGTTACTTCTCCTTACCGGTATATGAGGTTCAGCTATGTCCTTCTGAAAATATTTAGGATGTGAATTAATAATAAACTTTGCTGCATTCTCTCCAGACTTCTTTGCCAATAAAAATGAATGCTAAAATAAAGAAATAATTCAGTTAATGGTATTTACATGTAACAGGTAGCAAAGTCATACCCTAGGCATGAATTTTTACTGTTGTTTTCCTCCCTAAAGAAAAAAGAATGTATAATACATGGACTCCTTATACAAATTAATTATAATCATCTCCCATTGTGATGGGTGAGATGACTTCAGGTTACTTTTTTCTTTTCTTTTTTCATGTCAGCATGAGGGGCCATTTATTGTTTTGGGGTTGTGTCCTCCCCCACATTTGGGAGGGATCTCCCCACCATCAGGTTATATTCTATACAGTTTAAGATACAGAAAAACAATTTAAATTCTGTGGTTGCTACAATGTGAAGGAAAGTTAAGTGTTAAAAATCTAACCCTAACCCTCTCCACAGACCAACTCTAAAACTTCCTGGTTAATTTCAGAAAATCTACCAAAAATACAAGCACCTATTTTTCAAAGGTTTTTCTAACATACATAGGCACTCTTGTGTCCACACGAGCAAAATAAAACTGAGCAATGTAAGTTATTAAAAAATACTTACAGATTCCGATGCAGATGTTGGTATGAGATAAGGATCATCCTGAAAGGCGTATGGGACTGCTGTGACATCCTGTGGAGAAGAGTCTCTTCAGTGACATTTTTTGGGAGGGGCAGGGAGGTTGTTTTGGTTTTTAGGCCTTAGGACCACACAGGGCTTGCTTCAGGGCTTACTCCTGGCTGTGCACTCAGCAATCACTCCTGATGGTACTCAGGGGACCACAGGGGTGCCAGGGATTGCCTGGGCCATCTGTGTGCAAGCCTCAGTGAGATTTTCAATGAGGACCGTGCAAATTTTAGTGATAATTAAAAATTGTTACTTTTAATTGTTTAATTATATTTAGAATATACATGCTAATGTATAATATATAAGCCTTTCTATATATACATATACAAATAAAAAAACACTAAAACCTGAATAAACTCAGTTTTGTCAGACTGAATTATAATTATACGCAACAGAAAATAATCAATGATACCCCAAAAGCCAAAAACAGTAACAACAGATCTCACAATGGAGATGTTACTGGTGCCTGCTTGAGAAAATCGATGAGCAACGGGATGACAATGCTACAATGATACCCCCAAATCAGTCCTGTCCGAGGCATAGCCCACAGCAGGCAGTGACTGGGAGTGATTCCGGGTTCTGTGCTTAGTGGGTCCATGCAGTGGTGGGGATCAACCAGGGTATGTGAGGCCTTAAATTCTGGTGTTTTATGATGGTTTGAGAATGAGGGGGTGTTTGGAGACATATCTGGCAGTGCTCAGGGCTTACTCCTGAAAGTGCTTAGTGCTTGGGGACTATACCAATGCCAGGGATTGAACAGGGACTGATCAGACTTTACTATCTATACACTCTCTCTGTCCCCAGAGACCCAAACCTTACATGGTTTTGCATACAAGAGCACCAGATCTGATCCCTAGCACAGTACAGTCCCAAGCACTTTCAGGTGTGGCCCCAAACAACAACAAAAAGAGGGCTGGAGCAACAGAACAGTGGCTAAAGCATCTGCCTGCCTCACACAAGGTCGACCCAGGTTCAAGCCCAGTCCCATCAGGACTAAGCCTGAGCAAAAGATGAGTCTATCACCAGGTTTATGTCAATTAGAGACGAGGGATTAATCCTCTGAATTAACTAGTATGGGCTGAATCAGTTTCTTCTATTTCTATTTTCCTCCCAAACTAGCTAGTTCCACTGATCCTGAGTTCCTGCTCAGCTGGAAGGTACCACAGGAACCCCAAGAGGAGATTCTTTGTCTTGTCTTACCTCATTAAATTATTCTGCTATTTTATTACAACATTCTATACGGTTCAATTTTCTGAGGAATACTTACCCTCTATTCCCAAGTACACACTTAGAACTGTCCTCAAATTACTCCCTTTTCTCCCCTTTCTCAGATTCCCCTTCTGCAGTTCTTCTGGGACCTTTGATTCCTAAGGCAAACCCGCCGATACCCAAATTTCTTCCAGCCCCCTGATGCCTTGTCCTTGAGAGTCCTGTGGCTCTCAAGGGAGGCAGTATTTTTCAGTCCTATCTTCCTGCTGCCATTTTTAATACCCAAGTCCCCTCCGTGCCTACTGGCTACCTACCTGCCCCCCTTGAGTAATACGGCAAGTATATCACAAAAAGAAATACAGTTCTAGAGCAAGTGCCCCAGGCTCCTCCCTGATCAGCTCAAGCAGTTGGAGCAGGCTCTGATTCCCCACCAACATTCGAGAATACTAATCTGGGAACCCGTTTAGATGCCATGCTGGATTCCTTATCACACAGTCTAGTCCAATCCAATTTATTCCTGAAATTATTAATCTCCTTCCTATTTTATTTCAATAAATGGCACTGACCACGTTGCAATCCAGCTGGATGGCATTTTTCTTCTATTCAGTGAAACTGTTACCAGACTGAGCCAATTCCAGCGCCTTAATAGCTCTGCCTACCAACCCCACTGTCTCTTTGCTAATTGCCACTGAGTGCAAGGCATTCCTTATACATCCAGCCAATACTGAGTACTTCTTACGTGCTAAGTACTAGTCAAACACTAGAGACCCCCAGGCCCAAAAATACCCCTACTCTAGGAAAACACAAAATACACAGGGAATTAAAAGATGGCTACTACGCAAAAAAAAAAAATTAACAATGATCACACTGAAAAGGTAATCACAAAGCTAACAGAGCCAGCTGCTTGGCAATGGAACAAAATATTTGGCTTTTTTAAACTCACGTTCCATATTCTTAGCGTGGCCTGGACACAATTTCCCACAGCTGATCTGAAGATAACCCTGCGTGACAGTACAAACTATCCCCCGGGAACACACATCGCATGAGCTCACTCTTCAGAATATTAAGTTTGTAAGTAACACAGGTATAGTAGGTATATAGAATTTCAAGAGTTTCTAACAGGAAACTAAATCCAGACTTTATCATCCTAACAAGACCACTTCAAAAACTTTTAAGACTCTTGTCACATGAAAGTTGTTTGACTTAAGACAATATTTAAGAAAACTGTTCTGGATTCACAGACATTTAATTCTGCATAACAAAGAGGTGTGAATAATAAACACATTTGTTATTAGCTATTCTAGATGCAAAACCGCAGAATTCTTTACTTACCCTGTTTACTGTGGATGCAAGAGCCTGAAGAACAGCCACTTTATCCCTAAGAATAAAAACCACAAGTTAACCCTTGTCAGGACTTTTCATACAAAACAAACAATGGGTTCTCCTCTCAGAGTGGAGGGGCTCATAAAAGTCCATTAGGTCTGTAGTGACACTCATGCAATAGTCTTAAAAGACTGCCATTCAGATTCCTCAATAGCCTCTAAAGGGGATATTTTTACAGGCAATGTCCCAAAATTTTTTTCTTAAATAAATATACCAGAATCTTCAGGTCACTCAGGGAAGACCTATTTTTTTTGTGTTTAAATACACCCAATTAAAACATTTCTACAAGAACTTTTATGCTAAATAGGCAGTTCAAAAAAGAAAAACAAATTTAAAAAACAGGCAGTTAGGGGGCTGGAGCAATAGTACAGCGGATAGGCCATTTGCCTTGCATGCGGCTGACCTGGGTTCGATTCCCAGCATCCCATATGGTCCCCCGAGCACCACCAGGAGTAATTACTGAGTGCAGAGTCAGGAGTAACCCCTGTGCATCTCAGGTGTGACCCAAAAAGCAAAAAATTAATAAATAAATTTCAAAAAATAGGCAGCTCACTCAAGGATCTTTTTATTGAGTTAAAAGGGAAGTGTTTTGGGTTGAGACTGCTGTAAGAAGTGAGCATATGTTTTCACACAGGAGGCATCTTTGTCAATCCTGGTTCACTGCCAAGAATGACCATCAACCAATAGACCAGGAGTAGCTCCCAAGCACTGACAGGTATGAATGCCCCCCCCCCAAAAGAGATAAAAAAAAAAAAATTTTAGTCAGCATCATTAGTTTCAACCTTCTTAAAGGCTACATATGAAGATTACTTTTACCTCCTTTCTCAAAAATGTAAACCCAAATTTAGCCCCAAAGATGTTTTTATTCTTTATTTTCTTTAAACATTTGGGGCAGTGGGGTGTTGTCTTTGGCCTGCATTTGGCAGTGCTCAGGGCTTTCTTAATTCTGGCTCTGTGCTCAGGGATCACTCGTGGCCCTTTGTGGTCCAGGGATCGAACCTGGGTCAACCGCATAAAGGCAAGCACCCAGCAGTGCTCAGGGCTTAGTCCAGCAGGGCTTGGGGGACCAAACCAGGGTCACTGGCAAGTGCCCACCTACTATACTATTTCTGCAGTGCCTCCCTTTCAAATCTTAATAAATCTTATTCACCACTCACTACCTTCCATCTTCTCTCTCATGTTCCATGTGAGTGTACACAGAGCATGGGATCAAAACCAGGGCTTCATCCACATAAAGCACATGCTCCCAACCCATGAACTGCACCCCCAGCCCACTTCATGCTCTTTAAAACTCTCTAACCTTCTGACTTTCTTTCCAAGAATACTCTCCTAATGCACTTCAGGTCAATGGATCTTTTCCACCATTCCATTCATAAGAAGCCCTCAATCACCTGATGAATCCACAGGGGCTTAATACTCTTAATACTCACCATGTTTTCTTTTTCGGAATGACCACTTCTCCAATCCCTTTGTGAAAAAAAAAAATAAAATAGTGAAACAGTTTCTCAATACTATTATTACAAAGTACCAACGTTTTATAACAACAGAATTATTCTAATATTTACCTGTTACATCAGTTCCTTCAACCTTTGAAACAGCTATATTTCCAGAATAAGGCCTGCAAAACAAAACAAAACAAAAACCTGAAGCTAACACTCATTAATGTTCCTACCTAAAGTTCCTACCTAACGTATGTACAATCTGCGGCCTAATGACCACACATAGATCAAACCAAACAATCTGTGTCAATGATCAATTAGAAAATAGTCTCAAGAGACATTAAATTACAAAATGGGCAACAGATAGATAATACAGCCAAAATGATTTAAACCACGAAAGCTTGGGGCTGGAGCGATAGCACAGCGGGCAGGGCGTCTGCCTTGCATGCGGCCAACCCAGGTTCGATTCCCAGCATTCCATATGGTCCCCTGAGCACCGCCAGGGGTAATTCCTGAGTGCAGAGCCAGGAGTAACCCCTGAGCACTGCTGGGTGTGACCACCCCCCAAAAAAAACCGAAAAAACCACGCAAGCTCATTACATAATTTTTTAAAAGGGGCCGTGGGAGAAGTGAGGTAGGGGTGGTTTCTTTGGTGGGGGTACAGGACTAAGAGGGAACTGGACCATGCCCCACCATGAAGGGTGACCACTTGTACTTAAGATCAAACAGTGTATGTAGAACTGTACTATCTTTCTGGCCCTAAAAGGGGAGTTTAACAGCAAGTGAAAAATCTGAAGGCGGATTAACACTCTAAGAACAATTTAGCAAGTCCCTGATTTTTGTAGCAACATCTTAATCATTGTGTTCTTGATAAAGCCATCCTACTCAAAGCAAATTTGATTATGAATCTAAAATCACCATGACTTTTCATTCTACTTCCTTCAACAATCAGGAAAGAGCAGTTTAAAACATGGAATTGTTATTTTTTCATTTTATCCTGACCCACAATTTGGTTTTAATAGGTTTTGATCACACTCAAAAAATAAAATAGCTAACACACCACAATGTATGTGTCTACTGTGTGTTCCCTTTCCTTACATGGCATTTGTACTATTTAGAAAATTGCCAAAATAGAAAAACACTCTTCATACTGTTGCCTGGTCTCAGGCATCATTTAACTTACTGTTATATAATAAATGATATTTATTCTAGGGTTTGGGGTCATACCCTTTGAACCAGGCTACTCCTGGTTCAAAGCTGGGGGTTGTTCCTGGGGGTACTCCAAATACCATGCATGGCATTCAGGGAGGAAATCTAGGCTCCTGCATGCAAAGTATGCAAGGCTCTCCAGCTCTCTGAGCCATCTCAACTGATAGACCGTCTCTATCAGTCAGGAATATTTCACAAAAGAAATTACTTATTTCTTATGCTATTAAGTCACAGATCAACGGATGGAAGCTAAAGGGGAAGATACTGCTGCCAGGCAAAGGAAATGGATAGGAGAATGGCAACACAGAGCTCCACCTGCAAAACGAAGACTGGGTCTGGACTAGGGCATTAAGGCTCGTGCAGGACCAGGTGGAGGGTTACACTGCAGTGGGCAGGAGGCGCCTGCCTTGCATGCTATGGATCCGAGTTTGATTTGAATCACTGGGGCCACATAAGGTCCTCCTTGCACTTGGAGGAATGATTCCTAAGCACAGAGTAAGGAGTAAGACCTGACCACCACCGGATCCCCATCCTTTTAAATATAAGAAAAGGAATCATGTGCTGTAAACTACGTATCTCACTTACTCCTATTTTCTTAAAGGCTAGTGCTTGATCGGGCTGGAGCGATAACACAGCGGGTAGGGCATTTGCCTTGCACGTGGCCGACCCGGATTCAATTCCTCCACCCCTCTCGGAGAGCCCGGCAAGCTACCAGGAGTATCTCGCCCGCACAGCAGAGCCTGGCAAGCTACCCGTGGCGTGTTCAATACGCCAAAAACAGTAACAAGTCTCACCATGGAGACGTTACTGGTGCCCGCTGGAGCAAATCGATGAGCAACGGGACGATAGTGCTAAAAGTGCTACCATCCTATAAAAAAAAAAACAAAACGCAATTCGAACATCAAGTCCTAGACTGGAGTTTTCTCAATTACTTATGACAGCCTCAAGCGTCAGGGAGATAGCACACTGGGTAGCGCGCTTGCCTTGAGGGCACTAAGGGGTCCAATCCAGACACCCCATACAGTCCCCCGAGTATTCACAGGAAGAAGCGCGCAGCCGGGCGGGCGCCGGGCGGGAGGAGCGCGCGGCCAGGTGGGCACCGGGCGGGAGGAGCGCGCGGCAGGGAGGGCGCCAGGCGGGAGGAGCGCGCGGCCGGGCGGGCGCCGGGCGGGAGGAGCGCGCGGCCAGGTGGGCACCGGGCGGGAGGAGCGCGCGGCCGGGCGGGCGCCGGGCGGGAGGAGCGCGCGGCACGGAGGGCGCCAGGCGGGAGGAGCGCGCGGCCGGGCGGGCGCAGGGCGGGAGGAGCGCGCGGCCAGGCGGGAGGAGCGCGCGGCCAGGAGGGCGCCGGGCGCTCGCCTCCCAGCCGCAAGGATGGCAGCGGCCGCGGCCGAGGACGCGCCAGACTAGCTCCACGCCGGAGTCCTCCCCGTGGGCTCCCCCACGCGTTTCTTACCTGCAGTTAAGGGCCCGTCCACATAAACCCACGTGCCGACCCGTCAAGGGCAGGCACAGCCTGCTGGGGGCCCGCAGACAGAGCCCCGAGGCCGCCGCCGCCGCCGCCATGGCCGCCCCCCGCTAAGCACGCTGGGAGAGCACGCCTTCGCCCTTCAGGGTCACCGGGGGCGGGGAGAACGGAGGGCTGGGCGGGAACGAGCGCGGCTAGAGCGCTGCTATTGGTGGAGACGGGGCAAGACCGAACCAAGCACGAGAAAGGTGGGAAACATGCGCCTCTTTTTTTTTTCCTGACAGAAATGAAAGCCTCAACATGTCTCATTTGCCTCGGAGATATTTTATAAAATACTTGTTTTAATGTTCAAATATATATCCGATGGTCTTCACAGTTAGAGAGCAAAAGTCACGAAATTGTTTTGTCTCCCCCCGCAGAGGAGGTTGTTTAGTCCACGTAAATCTCATTTCCCAGCGCGCATCTCGCGCGGAAGCGGAGTGAAAAATCACATGGTGCCCGGGATCTCTGGGCTGCTATGAGAATGTACGCGTGGTGATTGAAATTTCTTGCGTCCGGACTCGAAATTGACCTGGAAGATGTTGGGCTCAAAGAATTTGCCCTGGCGGCGGCTGCAGGGCGTTTCCTTTGGGATGTATTCGGCCGAAGAGCTCAAGTAAGGAGTTGGTGGGCAATGCAGCAAAGCGTGCCGCTAAGAGTCGGGCGCCTCAAACTACGGTTCCCGCCAGGCTTTGCGCGCAGTGTGGGCTCTGAGCCCACGATATTCGGCGCGTCGCCTGCTGGGATTGGTAGTCCGGGAGATGCTCGGCTAGCTTCTGCGGTGGGATTGGGGAAAGAGTTTGTGCTAGGATGGAGGGAGTTCCCAGGTTGCAGTGGTATCATTCTCCCGGCTCCTAGTAAATTAACCGGCGTTTGTGGAGTTATATGAGGTTATTGACGCGGGTTTTTTTTTTTTTGCTTTCTTTTTGGGGGTTCACACCGGGGATGTATAGAGATTACTCCTGGCTCTGCTGCACTCAGGAATCACCTCTGGCGGTGCTCAGGGACCTTATGGGATGCCGGGAATCGAACCGGGGTTGGCCGCGTGCAAGGCAAACGCTGTGCTATTGCTCCAGCCCCAAGACGCGGTTTCTTAAACGTCATTAGTCTCATTCTTAAAATGGTTATTCTTCAAGCCTGTTTAGGCAACAACTTTTTGCAAAGTTCTCCTTCTACTACCCAGATCAATTGAGGACGCCCTTCCGTCCTCAGTTTGATTCCTGGAGTTTTTTGACAGTCTTGAGTGCAGCCTCAACATTCTACTGTCTTCAGATTCTGTTTCTGTAACTGAATTTCTGTGGAAAAGTACTTCTTTTTTTTCCTTGCTCAGTTTATCGAACGAAGACACTGTTAATATCCAGTTTTTCACAGGCAGTGAACTCTGCTTTAGCAACACCTTGTTGAACAAGGTGCTTATATTGTTTCTTCTCAGACTTCTTAACTGATGACTCCTTTTCTTAAATCAGGTGTTCTCGTGGTTTTATAGTGGTCATAACTTTTTTCTTTCTCTTTTGGCTAGTACTTGTGTTTGGGAGACCATGAGGGTGCTGGGGATGTAACCCTGGGGGCTCCTGCAGGCATGTGCACCCGCCCTTTGAGCCATCTGCCCAGCTCTGCACAGTTTTTCTTGTTCTAAATGGGTTTTTTTTTCCCCTAGTCAGTTTCACCTCTTAACTGGCCAATCCTTTCACAGTTCCTTCTAGCCCAAATTGCTTTTCCTGATGTTCTCACTTATTTATTCAGCTATTTTCTGAGCATCTTGAACATCACACAGAGATCTTAAATTTATATGCCAAAATTTCAGCACTCACTCACTTTGCCTAATGGGATTATTGGATTACAACTCCTTTATTAAACTGTGGGGGTCCTTAGAGTTAGTCTAAATCTCTTGTCTCTCGCCAGCCCTCGTTCTGTCTCGGTCACCTGAATTAAGTCACCTTTCTGCTCTGAGCCCCAGTTTCCTCCTCTGGAAATTTCATGTAGTGATGCCCATTTGGAGAGTTATGGTTGACTAAGTACTTTGAAGCATCTAAGTGGCAGATGGTTTAACCTCCTTTTCATAGTGTTCCAGTGTGCTCAGTGCAGGATTGCTACAAAATTAATGTTTGAGAGGTTTTTACTTCACTTGGTCATTGAGTACCCATTTATTGAGCCACTCCTGTGAGCAGGCTCACCTCAGCACTGGCCTATGGAGGTACGAACTCAGACACATATTCTGCAGCTGCCAGTGTCTGAGAAACAGACATTAATCCATCATTCGACCACAGCAAAGGGGAAACTTTTGAGAAGTCAGGTAACCTTGGTTTTCCTGCTATCTGGTTTTAATCTCCTTAGGAAACTAAGCGTCAAGTCAATCACAAATCCTCGGTACCTGGACAGCCTGGGCAACCCGTCAGCGAATGGCCTATATGACCTGGCTCTGGGCCCTGCGGACTCCAAGGAGGTGTGTTCCACCTGCGTGCAGGACTTCAGCAACTGCTCCGGGCACCTGGGTCACATCGAGCTCCCACTCACCGTCTACAATCCCCTGCTCTTCGACGTACGTTTCACAGTGGGCTGCCGGGAGGCGAGGGTCTCAGTCCTGCTGGTGGGGTGCAAATACCACCTTTCACCTGACAGGGAGGTGTCTTCAGACCCTTGGGGTGAACATGCTCTTTCCCAGGGTGAAACCTCGTTGTGCCAAGTCATACATTTACCCCTGGGTACCCAAGACCTCCCTGCAGGAGTTTCAGTTCTGTGCCTCAGATGGAATCTCATCACATGGTGGGTGGAGGGGTTTGGGTTCATCTCGACCCTTCGTGCTGGTCGTGCTGACAGTCAGGCCTACCCTAGTCTGTGATGTCTTCAGGTGGATGCCAGGCTGATGCTTGGTGCTAGGAAGAGCAAAGCCCGAGAAGCCCTCACAGTCTCCTAACGGTCCTCATTGTTCCTCTTCAGCCCTTTATCACTTAACCTAGTCACATAGGTGTGTTTGAAATGATCCAGGTGTTAGTGGATGTGAGCGTGCTTTTTTGTCTGTTAGTCATACATAGGTGTTTATATACGTGGTTCTTTTTTGAATGAAGCAAGATAGTTTTTATTAAACAAAACTTGCTTAGCTATAAGAAGAGAGGAAAAGCCCATGCTTAGGTGGGAACACAGCTTAAAAGAGCAAGCAAGCGGAGGGGCATATAGAGACAGGCCGGTGAGGCGAGTGCTCACAGGAGCAGGACCTTGAAGAGCAGCCTGTTAGTCATGTGAGGGACGGGGAGCTCTCTCATCCATAAACTGAATTTTTAACTACATTTAAGTTATTTAAGTACTGCGTACATATATTTTGACTTTTGGGCCAGCCCTGGCAATGCTCAGGGCTTACTGATGGCTCTGTGCTTCAGGACAACTTCTGGTGTGGTTCAGGGGCCCATATGCAGTGCTGGGGATCAAACCACGGTCAGCTTCATGTTAATGTTAAAGTACAAATACTTTAGCATTGTAATAAAGTATTTGAAATATTAAGTTTAGTATTTAGAACTTAGTTAAAATAAAAGTAGTTCCTTATCTCAGACCTAAGTAAGTCTTAGGGAGTAGGGAATAGCTTATCGGGGTCAAATGCACACTTTGCATGCCAAAAATCCCAGGTATGATCCCCAGCCTGTATTCCACATGCCTCCCAAAAGAAACATCCCCTAGCTCTGCTGTGAAGACTACTCCAGCTTTCAAAACTCTTCGTGAATTGAAATAAGATCACAGAAGAATATGGAGAGGAATATTTATCCAATTCTTGGGTTCAAAAGAGTTTTTTTAGGTATTAATGATTAAGTAGAATTCTTATTTTGTTTTTGGACCATACCTGCTTAGGGCTTATTCCTAGCTCTGCTCAGAGATTACTTCCAGCAATATTCAAGGGACAGAGGGTGCTAGGGATTGAGCCCAGGATGTTGGCAGGTAAGATAAACATCCTGCCTCCCGTACTAGTTCTCTGGCCCTGTAGCAGAAACCTCCCAAGGGTAAGCTGCTACACCAATACAAATGCCCATTACTGATAAGTACCTTGGGTACTACAACTCATTCTAACGAAGTGTATCTTTTCCTCCCCTCAGAAACTCTACCTGCTGCTCCGGGGCTCTTGCTTAAACTGTCACTTGCTGACCTGCCCCCGAGCTGTGATTCATCTCTTAGTCTGTCAGCTGAGAGTCCTGGAAGTTGGGGCCCTGCACGCCGTCTATGAGCTGGAGAGAATTCTCAGCAGGGTAGGTGCATGGTGGGAATCAGGAAAGCCGGATGGTGTGGAGAAGAGCTGGGTGTCTGTCATCCCTGTGAATTTCCATCCCAATAGTCACCAGAAGCTTTGGTCTTAATATTTCATACAAAGAACTCAACGTGAGACATACAGCCGTGAAAGTCAGAAAGAAATGTTTATGAAAACAACGGCGAAAAACCATTTCATCCTCAGGAATCGATCAGATGGTCTTTCACGTTGGAACATTTCTTTGAGGCTCATGCACTGTTTTGGATTATTTAATCTCTTCAGTCTAGTTTTCTTTGTTTGTGGTTTGGAGGCGACATTTAGTGGTGCTTGGGGCTACGCCTGACTCAGGAGACCAGGTGGTGTTTGGTGACCAAACCCGGGCCTCCTGCATTTTACAGTGCATCCACTCTAGCCTTTTGAGCTATACTCTGGCCTTTTGTGTATTTGTTTTAATGTATAAAAATACTTTTTTTATGGTAGCAAAAACTCTAGGTAAGTGGTCTTAACAGATTTTTCATGTTTTGAATTTTTTTTATGATTTCCTTGTGAGACACATTTTTCTCAAATACTACGTAGGCTGTTGGGATGCTTCACTTCACAGACGTGACAGAGGGTGCCCAGAGGCAGGCTGCTCTCTCCTGGTCCTGTTGTGTGTGGTACCCGGATATGGTATCACTGCCAGATCTCTTCTGCAGAATGACACATATTTCCCCTCTTCACTCATCATTGCGGAGACTTTTCTAGCGTGATTTACAAATACCTTTTTTTTTTAATTCTTTTTTGTTTGTTTGTTTACAGGCCATAAAATATTTTTTTGTGTGTACAGTTTTTATGTACTAAAAATTCATGTGACACCTGGGAAAAGTGTCTTATTGATTCTAATTGTATTCCATAGATTCTAGATTTTTGGCACAATCCAGTTATCTGTGAGCGATTAGAGTTTCCTTCTCTCCAGTTTTTCCATGTTGTTTCTTTTCTGGTGACTCAGTTTCCCATTGCCCAGTTGGAAAGGTAGCAGGTGTGTTAGGTTTGTCCCAAATGTAAACCTTATCCCTTGCTTCTTCATCTTATCTTTCTTGAGTCATTGAGCTGTAAGGACATAAGGTGGGCAGCACAGAAAAGATTCTACATGGGTATGGCCTAGTGTGCGCTGCCAGAACCCGAAGGATAAGAGCAAAACAGTCCCAGGGTGAACATCTGGGCATGTGCTGGCAGCCTGCTTGGAACATCTGAGCTCAGGGGGCAAGGTCACGCCCATAAGGGTCGCCCAGCATCAGGGACAGAGCCCAAAGAAGGCGAGGCAAGCGTCCTCAAGGAGAGTGTTGTGGAGTAGAGTGATAGGGGTTCCTCAAAGGGGAGTTGTTGGTGGCAGTGGCCACCAGCGACCAGCACTGGGGATTGAGCAAACGGCTACACGCTTCAGGAGCATCCCCCGCTCTGACAGTATACCCAGGAACGTTGCTGAAGTGATGAAAGAAGCCACGGTTTTCTCTGGTGCGTTCGATCTGAGCGTGGGGACTGGGCGGGTGCACCGGTGGGGGTGCCTCTTGCGCACTTGGGTTTGGGGGATCCCTGCTTACTCTGTTTCTGCGTTGGGTGGAAGGAACAAATCTCATGTCCTCGCACAACAGGCTCTGACTTCTTTCCCCTTCGTGTGAGGCTGGCGGAATGAAGTCCCCGGTTATTGAATCAGGAAAAATGTGTGCAGGCCGGAGCCCCTGTCTCGTGGCTCCTGGGGTGGGGGGGGGGGTGCCAGGGAGCCTGGAAGAGCTTCCCCAGGACAGGACTCCACCAGGGGTCGCTCTGCCTCCTGGCATGTGCCCCACACTCTTGGGCCTCACTCCCCCGTCTCCACTGCCCTGTTGGTGCCTCAGCTTTACAGGTGTTTCTGTGTTGAATCCCAGCCTGGTTCTCTCCCGTGCTAGTGTTGGCTGGAGTCATCTGGCTCAGTGTGTCTCAGTCTTTTCACACCAGCAGACATGTGTGACCTATCCCGACAGCCACTGCAGTATGCCTGGTGTACTCGGCCTTTCTGCACATGCAGCCAGCGCTGGTCCTCACTCTCATTGAAAACCACCTCACTGTCGTTGAAAACCACCGGCACCCCGTTTCGGGGAGCAGCATCTTCTCATCTGTGTTGGGCATTTAAAAATGTCCCTGTGGCCATCATCCTCTCTCCCCGCTTGCCCCAGCTAAACTCCTGCCCTCAGACAGGCTGGCCCCGCCATGAGCTCTTGCGCTCCACTGACAAGGTGACTCTGCTCTTTCAGTTTCTGGAAGAAAACCCTGACCCGACTGGATCTGAAATTCAGGAGGAGTTAGAGCAGCGGACAGCCGAGATTGTGCAAGACAACCTCCTGGGGCCCCATGGCGCACATGTGAGTCACCCTGCCTTCTTCCCTGGAGCATTTGAGCTTAGCTTCATCACCCCAGCTCTCCCTGCTGACTCGTGTGAGCTTTTGGCTGGTAAAGTTGCCCTGGCTTGGAATCCGACCCACAGATTACATACAGATCACCTTTCACTAACACAGGTTGGAACAGATCAGCTTTTGGGGGGGTAAAAGGGGATCACATGTGGACTGTACCTACTGTCGCCAGGGCTTCTTCCTTACCTTGTGCTCAGGAGACCATATGTAGTGTCAGGGACTAAACCTGGTTGGCTGCACATCCTCTGCTGCACTCATGATCTCTTCAGTTTAGGAGCAACTTGATACTCTTGTCTATGAATGAGGCAGCTGTAGGGGCCAAAGTGTCATCAGGGTTTGATGGGGCCTGGCTCTAGCAAGAGGGTGCCATGGAAAAGTTTGTTTAAGAAAGTACATGGCTTCCTCTGGTTTATTTAAAAAGGCGAAAACCCCCAAATGAAGGTGTGCTGGATTCTCTCCAGGATGGCACTGCACAGTTCACTGCCTGTTTTTTTGGAAACAGGTCAAGAACGTTTGTGAGAGCAGGAGCAAACTCATCGCTTACTTCTGGAAGACGCACATGACTGCCAAGCGGTGTCCGCACTGCAAGTGAGTATCGGGCTGCTGCCTGTCTTCCCTCTTCCAGGTGGGATGCCTCTGGCCAGTCCCTCCGCTGTTATTAATCATCTCGCTGGGTCTTTTCTCCCTCCATAACAACTGTTCTTGTGTTTAGGACCGGGCGGTCAGTTGTCCGAAAGGAACACAACAGCAAACTGACAATCACATACCCCGCCATAGTGCACAAGAAAGCTGGCCAGGACACGGAGCCACTGGGTAAGCAGGCTGGGCCCTCTTCCCCGGGTCCTCGGTGGCAACTCCGGAGACAGTATCCAGGCCCCTAAGACCGGAGGGAACTGGGGCTGGAGCAGGTACAGCTAGTGGGGCATTTGCTTTTCATGCATCCGACCTGAGTTTGATCCCTGGCACCCCACATGGTCCCTCAAGCACCACCTAGGAATGATCCCTGAACACAGAGTTAGGAGTAAGCTCAGAACATCACTGTTGTGGCCCCAAACAAAACAAAAAGACTGTAGGGATCCCAGTGAGAGCTTGACCCCCTCTCAGCAGAGCCAGCAGATGGGGCTTCGTTTATCTCAGGCTGAGCCAGATACATCTTGCTAGGAGTAAGCCCTAAGAACCACCAGATGTGGCATCAAAATTACCCCGACCCCCCCCCAAAAAAAAAAAAGAGGAAAAGTTCTGAATATTGGTAAATATTTAGAACCAGGGCCAGAGAGTCCTCAGAGGGCCACACACAGCAGTACTCGGGACTTACTCCTGTCTCTGTGCTCAGGGCGTGCCAGGCAATGAACTAGAGTTGGGTGCATTATCTCCCATTCGTGGTTGAGCCTTCATTAGTCCCCCAACAACTCCTTCATGGGAAGCATATAAAGCTGAGTGAAACTGATGCCGGAGAATTTCTGGCGTTCCAAATAGGCAGATTATATTGCTGCAGACCGAAAGCATCAGAGACAGCCACCCAGGAGGAGGTGTGGCAGCCCCCAGTCGGCTCTTGGGACTCGGGTTCTGAGACCCACCAGTCCTTTTCCCCACAGAGGTGGGGGGCTTCACTTCCAGCAGGACGGTGCTGGGACAGGCGCTGGGGGCACCGCCGCAGGTGGCTGACAGTCTTATACCTGTTTTTTTTTTTTTTCTCCGCCACTAAACATTTGTATTTTGGTTTTTGGTTTTTTTTTTTTTTTTTTTTTTTTTTGCTTTTTGGGTCACACCTGGCGATGCACAGGGGTTACTCCTGGCTCTGCACTCAGGAATTACTCCTGGCGGTGCTCAGAAGACCATATGGGATGCTGGGATTCGAACCCGGGTCGGCTGCATGCAAGGCAAACGCCCTCCCCGCTGTGCTATCGCTCCAGCCCCCCGCCACTAAACATTTGTAGCTTTTTTTATTCTGTGCTTATTCCTGAAGGTCAGAGCCTCTCTTTATTTTATTCCACATGGACATGGACAGGGTTGAAATGTTTATGGCCATCAGAATTTGTATGGTTGTAGGCTTCTTGATTTGGCAGTTTCACGTCTGTGATTTAATACAAAGAATTAAATATGTCAGCAGCTTGTTTGTTTGTTCTTTTGGGGGCCACACCTAGCAATTCTCGATGCTCGGGGCTTGCTCCTGATTCTGCACTCAGGAATTACCCCTCACAGCGCTCAGGGATGCTGAGGATCAATCCTGGTTGGCTGCATGCAAGGCAAGCATCCTACTCACTGTATACTCTTTCTGACCCAGTAATATTTAAGTATTAAAGCTGAAGTCATTACATGGCTGTTCAAATAGAGTAGGTCATTTGGGGCACTTTTGTTGATTCTTGCAGGCTTTTCTAAAAACTTGGGGTGACATATCCTCTGCAGATGGTAGAGACTCCTATGGCTTGTTTCCTGATTGTCAGGGTGTAGTTGACAGGTAATATCCCAGAATTCTGCTTAAAATGAGAAACCAGCAGTCTACTCCTTACACATTGACATCATCTTTGTAAAGAGGAAATATCAAATAGACATTTACACACACGACTCATACATAGTTCTGCTTCCCAAACGGTTTTAGCCTTCGTGGTTAAAGATCCTGTGGATAGAATTAGTTATTATCGTACACCCCGTGGTTAAAAAGTGAGACGGCTACAATGTTAATACAGTGGGCAGTGTGCTAAGTGCAGTGCCAGGAGTAAGCCCTGAGCACTGGAGTGTGTGACACCAAAACAAAAGTAACATCAAGATACGCAACAAAAGCAATGTAATTCAGTCACTCAGGAAACATTCTCCTAGCATCATTTACAGCTATAAAATGAAAATGGGGGACTGGGGATACCATACATATGGTTGCACGACTCTTGTCTTGCATGCAGCTGACCCAGGTTCGATCCCTGGCATATGTTCCCCTGAGCACCACCAGCAGTGATCCTTGAGCTCAGAGCCTGAGCTTTGCCAGGTATGCTCCTCCGTAACCCATCCCCCCTCCCCCCGCCAAGAAAAAGGCAAAAGTATGTGGTAACAGGCAGAAATGCTCACAGAGGCCACGAAATGAACAGAATAGCATGTAAAACCAATCTGCACTAAGATTGCAATAATTTAAAATGCCTACATGAGGGGCTGGAGTGATAGCACAGCGGGTAGGGCGTTTGCCTTGCACACGGCTGACCCAGATTTGAATCCCAGCATCCCATATGGTCCCCTGAGCACCGCCAGGGGTGATTCCTGAGTGCATGAGCCAGGAGTGACCCCTGTGCATCACCGGGTGTGACCCATAAAGCAAAAAAATAAATAAATAAAATGCCTACATGAGCCATTGGGATGGTACAAAGCGCTAGAGCACGTGCTTTGCTGGTTGGCATCCCAGATTCTGTCCCTGGCACCACAGGGTCCCTATGCTCTACTGGGTGTAACCCAGCTGTGGGCCTCAAAACCCACAATAAACAAAAATGTAAATAAGACTCACTGTGTGGGGGCTGGAGTGATAGCACAGCGGGTAGGGCATTTGCCTTGCATGCAGCCAACCTGGGTTCGATTCCCAGCATCCCATATGGTCCCCCAGCACCGCCAGGAGTAATTCCTGAGTGTAGAGCCAGGAGTAACCCCTGTGCATCGCTGGGTGTGACCTGAAAAGCAAAAAATAAATAAATAGGACTCACTGTGTAAGTCAAACAATGGAAATAAAATAAAAATGATAGTACTAGGGCTGGAGAGAGAGAGTAGCAGGCTTGCCTTACCTGCAGCCAGATTTCATCCCTGCTGGTCCTTGGAGTCCCAGCAGGAGTGACCCTTGAGTACAGAGCCAGAAATAAGCCCTGGCCATTGCCAGTTGTGCCCCCCCCCCAAAAAAAAAAAAAGTGATGGTGCTGACATTGTGATAGAAATTGGGTGATTTTTCCCCCCCCTTTATTTCTTAGGCTTCTATGCAGTATTTGCATTATTTCATAACTTTAGAAGTTTGATTTAAGAAAGGGAGCAGCCAGGGCTGAAGCGATAGCACAGTGGGTAGGGTGTTTGCCTTGCACGCGGCTGACCCAGGTTTGATTTCCAGCATCCCATATGGTCCCCCAAGCACTGCCAGGAGTGATTCCTGGGTGCAGGCAGAGCCAGGAGTCAGCCTGAGCATCGCCGGGTGTGACCCAAAAAGCCAAAAAAATTAAAATAAATTTAAAAAAAAAAAAGAAAGGGAGTAGTCTCGAGCTGAGAATATACTGTCTTGAACATTGATTTTTTGGGGGTCAAATTACATGCTTGGCAGGATGGGGCGGAGGAATTGATCAATCCCATCATAGGAGGAGTGCCTGTTACTCACTGTGCTCTGTCCCCTCTCTAATTCCAGGAATTGAGGAAGCGCAGATGGGGAAGAGAGGGTACTTGACTCCCAGCACCGCCCGGGAGCATCTCACGGCCATTTGGAAGAATGAAGGTGCGGTACCAGACTAAAACAGCCACCCCTTACTGTCTCTTGGCTTGAATTTCCTGGATGCTAATCTCCTTAATTATTAATTACCCTGCCTTATTTTCAGTTTTCCAGAACTCTAGATCTTTCCTGAAATGTCCATAGGGTTGAGGCAAGCCTCAGAGTATGTTGTAAAGTGGGAAGTTTATCTCACCTCGGGCCATAACTTGATATTGTGACTGAGCCTGCTCATTCAATGACAGCCATAGCTGGGCCTCACTTGCTACACTTGGACGTGACTCTAGAAGGTTCAGTAGAGACTCACTTTAAGTGCTTGTAACTAAAAAGATTTTTTTTTCCAAAGGTTTCTGTAAGAGTTCCTTATGCAAATCCAAAAAATGAACATAGTATGTCTTTTTCTTTTCAAATTGTGTATATTTTCAGCTCCTACCCAAAACACGCTTTTAATTCTTGTGGATATACCAAGATGTGGTGTATTCAAGCCCTCCTATGACTCACTCTTTGAGAGCATATGCTCAAACACTATACAGTGAGAAGCACTTCAAAAATGGAAATGCTGCTGAAAGGATAAGGGATGTCAGATGAGAAAACACTCAGACTGTCATGATTCATTTTACATGGGCCCTAGCTCATTCTCTTCTTTGTCTCTGTAGTTTTTGGTTTTGTTTTTGTAAAGGTCACCAGGAACTTAAACTTTGATCCCCATAAGAACCCATCTTGTTGGCATCTACATAGGGTTTGTTTTGGCTTTGCTTTTCAAAAGACTTTTTCTAGGTTTGACTTTTTGCCCCTTATTTTATTATTACTATTACTATTACTGTTGTTGTTGTTTTGAATCAACATGGGCTAGACCATTACAAAACGGTTCATGATTGGGTTTCAGTCATACAGTGTTCCAACACCCATCCCTCCATCAGTGTATATTTTTTACCACCATTGGTCCCCAGTTTCCTTCCCACCATCATTCCACCCCTGCCCCTCCACATGCAGCAGCCTATCTCCATGATGGACACTTTTCTTTTCTCTCTCCTTCTCTCCCTCTCTCCCTCCTCGCTCTCTTCCCCGCTCCCCCTCTCCTTTTTCCCCTCTCTCCCCTCACTCTCCTCCCTCCTTTTGTGCATTATGGTTTGCAGTACAGCTACTAAGAGGTCGTCATGTTTGTTCAGGGAGTTCAGTATTTTTATCAGGATGACACAGCCGGAATAACTTTTTTAACTGGCTGGCAGCTTTGGGGTGTGGATGTGACTGCCAGGGCTTTCAGAAGTACAGGAGGTAGGGGGAGCATCCCAACTCCAAGAGAAGCCTGGAGATTTCAGTCATAAAACCCTCTTACCCGAATTTTCAGCAGATTAATATCTCAGTGAGGTCTGGCAGGGGGCATGGTGGCGATTTTGGACTATGGTAGCAAGCAGATGCTGGGGGCTCTGGACAGGCACTGGGCTAACCCACCCCTCTCCGCTGTGCTCCAGATCACTCAGCCAGTCCAAGAAGATGGACTGCATCTTTTTTATCTCTTTCGAGACTTATTTGAGTCGCTGGAGGTGGTTTATGGGCATGGCTCCTGTATACCTGAATTTTGGTGGTTTAATTTCTTGGAAAAGTTGGTCCCATGTTGTTGGAGTCCGGAGTCCGGCCAGAGACAAAGCACTGACTTTGGGATGTCTGGAAGCCCGAGGACACCACCAGGCAGCTGATGCTTTCGCCCAGCGCGTCCAGGTTGACCCTCTGGCAGTGCTGTGCCCTTGGCCCCAGAGGTGACGGCGGCAGTAACCCCAGCAGGGACCAGGGCCAGGGCGGCTACTGGATCTGGCTTGGGTGCTCCAAGCGGGCCCCAGCCACCAGTCCAGCAGAACTTGGCCAGGGGCACAAACCTCCATCCAGCCAGTTGGCGCTCAGGGAGAGTCTTCTCCATAATACGCTACTGGAGCCCCCAGTGGCAGTGAGTGCTGAACCGGGGGGAGCAGTGGTGGCCGGGATGCCCTGCTGGCGGCTCCCCTTATTTTAAAATACTCTTAAAAAGAGGAAGAGAGTGTCTGGGCTCCAAGTCATGGGCAGGAGGGTAACGAGGGTGGTGACACAGTGGGTTGCCCAGACCCTGCTGTCCCTAATGGTCTTCAACCAGCTTGTGTCCCCTCTGTGTGTAGACTCACCATCTATAGGGGATTGTGTGTTTTCTCATTTTTAAAGAGAATATGCTCTGAAGCTGCATATTTTCTTGTGTTTGGGGAGCTCAGTTTATTGGGTTTTGGTTTGGGGACACACCTGGCAGTGCTCACGGACACTATGATTGCAAAGGATTGAATCTGGGGCTCCTGCTGGCAGAACTTTTCCTCAGTCCTTTGCCTATCCAGCACTACTCCCAGATTATTTCCCCTCAATAAATTGCATGTGTGTGGGCGTAGGTGGGGTGAGAAGGAGCAGGGGGGGTGGAATATGGCTCAGAACTGGGTGCATTGTCCCAGCTTCTGTTCCTGGCACCTTATGGTCCCCAGCACGGCCAAGAATGACCCTCAAACACTGCCAGGTATGAGTGATGCTCCATTAGTGCCCTTACAGTCTTCTCGGCTTTTCAAACAGGGTTCTTTCTGAGTTACCTGTTTTCGGGACTGGCAGATGTTGGCATGGAGTCCAAATTCAATCCCAGTATGTTCTTCCTGGATTTCTTGGTGGTGCCACCCTCAAGGTAATGCCCGTTAGTTGGTCTCTGGGAATGTGTGGATGGGTGAAAAAGACACAGAAATGTGGGGTAGTTACTTTCCTGGGGGTCTGTCCTGAGCCTCACAGGGCCTTGTCTGTTCTCTTGGCTGTTCTGAGTTTGGTGGGTGTGAGTTGCTTCTAGTCGGGTTGGGTGATGTTCTGAAGAGCGTGTTCCTTCTCCCATGCTGAGTGCTCTCTGATTCCATGGCTTTCCCGCAGATACCGCCCTGTTAATCGCCTGGGGGACCAGATGTTCACCAATGGCCAGACGGTGAACCTGCAGGCAGTCATGAAGGACATCGTTCTCATCCGGAAGCTGCTGGCACTGATGGCCCAGGAACAGGAGCTGCCCCAGGAGGTGGCAGAATGTGCCCCTGAGGAGGTCAGAGCGCCTGGGAGTGGGTGGTACCAGTGCCCTAGTGCTTCTTCACTTCCGCATGACATGGAAGCAAAACCATGCCGTGCTGGGGGATGCTGATTGGGAATTCTGGGCACCTCTCAGGTGGAGGGATCTGGGGACAGGCAGGATGAAGCAGCGTGTGAGCCAGAGTGCCTCTGCCAGCGAGCCGTGAGCTAGCTGCTTTCATCTCACAGACCCCTCGCTGATAGGCAGTGTGGATAGCCTGTGGTGAACACCTGCACGTAGGTGCTTCGAGGCCGCCCACCTTTGTCTGAGAAGGACAGCCTGCTCTTCTTGGCCTCCTAGTGTCCCTTCTGGGCTACTGGACTGCTGTGGTTTTGACACATTGAGGCTTAGCATTGGGGACAGGAAGGCAGTTGGAGGTGCTTAGATTTCCCCAGAGAAGGACTGCCGGGTTTGGGGTCTCAGCGTTCTCAATGAGGCTGGAGTCGAATCCGCTTTGACCTAGCCCGCATTTCCTAGCCCCACAGTGTGTGAGGTTACTGTAAAGATGAATCCCAGACACAGGAGACTAAGATCACTGAGGTCTTCCCCAGCCAATAGGAAAGGCACTGCCCAGCTGCAGGGAGCTGGGCTGGTCACCAGGTGGCGCCACTTGTCTGTGTCCTGGACAGTTGTGCTTCCACTGCCAAGGGATTCTTCAGCTTGGCTTGTTTTCTATTCTGCCAGTGTGAGTATATATATATGTGTGTATATATATATATATATATATATATATATATATTTAAATAAAGGTTAAGTGAATGAAAAGTTTTCCATCTATGAAAAAATTATGGAAGTCCAGTTGGGAGATAAGACCACAGCATGACCACCCTAGGCCAGAGACAATAAGAATGGAATAAGAATGGTATTTTGATGTCCTTAAAAATACAGCTCCCCTCCCCACGTTCCCTCAGACCCTGAGCTAGGTCATGCAGCGGCAGGCAGTGAGGGAGGGCCTGGCCTGCGTCCCTGGGGGTGACCAGAGCAGAAATCGTTGTCTTCGAAGTAACTGAAGAAGACCCCTCTGTAATTCCTTAGGACTGAGGAGTGCCCCGCTTCTTGATTTCTGAGTCACATGACATCTCGGTTCTTGGATCTTCGCCCACCTTTCCCAGCCTTCCCCCCAAAACACCAGCTGGTTTCTCTTCTCCTGTGACTCACTCTAGTGGGTAGTGAAGGGCGGGAGTGGGGCCTGTGTCTTCTCTCATACTCAGCCGAATGGGGACAGTCGGTGGCCGTAGAAAATAGAAGTCAGTAGGCCGTGCTTTAAGGTAGCCTAAGGCTTAGGGTTTGTCTTTTGGGCAGGAGGGGGAAGGAGGAGGAGGCAGAGAAGGGACAGAAAGAGTTAAAGGGTCAGTTCCTGTTTATTCCAGTGAACCTTGGAGATCGCCCTGGAACTTGCCATGTCTTGCTTGGGAACTGAGAACATAGAAGACTGGATGGCAAAGTTCCTTTCAGAAAATTGTTCACCTGCATTTTGGGAATTGATCAGCTTTTTCTATAGCCATAAATAGAACTGAAACTCTATATGGGAATTGGTTAGCTGGCAGGACAGTAGAGCTCCCGTAGCAAGAGTATTAATGTTCCAGAAGTTCTAGGGTTGTCTTAGGAACTAAACATCAAGGAGCTCCAGCACCTTCCTTAAGAAAGGCGCTAACTCCTAGCCACCTGCTTGGTTACCTTCCTGCATACATAGATGACCAGGTGCGTGCTGGGCGAGTCACAGATGACAAAAATTAGAATGAAGGACCTTGGTTGCCCACAGGCATCGAATCCTGCCAGCAACCATGAACGATGTGAGCGGTTGTCAGAGGAGTCTTGAATTGGATCCTCCCCAAGCTGAACCTTCGGCTCAGCGGAAGGCCTGGAAGATGGCTCAGGTGCTGAGCACATGTCTAGCCTGTGTGGGGCCCTGAGTTCAGTCCCTGGTACTGTGAGCCCTCCCCGGCACTGCCAGTATAGCCTTGCTAACCCCTGAGCGCTGCCAGGAGTGGCCCCTAAAAAAAAAAAAAAAAAAAGTGGAGCAGAAGAGGGTCAAATAAAACCCTAGTTCTGGCCTATTCTTTATTGTCATCTGGGTAAGACTGAAACCTAGAGCCTAGAATTTGGGTTCATTAATGTGTTGCACAATAGAAATAACGTGAGAACTGGCCTTCGGTGGGAAGCGGCCCTGGGTTGTGGGGGAAGGACAGGGAGGGGAGCACTGTGACTGATGCAGTGGCCGCTCCAGAGCGGGCATGCTGGAAGTGTTACGTGTGAGACCATAACACTTTTGTAACCGTATTGTAAACCACAGAGCTGAAAAGGAGAAAAGGTGCCTGTACAAAGGCCAGCAGGAGGCTGAGAGGGAAACTGGGGCATTACTGGAGAAAGTGGACACTGGTGAAGGGATTGGTGCTGGAGCAATGAATGCCTCAAACTCGGTCATGAATATGTAAATCACAGTGCCTCAAATAAAAATATAGTAAAAGTATCCAAGTAATAATAATAATTGTTGATAGAAAAGAGAGGAGCCTGCTTGTACTTTTTTGGGGGGGTTTGGTTTTGTGTTGTCTTTTGGGGGGGGATTATTTTGTTTTTGTTTTTTTATTTCATTTCTTTTTCCTCTCCTTTTTGTTTTTTGTTGTTGTTGTCGTTGTTCTTGTTTTTGGGGCCATACCCAGTGATGTTCAGGGCTGACTCCTGGCTCTGCACTCAGTAATTACTCCTAGCAGTGCTCAGGGGACCATATGGGATACCGAGGATTTAACCTGGAGCGACCGAGTACAAGGTAAACCCACCATTCACCTTGGGTGAATGGTGGGTAGGCCATTTGCACATGGCTAACCTGTGTTCAATCCCTAGCACCCCATCTGGTCCCCTGGACACAGGGTAAACCCCTATTGCTCAGGCCCCCACATCCTGCTTCTAAGATTAAGTTCTTTTTACTTCCAGAAAGAGATGGGCTTAGCTGGACTTCGATGGGACTGAGGTCCTGTTGATTCAGACTGACCAGACTGTCATTAATAACTTTTGCCACCCATCTGTTCGGTTTGGAAGACACAGACGTAAACCCTGGAACTCAAAATTTGCCTGAGTTGGATTCCAAAAGAGAAATGAAATCAAGCCTGGCTTTTGTGTTTTTTCTCATCATGTTTGTTTTCTTACTCTGTCTTTCAGGAGAAAGATGCTTCCGTTGCCATGGACCGGTCCTTTCTGGGTTTGCTGCCCGGCCAGTCCCTCCCAGACAAACTTTATAACATTTGGATTCGCCTTCAGAGCCATGTCAATATTGTGTTTGATAGTGAGATGGACAAATTGATGATGGAAAAATTTCCTGGTATCAGGCAGGTGAGCAAATCAGAAATTGGATAAATTGGATTCCCGTTGCTAGCTGGAGGGGTTAAGAAAGACGGTCTTTGGGCTGGAGCGATAGCACAGCGGGTAGGGTGTTTGCCTTGCACGCGGCCGACCTGGGCTCGAATCCCAGCATCCCATATGGTCCCCTGAGCACCGCCAGGAGTTATTCCTGAGTGCAGAGCCAGGAGTAACCCCTGTGCATCGCCCGGTGTGACCCAAAAAGCAAAAAAAAAAAAAAAAAGACGGTCTTTGACTAATGTTCTGTTCGATGTCATTTCATTGTGACAATGACATTTAAAAAGAATCTCTTTCTGTTTGCGTGGAGTTTGTATGTTCTCCCTGTTTGTGTATGGGTTTTTTCTGGTATGGGTTTCTCATCTCATGGGCATGTAGACCCATTGGCACAACTAAACTGTCCCAGTCCGAATGAGGATGTGAGTTGGAGCAGCTAAATTCCCAGAAACAAATGAACAAAAAAGTTAAAATGACCAAGAGGACTGGAGAGATGGTACAATGTGTGGGCGCTAGCCTTGCCAGTGGCTGACCTGGTTCGATCCCCAGCACTCCATATCGTTCCCCTGAGCCCACCAGGAGTGATTCCTGGGCACAAAACCAGTAGTAAACCCTGAGCACAGAGGGGTGTGGCCAAAAAACAAAGAGAAAAAAATAATATATTTGACTCCTTTCTTCCTTCTTTCTTTTCTTCTTTCGTCAAGATCTTAGAGAAGAAGGAAGGTTTGTTCCGAAAGCACATGATGGGAAAGCGTGTGGACTACGCAGCCCGCTCGGTCATCTGCCCAGATATGTACATCAACACCAACGAAATTGGAATCCCCATGGTGTGTACTCAGGCGCCTCTGTTCCCTGCGGTTGGATGCAGATGAGGTTTTCAAGCAGGGTTGGGCTGATTGTGGGGTCTCGGGCCGGGCCCGCTTCTGTCACTCCCCAGGAAAGGCCCTTGGCAGCTGTACAGCTGTGATAGCTTGCTGCACACCAGGTGCATCGCCGGACACAGGAAAGCCCATTTCTGGGCCGCTAGGTTGCTGCGAGGGTGCTCAGGGGCTGCTCGGTGTTGGGATGCAGCCTGGAGCCTTCTGCTCCACTCCTTAGCCACATCCCCAGCCCTTTGTCCTTGCAATATGATCTCTTTGTCGCGCTGGGGACCAGGACAGTGGGTAGGCCATTTGCACATGGCTAACCTGGGTTCGATCCCTAGCACCCCATCTGATCCCCTGGACACCGCCAGGAGTAACCCCTGAGCACTGCCAGGTGTGCTTCCCCCAGAAAAAAGACCTAGTCAGATTAAAGACATTACAGGGGGAGGAAAAGGAAGCTTTCTACCCCGTGTTCTTGTCTGGCAGCAGGAATGTGATCCCTTGCAGGGAGGCAAAGGGGCGTGAGCCCCCAGAGCAGCCACAGGGGCTTGTTTTTCTTCCCATCCTTCCTCCCGTTGGGCTTCCTCAGGAAGCCAGCCGCCTTTTCTCACTGCGCGGCCAGCGCAGGGTGTGATGTTTATTAGCCCCGTAATCAGCTTCCTCCTTAATGGACCCAGCAGCTGGTCAGATGAAGCTGGTTCAATTCCCTGTGCGGCGCCTCATCTGCCTGCCCTGCGCTGTCTGCCTCCTGGGCGCCGCTGGGAGGGAGCCGAGCTCAGGGGCTCCCGCCACCGTCCCCTGGGCCTGCCGCCTTGCCGCTCAGCAGCACAGGTGAGGGGACAAGGTCGGAACACTTGGTCCCTCTGTCCCTCGCCCCCTGGGAGTCAGGGGTCTTTGCACCTGAAAGCCGAGTCACAGGGCAGGGAAGGACATGACCGAGGGGTGGCACTCCTGGCTCTGGGGCTGAGGGGCTGGGGGAGGGGGGTGCCCCTCTGGGCAGTCGCTTCCGGGAGACCCTTAGAGCAGCTGCCTTCTACTTTCTGTGGTAGCCAAGGGCTGCCGCTCACAGTGCCTCTGGCGCAGAGCGCGTGCCGCAGCCCACGGTGAGGTGGCCGCGTCTGCTCCCCGTGTGCTCTGGAGAGGTGTTACCAGGGGACGCAGCTAAGTGGGTTGGGCCAAGATGTGAAGCAGTGACGAGGAAGGTAAGATGACAAGATGAGGAAGCAGTGAACCAGACACACCCCTGTGCCCCAGCTGACACCCTAATGCAGAAACGCCCTGGCAGCTGGTGCTCGCGCCTGGGCAGAAGGGCAGGCGGAGGGCTTGTGTCCAGAGTCTTGGACAGAGTTCAGCATCCTAGGACGGGCCCTCCCGGAGTCCCTGGTGCAGTGTGGATGGGGGCACGCATCAGCAGGCTTACGCTCTAGCTCAGAAGCCCACTCACGCATGGAACCTGATCTTCTGGCATATGCGGGTCTCGTATAAAGGAGCCCCCTCTTCTCACGTGCCAGGAACAGTCGGTTTCATCTCAGGCCGAATAAAGAGACTCCGGGGCCATGTCTGGGCTCAGGACAAGGGCCCCGCAGCCAGTAACGTCTGTGGCGTCAGGGTATGGCCTGGTATTGGCCCCTCAAGCTGCCATCTGTGTCCCTGTCTTCAGGGTTTGTGAATTTATTGGCTGGTAAGTGAAGTATCGGAATAGTTTAAAATGTTGTGGAACACTTAAGCCTCAGGTGTCTCCTCAGGCCGTGCCGGGAAAGGAGCCCAGCTCTCAGGTCCCTCCCAAGGGAGTGTGACCGGAAGGGGTGGCCTGAGGAGAGAGGCCACTTGTGTCCTCCCCAGCAGGGCCTCCCTGTCTCGGGAAGGCCTCACACAGCCTGTTGCAGCACTCGGTCTGGGTCCGAGTAACCTTTTCTGTCGGCTCTGAATTTCCACACCCACTTCTTGTTTCCAGGTATTTGCCACCAAACTGACCTACCCGCAGCCAGTCACCCCCTGGAACGTACAGGAACTGAGGCAGGCAGTCATCAACGGCCCTAACGTGCACCCCGGGGCCTCCATGGTCATCAACGAGGACGGCAGCCGCACGGCCCTGAGCGCGGTGGACCAAACCCAGCGGGAGGCTGTCGCCAAACAGCTCCTGACGCCCGCCACAGGGGCACCGAAGCCCCAGGGCACCAAGATTGTGAGTAGTGGGCAGGTGTGACCAGGGGTTTGGTCAGTTCCTGCCTGACACCCCAAAGACGTCAAGCAGGGACTTGATGCTCTTGACCTTGAAGAGCCTCAGAGCCAGCTAGCATCAGATGCTGGCCACCATGCCATGAGTGTTTCCTTCCTCCAGGGCAGATCGCAGACTTACTTATGGAGGAGCTGTCTAGAGTTAAGACTGATGCCAGGGCCCTAGTCCCCAAACACTCTAGTTATGCTCATCTGTGTGTGTCCATGACCCTGCTCTGAACTTATTGTTAAGTATTATGGCGCTTGGCCTGGTCCATTTCAATGCCAGGGTAGCTCACAGCTTGTCCTGGGTCCATCCAGTCCCTTCCTCAGGACCCTGCTTTTGGGGTGCTAGGAACTAAGGGCAGCTGAGGCTTAAGTCAAGTAAATGTGGATGCCCAGGAGTAAATGTTATTTTGGAGTCAATTAACTCCCATGTGACATAGCATAGCATTAACTGTCTTCTTGTGTCTATACAAAAAGGACGTTGTTTAATAGACCATGCAAATGATTTATTTAACAAAGGAAAGAGAGAAGCAATATAGAATTATTAGTGCTTGAATTGGGGGCTGGAGCGATAGCACAGTAGTAGGGGCATTTGCCTTGCATGCGGCCAACCCAGATTTGATTCCTCCGCCCCTCTCGGAGAGCCCGGCAAGCTACCGAGAGCATCTCACCCGCGCGGCAGAGCCTGGCAAGCTACCCGTGGCGTATTCAATATGCCAAAAACAGTAACAAGTCTCAGAATGGAGACGTTACTGATGCCTGCTCCAGCAAATCGATGAGCAATTAATGATGACAGTGACAGTGACACAGTGATGGAATCGGGTGTGCCTCAGTTGCACTGTTGTGGGAGTGGCTCATTAAAACGTGTGATCCCTGCAGGAGCAGCAAGGACAACCCAGCATTGCCCAAAATGCAAGTGACTTAGTCTTTATCCCATGAACTCACGGGGCTGCTGTAGCCACTGCCCTGAGGCCCACCTTTCGCACGGCCCTACTGGAGGGAAGCAGCTTCTCTTGGCTTCCAGCTGAGTTCCCAAGAGCAACTTGCTGGGCCCCTAGTGCAAATCCCTGCATGGCAGTACGTGGAGGAGGCTGGCAAGAAGTCCATCACGAGTCAGGGCTCCAAATGGGGACTCTAAAGGGGACCACGAGCGCCCCTGAGGGCCAGCAGGGAGGTCCACAGCAGGGCTGCTCCATCACTCCTGTCTTCTGCAAGGCACACTCTGCCTGGGCCCAGTTTGTGATGTTAAATGAGGGTTGAAAACACTTAGGGGCTGTGGCTGGTGCGTGTGAGGTGGGTGCAGACAGCTGCAGTCTGCAGCCGCAGGTGAGCACCAGAGCCAAGCCTGCAACCCCTGTCACTGTAACAGGTGGAAGGAAGGAGGATTTTACAAAAAAAAAAAAACACCTCACACTCCCGTCTGGTGCTGCTCAAGGATGAGGAAAGCCCTGAAGGGCTGGGAAGGGAACACCCAGATGTGGGTGAGGACAGCCCTGGCTCACCGAGGCGTGGATGGCTGGTGGGACCTGTTTCCTCCGAGGTGTGAAATCTTAGCCCCCTCCCCTGGGCCGTGTAAGTGTGGAGGAAATGGCCAAGAGACCGCAGAGTCTTACTTCACAGCTGGACCCGTAGTCTACGAGAAACAGATCTTTGGCTGTGGATCTGCCTTTGAGAACTCCGACACAGGCACTGCGGCACATTAATCTTTGCTGCGGTGTTTATTTAGAGACAGAGGGGGGCCTTGGGTGCGGGTTGGCACCGGTTTGGCGTCTGTTTGGATTGGCCGCTGGCTGGCTGGCTGGCTGGCTCGGGTGCCCTCCATCTGCAGTCTCTGCATTTACGGAAGGAGGTCTCGAATTGGTGCGCCTTTGCTCCAATGCCCAGCCTGGGGTTCTGGGCCGAACCACAGGTCCTGGGCAGCTCCTCCCTAGAGGGGTGAAGCACAAGACCTGGGAAGTCAGCTCAGGCTCTGGTACGTGCTGGCTGGATGCTCCTTGGAGCTCCTTTTGCCCTGGAGACTGACACGTGAGGGGAGGCTCACACACACGGGAGCAGGAGGGTGACTGGCGAGCAACTCTCGAGGGCCTGCTAGGATTAGAGGAATTCCTGGCAGCAGAGTTAGGATGAGCAGGGGGAGTTGGGGAGTGTTTCTTACTAACCCCTGGCCTTTCTCTGTAACCTGGTGCAGCCTCAAAACTGGGGGCAGGGCAGCATAAGAAGACACCAGTCTTGGAGTCATTTGCCGTGACTCCAAGTTTGCCGTGTCCCCCAAACTGACTGCGCTGACTTCAAGGTGACTTGCAGCGGAGGAGCCCTTCCTGCACACAGCAGTGCCGGGGGTTCCCCCTGGGCTCATGCACGCAGCCTGTTGAGTTCTTTCCAGCCCTGCATTGGTGTTTGTTGTTTTGGCGTCACTCCTGGCAGTGCCTCGGGATCCAACCTAGACCTCCTTCAAGCAGAGCAGGTGTTTAGCCCCTTAGCTCATGGGAGTCCATCATCTCTCTGGCCCTGTTTGTTGTTGTTTCTAAGTAGCATTTCTGCTCATCATTTACAAAGTTTGGTAGTTCATGGAACAGGTACCTGGTAGGGGTCAGTACAAGGCTTAAGGCTTCTTTTTCTTTATTTTTTGTTTTGGAGCCAGGCCCAGCTGTGCGCAGGGCTTACTCCTGCTGTGGGCTCAGGGATCTCTCCTGTGGAGCTCAGGGTGCAGGGGCTCGAACCCAGTGGGCTGATTGCAAGACAAGCACCCGACCCGTTCATTGTTCCGTCTCTCCAGCCCCGCACACCGTTGATCTCCTCAGTTCTTTCTGTCACTGTGCCTCCCCAAGAGACTGGTGGCAGTGTGAGTTTCTCGGTGTCTCACATGCAACAAAATGTGTCAGAAGTGTTGAAATTGGCAATCTTTTTTTTTTTTTTGCTTTTTGGGTCACACCCAGCGATGCTCAGGGGTTACTCCTGGCTTTGCACTCAGGAATTACTCCTGGCGGTGCTTGGGGGACCATATGGGATGCCGAGGATCGAACCCGGGTTGGCCGCGTGCAAGGCAAACGCCCTACCCGCTGTGCTATCGCTCCGGCCCCGAAATTGGCAATCTTGAGCTCAGTGTGCCTGCCCTCGCTCTGCTGTATAATGCTGGGCCAGGTGTTCCTATATTCCAGAATTCATCTTTTGAGCAAGTCTCATGAGGGGGTGCGGGTCAAAAGGCCGCCAGATGTTCAAGGCTAGGGTGCCATGCTCATCTGTGATGCTCTGTCTCTAGCTCTGTCCAGAGCTTTTCCTGAAGGGCCAGGGAAGCCCAATCATCTCTGTAAGGAAGGCAGACGATGGGGCAGGGACCTCGGCCCTCCACTGCCCTTTGGCTCTCTGAGCCAGAGCCAGGACCGGGGCTCTGCTGCGCTGGGGGCTGTCTCCCAACAGGTCCGCGTAGCCTGGGAGATATTTCTTAAAGATGTCTCAGGGTCTCACTCTAGACCCCCACCTCGAATCCCTCCTCTGTTAGTTGAGTACAGCCAGAGCCGGCCAGACTCCACACTCAAGCCAGGCTGACTGGGATGACTCTGGCGTCGCCCGGGCTCACCACCCCTTTTCCATTCCACCCGGTAGGTGTGTCGGCACGTGAAGAATGGGGACATTCTCCTGCTGAACCGCCAGCCCACCTTGCACAGACCCTCCATCCAGGCACACCAGGCCCGCATCCTGCCCGAAGAGAAAGTCCTGCGGCTCCACTATGCCAACTGCAAGGCCTACAACGCGGACTTCGATGGCGACGAGATGAATGCTCACTTCCCCCAGAGTGAGCTGGGTCGGGCCGAAGCTTACATCCTGGCCTGCACAGACCAGCAGTACCTTGTCCCCAAGGTAGGTGGCCTTGAGTTTATCCCATGCCCTTACCAGCACAATGTGGGCCCTTGTCAGCTCTTGGGGTGAGCAGGCAGCTCGGAGGTAAGAGCATGTGGGGGCAGAGGGCCTGGTTTCTTCCCAGCTGGCCTTGTCACTCGCTGACTGCTCAGATGGAGGGCTGGCACCTCGTTAAGTTTAGTGGCTGCAGACTTGGATGTGACCTAGCAGTCTCTGGCAAACATGAGCATCCTGGCTATCATTCCAGCTCTCCTGGTCTCAGTGGCCCGTGGGTAACTGATCCTTCACGGTCTGACTAGAGATTTAAGAGACCGCTTAACCCCAAGGGGGTTAGACTAGACCCCCCTTGAGCACTTGACGGTGTCTCCTTGGAGTTCTTTCTCAGATCAGTCCTCAGACGGGTGCGTGTAGAGACCCATAGGATGGAAGGATGTATTTGCTTTTCCCTGGCCTGGTCAATTCTGAGTTCAGGAGCGGAAGTCAGCATGTGCTCCTGGGGGGTCCTCTGGGCCAGAGCCAGGCTGCAAGAGGAAGCATGATTGATGGAGTACGTTCCCGGCCTGCATAGCGCCCTCCACCCCGAGGCCTTTCCGATGATAAGCCTTTTGCAGCACAGTGATATGCACTTATACCTCATTCACGTGGCTTATGCGCAGTCAAAAAGAACCAGCATTGATACTCAAGGACAGTGTCACCACTTGGCAACCATGGTTTTGGTGGCATCTCCTTTCATCCAAGTCTCCTCTCAGTCCTTGGACTAGGTGGTTTGCCCCTCTTCCTTTTGGAAGTACCCTCAGTGGTGAGGGTATGGTGGGAAGAGAACTCTCTTCCTGGCCCTGGGCCAGGGGTTGTTCCCAGCAGTGCTTGGGGGACCGTGTGGTTCTGGGATTGACCTTGGGCCCCCTGGAAATAAAGCATGCGCTGAGCCCGAGAGCCGTCTCCATCCAGCTCATGGAAAAGGTACTGTTCGTGTCCACTCTGGGTTTGGTGAATTGGAACCGCAGAGTTTGCCCCTGGATACATAGCTGATTAGGAGGAAGAGCCCCCACATCCGTGTGCCCTTTTCTCTTGGCGGGCCTGTCACCCTAGTGCAGAGGTGATAGAGTCCGCTGTCCCCAGGGTGATGCACAGTGTCCCTCCGATTCCCTGCCCTTCCCGCCACCTCAGTGTGGCACCCTTCCCGACGCCGTGAGGTAACTAGGGACCTTCCTTCCCCTTTTCCCGTAGAAGGGTATTGATGAGTGAATAGGCGAAAAGAAAGGGAGAGTATGAAGAGACACTTGGAAATGAGAAGTCCTGACCTGCCTGTTCGCCTCAGCAGCGTCGTGACCGCAGCAAGCAGTGGTAGGAGGCAACGCTAATGTCTATGTGCACAGCCGTTTGCCAGCTGTCTTACTCAGTGATCAGTGCTCATAACAACCTTCTCAGGGCAACACAAGTGTAGTGACGCCAGGACTGAGACCAACACCAGTGACTCTCGAGCCCCACGGTCAGTGCCATGTTTTTACTAGCCCCCCAGAACAGGACAGGCTAGACGAGGCAGGGCACCAGGACTGATCCGTTCTATGGGCCTTTCACCAAGTGTCATTCCTGGGGAGCAGCAGGTGAGTCCCTGCTGAGAAGGTGACCCTGGACATTGGCTATAAGGGGGTCAAGTGCCCCACAGTTCTCAGACCAGCGAAACAGGGTGCCCTGTTGGTTTGGATTGGATGAAGGGGCTGTGTAAGTCCATGTGCCCTGCAGTATGCATGCCTGTGAGTTTTAGGGCAGTACACAGGTAGAAAATAGATTTGTACATCATCACACTGGTTTCTTTAAAAAGTTTAAGAGCTACTAGGGCCTGATCCAAGGGTTTGCCACACTCTTGTCTTTTGTCGGAGAGAAGAGCTCTGGGGACCCGCCCAAGCCGTAGCTCTGCAATCTCAAGCCCATACTTGCCGGAAGTAGGCCGACTTGTGCACCACAGGGCAGGGCCCAAAAACCAAAGAAGGAAGGGGAAAGAGATTGTGATTCTTGATAAGGGTCATTTAGTCCTTATGGGTCTTTGGTCACTGGGGAGAATGGTTTTTAACGGTTATAAAAAAGCAGTGTGACTTGCAGCACTGGAGTAGATAAACCTAAGTGGTCCAGAGCTGGTTGTGAGAACACTTACCGATTTTTTTTAATGTAAATTTCCTTTTGTTTCTATTTTTCTTCCTTACTCCATTTCCTTATATTCCACTTCATCCTCTATTTTTCTTCCTTAACCACAGCACTAATTAAAGTACATTTATTTTGGGTTTTGTCACTTAACAAAGACGTTCTTTTTTTTTTTTTTAAATAGAAGCTTAAACTTTCTTTTTCAGAAGTTAAACTTATATTTCTGTTTGGATTCAGCTTTGGTTTTTATTTTTCCCTTTCTGCCTGTTGTATTATTGAGAAGCCAGAGTTTAGTACGAAGTATTTAAATAAGGCTTGGGTTTCCTGACTGACTTAGTCAGCTAGAACGTTCAAGCCACAAAATTCCCTACTTCTCCAAGCATCCTGCCCAAAGACATTAATTGTAATGTCCTTTTGTTATGACCGTAAGTGAAATATGATAGCTATTAAGGCCCAGAACTTTCAACTGAGAGACAGTCTTCCTGATCCTAAGCAGGTGTAGGAAATTCAGAAGTATAAGCAGACCCATAGTAATTGCTTTAATCAGCAGTCTTCCCTAAAATTTCTGATTATTGCATTGAAAGCAGTTTAACTATTTAGGCTATTTTCTAGGCATGGAAAAAAATCTGAATAAAGGAGAAAATATCGAGTAGATTATATTACTTATAGTTAGCTTATTTATTTATTTATTTATTTATTTATTTATTTGCTTTTTGGGTCACATCCAGCGACGCACAGGGGTTATTCCTAGCTCTGTACTCAGGAATTACCCTGGTGGTGCTCAGGCGACCATATGGGATGCTGGGAATCAACCCGGGTCGGCCGCGTGCAAGGCAAACGCCCTACCTGCTGTGCTATCACTCCAGCCCCCAGAACCTTTTTGTTGTTGTTGTTGTTGTTGTTGTTGTTGTTTGTTTATTTATTTATTTATTTTTTGCTTTTGGGGTCATACCCAGCGATGCACAGGGGTTACTCCTGACTCTGTACTTAGGAATTACCCCTGGCGGTGCTCAGGGGACCCTATGGGATACTGGGAACTGAACCCGGGTGGGCCCAGTGCAAGGCAAATGCCCTACTCGCGGTGCTATTGCTCCAGCCCCATAGTTTGCTTTTTTAAAGGAAGGAAACAAAAGGGTAAAGTCTCTATCTGCCCCTAACAACTAAGGGATGAGTCAGATGCATAATATTGGTTTGGGTTTTCCCCCAAGCATAATAAGACCTTATCTTGGAACAAAATTTTGAGTCTATTTTTTATTCCTGTTTTAACTGAGTCTCCGTAAGAGAAGGGTTATTTCTTCAGTCGATCTTGCTTTACATCCACAGCACCTCTGCAGCCCATCTATAATAATTATTTGATGTTTACATAGAGCCCATTGCCAAGGTTATTTATTTAGACAATTTGGCAAGCAGCCTTTTTAGCTTTTGAATTAGTATGTGTAGCTAAATTCCTGGCACTTCTCCATGGTTGCATTCGTGAGTTCCTTTGGCCTTAGTTATGAAGCAGTTATCCGTAATATTGGATAGAGCTAAACAGATAACTTAATGATAACAATCTTTTGATCCAAAGCACAGAGCTGTCCCCTCCTTGGGTTCCCGTAGCTGTTGAAAAGTTTGCAAAATTATCTTAAGGAATGTCAGTGAGTGTCACTATTTTTGCTCTGGTTTGCCTCCGTTGCCATAAACACAAACCTCTACAGATGAGGTTTGAGAAAGTGGAGGGTCCAGAAAGCTGTGAAAAGTCTAATGAGGACTGTGTCCACCATTCCTGGGACTTGGATAAAAGCCTTTGTCTGAGTACTTGGTAGGTAACGGCCATTACGGCCACCGTGCGCATAGGACACATTGCGAGGGAACAGTCACATGGGACTCCGGGCTCCTCTGCTCCGTGGACCTCAGGGCCTTCTTGGGGATACTTTGGCCAGAACCCTCCCTCCCTGCCAGCTCCAGCTTCATGTTGATACACTCCTAACCCTTTCCTTTCCAGCCGCCACACCCTAGATCTAGAAGACTACCCATCCTGCTCCTCTCCTGTTGCCTCTGTGCCCACGGAGTTATTCCTCTGCTTACTTTCCAACTCTTCCCGGGCACATTGAAGGACTGTTGGTTGTTTGGGCCCCTGGAGCAGAGGAAAGGCTTAAACCCAGTCCCAGGTCATGCACTAGGCTCTCAATAAATATTTGCTGAATGGATGACTGACTGAGTGGAGAATCAGACCAGAAATGTGTGAAAAGATACGAAAGCGTAAAACCAAACTATAAAAACAAGAACACAGCTGGCAGCAGCCTAACCAAAGCTGTGTACCAATGCCAGAGCTATACTAGAATAATCAAGACCAGATGGAGTCTGGGAGAGTAGGCCTGGAACGCTGATGAATGAGTTCAGAGCAGTTCTGATCTGGAGCCCTGTGGCAAATGGCAGAGGCAGAAGCTCAGGGGCAGTTGGCTCTCGGGGCGGGAGCCTGAAGCACGGCCCAGTGAGCGAGGGGACGGCCAGCCGGGGCTCTGAGAGGAGCAGGTGAGGAGGAAGAAAAGAGTTCATTCTTCTCTTGTCTGTTTTGGTTCATAGGACGGTCAGCCATTGGCAGGGCTGATCCAGGATCACATGGTGTCGGGTGCGAACATGACCATCCGAGGGTGCTTTTTCACCCGGGAGCAGTACATGGAGCTGGTGTACCGAGGACTCACCGACAAAGTGGGGCGTGTGAAAATCTTCCCTCCCGCCATCTTGAAGCCCTGTCCACTCTGGACAGGAAAGCAGGTAACAGTGCACGTCAGAGAGAAAGCATGCCTCCCGCGCTCAGGGTCCGTTTCCCCCGCTCTGGAGATAGTTGGTGAATCCAGCAGAGGTCTGACCTTGTCTGAGGGTCCAGGTCTGGGCGATGTAAAGGAGGGTGGGTACTGAGGGTGGACTGCAAGGGTCCTTTTGTGAGATCCAAACACAGTGGTGGGAGCATCTGCTATAAGCACCTGTGAAGCACGTGGTGAGAGTTTTTGCTCTTTTTACCAACTTGATCCTCAAAGGAACCTGCAGGGCAGAGACCCTTATTGCCAGAATTTGGAAGGTGTGGACTTATGCTTCTGTTTCCGTTTTACTGCCTTCAGGGAATTTGCATTTCATTTCAATGACTTTTTCTATTTTGCTGTTTTCTATTTCAAATTAATTTTACTTTGACCAACTTTAATCTCCTTTCTTCGGTGTATTTTGACTTGCTCTTCTTTTTCCAGTTACCATTGGTTTAAGACCTCCATCCTTTTGAAATTTAAAAAAAAAAAAAATCATTAAAAATGGAGGTGGGTTGGATCACACCTGCTGTAGCTGGTGTTTACCTGGCTCTGTGCTCAGGCGGACCACAGATGGCACCAGGGACCAAACCAGGGAACTGCACAGAAAGCAAGCGCCTTACTCCCTGTACTGTCACTTCACACACATCCCATCCTTCATAAAACTACAGGCATTTTTAAAATTTCAATTCCCCCCAGCAGTCCTCCTACAAGTTATTGCATTTTACTTCAGTTAACTTTCTGGATTCTATTTCTGTTTTTTGACCTATGAATTATTTATAAATCCACTATTTTGTTTTCAGATATTTGGAGATTTTCCAGCTATCTATATTATTGGTTTCCAATTCAACTCTGTTGTGGCCAGAGAGCAGACCTTGGATGACTTAAATTGTTTTGAATTTTTTTGAGGTTAATTTTGTGGCTTCAGATACAATCTGTCTTAATAGCATTGTCCAAATGTCAGGTCCCATCAACAATCCAGGTCTGCTCTGCCCTTGCTTACTTTTACTGCTTGATCTTTCACTGCCTGGAACATGCTATCTTGAAATGCATCATTTCCTGCATATGTCTGTCCCTGATGTTTCTGGTAGGAAAGTAAATTGGTCATGGTGGTTCTGTCCCCTACTGGAAAAGAAAATGGGTCAGTCTGGCAGAATGAATGGGGAATTTTGCAGTTGAAGATTATAGACAACTCAGAAGTGAATGAGCTTGACTGTGACTCAATTTAACTTTACAAAGTCAGAGGAGGGCCAGACTCTGTCCACGGCCGTAGTTCGCTGACTCCTGACTTGGTTGGCTATGTAGTATTTGTTTATAGGGTTGTTCCTGTTTACATCTTTTATTATTGTTCCTAGTACTGTGGTGGTTGTTGCTGTTATTTTAGGGGCTTTGAGGCCACACCTGTCGGTACTCGGGGCTGTAGCAGGCTTTGCTCAACAGTTATCCCTGGCAGTTCAGGGGACCATGTGTGGTGCCGGAGATTCGAACTGGGATCGGCTGCCGGCAAGACAAACACCTTGCCCCTATGTTTCTTTCTAGCATGTAAATATTTGCATTATTTTTTATTACCTATTTATGTGTTATTTTATATGCCGTCTTATGTTACTTTGGAAGTAGCCTTACCCTTCAATCTGGAAATATAGCCTAAGGAAATAATCTGGAATGTGGGAAAAACTGCTTGATTGAAGCAGCCCGTTATACCATGGTTTATATTGGTGGGAAATTAGTAAAGATCTTACTGTTCAAAATTGGGACCAGTAAACTCTGGCTTATCCATTTATTTACTATTATGTCACTGTTAGAAATAAAGGACATTAGAACTGTCCCCAAAGGGAGATGGAGGGTTGGGGGCTGCTGCTGCCCATAATATGTAGTCAGACTTGACTTGTCAAGTCCGGACAGCTCCTGAGGGCGTGAGTCAGCGGGAGGGAACCAGCCACCCCTGCAGCTCCTAACTTGGCAGAGTGAGGGTCTGGTTTCCTGTGGCGTGAGATCCAGGGCCCATAATCCTTCTAGTGGCCACTTTGTCACCCTTCCACACCCCAGTAGGGAAGGGGCTGGAGGGCAGGAAGTGGGGAGGGCTCTTGCCTTGCACATAGCCAGTCTGGTTCGCTCCCTGGCACTGTACATGGTACCTGAAGCCCCACCAGAAATGATCCCTGAGATCAGAGCAGGATTATGTCCTCAGCTTGCCAGATGTGCCCCAAACACGTGTACCCCACAAAGAAAAGAGAAACAAAGAAGTGGCCTCTTCTGTCCTCCTGTTGGGAGCGGCTTACTGAGGAGCCCATTGCTTGTTGGCACAGGAGGAAGATTCCTGGCCTCTCGAAATTTAGTACGTTTACTCCTGGTGAGGCAAAAGAGATGGCTCAGCAGGCTGGAGCACGTGATTGGTCCCCAGCATCACGTGGTCCACTGAGCAGTGCCTGGAGTGACCCCAGAGCACTGCACCAGAAGTACCCCTGAGGACCACCGATGTGGCCCAAAATCAAACCAGACCCTGCTATGTGTGGGAGACCTCGTAACCTAGTTGTCATGAAGCTGCACCATGGCTCAGCTCTTGCGGCGGGGGGGCGGGGGGTGCTCTCCACTTGGTCGCTCTGGTCAGCACCTCACCATCTTGTTCTCTGGCATTGATTCAACCCCACTGGCTGACCAGGAGTCTGCCCAGGTAGAGGGTAGCATCCTGGGAGAGCTGGGTATCTCAGACTCAGGCCGTCATGCCCCACCCCCTGCTGTTGCTCTCCCTGCAGTGCTCCTGTGGCCTTCGCCTGGCTCCCTGCCCTCTGCTCTGGCTGAAGCCTCCCTGCCAGTCTCGTCGGGCAGTCCGGGTCCTACTTCCCCCGCCACCACACTGACCCCCTTTCCCTGCAGCCCCTGGGTGGGTGCGGGCTCCACCCGGGCAGAGACTCTGCATTCCAGGCCCCTCCTAGACTTGACGCCCGCATGAGCGTTCTGTAGGAAACAGCCAGGGGAGCAGGAGGACCTGTCTGGATTCTTCACACCACACTCTGAGGTGGGGCAGGCACCAGCACTTGCCCATTCTCTAGGGGCTGGCGCGGGAACCCCCTTATCCCTGGAGTGTCCCTCTGCAGCTGTTTCTCAGGCCTTCTGAAGGAAAGCCCCCCCCTTTTTCATTTTGTTCTGTTTTAGGGTGATATTCAGCACAGCTTAAGGCTTACTCCTGGCCCAGTGCTCAGGAATCTCTTCTGGCAGGGAACTCTCCAGGGTGCCAGGGATCAAACCTGGGAGGGCCTCATGCACGGCAAATGCTCACCGGCTGTACCTCTGTACCCCGGGGGAGGCTCTTGGTCTTTGTCTCTTTCCTCCTCTGGCACCCACCAGTATGTCACGGCTTCTGTGGGAGCGCAGCGCTGGTCTCACGGCTGTCATCTCTCCAGAGAGCTCCTGGAGAGTGTTCTCCGGCCTTTGCCTCTGTCTGGATGACTGGTGCCGTGTTAGTACCTCTGGCCGTAGGCAGAGTAACAGGCCCCCCTTCTGATTCTCCTATTTTTATATGGATAGCACTGTCGAACTGTTGTCCTGTTTTTCATTGATTTACTTGAGCGGGCACCAGTAACGGCTCCGTTGTGAGACTTGTTACTGTTTATAGCATATCGAATACGCCACGGGGAGCATGCCAGGCTCTGCTGTGCGGGCGGGATACTCACAGTAGCTTGCCTGGCTCTCCGAGAGGGACGGAGGAATTGAACCCGGGTCGGCTGCTTGCAAGGCAAATGCCCTACCTGCTGTGCTATCACTCCAGTTCTTTTATATAGGTAATATATGTTTAATATACATTATTTATAAAAAAAACTTTTTTATTCTATTTACTATTTTTTTGGTTTGAGGCCACCCCTGACTGTTCTCAGGGCTTACTCCTGGCTCTGCACTCAGGGCTCACTCCTGGCGAGGCTCAGATGGCCGTATGAGGTGCTGGGATTGAACCTCAGTCAAACCGCGTGCCTGGCAAGTGCTTGACCCCCCTGTGCTATTTCTCTGGCCCTGGTTTTTTTTTTTTAATACTTGACTCAAATCTTAAGTGTAAGCCCACAGCAATACACGTTTTTTCCTTTCCTTCCTTTGCTGTACTGAGGCCGAGGGGATGGCTTACTTTAAGAACTGTTTGGAGGAGGGGCCGGAGCGATAGCACAGCGGGTAGGGCGTTTGCCTTGCACGCGGCCGACCCGGGTTTGATCCCAGGCATCCCATATGGTCCCCCAAGCACCGCCAGGAGTAATTCCTGAGTGCAAAGCCAGGAGTAACCCCTGAGCATCGCTGGGTGTGACCCAAAAAGCAAAAAAAAAAAAAAAGAAAGAACTGTTTGGAGGAATGCAGATCTGGTGTCTTTCCCATCCTCACATCTGTAGGAGGAAAGTCAGCCAACCTGGCAGGTCCCACGGGTCCGAGTGGTGTGTTCATGGAGAGGGGTACCTCGAGGGAGCATCTCACCCCTTCCCTTCACGCTGGAGCTCTGTGCTCTCCCTTCCAGGTCGTGTCCACGCTGCTCATCAACATCATCCCGGAGGACCACCTCCCCCTGAACCTGTCTGGGAAGGCGAAGATCAGCGGGAAGGCCTGGGTGCAGGACACCCCGCGGCCCGTTCCCGGCTTCAACCCCGACTCCATGTGCGAGTCCCAGGTGTGGCTGCTGCGGGCTTGGGGTATGCAGGCAGACTGATCTAGAGCAGAAATAAGGAACTGGAGCCCCCCCCCCCGCCTCTCCTCCCCCCTCACCCCCCGGGCATGCTCTGTGCCTCAGCCGGGGAGTTGTGGCTGTGTTGGCGACCCTTTGCTTGTGGAAAGGGTCAGGGCCAGCCTCTGGCCTTTGAGCCTTGGGATCATCCTCCTGGCCAGCTGGGCAGGCTTCTTCCGCAGAAGGCTTCTGGCCCTGACTGCAGGCCTTGGAGAGGCAGGGCCTGTGCTGTCCCAGACCCATGGCCCAGGGCCGAGGTCCTGCTTTGCCTGCCAGAGCTCCAGTTTCCGTTCCCAGCTCCTCGTGGTTTCCTGAGCGCCACTGGGTGTCCCAGCCCCAGAAAGCAAGCAGCCCCAAGTGGCATGAGGCCGGCACAGTTCTCTGAGTGGTCCGCATCTCCCAGCTCGAGGCCGTAGGAGCCAGGGCCGGGAGTGGCAGGTGGCACCGGCCAGAGCGCCCATCTAGGCATGCCCTGCCATAGGGGCAGGTCGGTGCTTCCCCCAACAAAGATTTCCAAGACCACCATATGTTCTTGGAGGGGGAGCACAGAAGTCCCTCGGCTTCTGACTGTGGTCCTCTGTCGCGGGGGGAGGGGAGCGTTGTGCAGAAGCGAAACTGCCACTTCCCTTTCCTAGTCCATTGGTTTGCTGCGCACCCCCATTTACAGCTCAAGCTCCTTGCACTCCCCCAGCTCTGTGACAGTGCTGAGTCAGACCGCGGGTGCTAGGGAGGTCACAGTGCTCCCAGAGTACAGCGACGGGAGAGCCTCGTCCAAGGCCGGGTCTGGACCTTCCCACTTCCAGCCCTGTGAGGAGGACGTGATAGTGAGGGACGAAAGGGGGACTGGGGAGTACATGACAGTGTGTGGGGTGCGGGGGTACCCCACAAAATGCTTGGGTTTGGGGACCATGCCCCAGAAAGTTGGGAACTACTCCTGGCTCAGTGCTCAGGGGACCCCCTGGTTCCAGGGACGGGGACGGAAGATGGGCCTCCCAAAAACAAAACCTGCTCTCTAGCCCCTTGAGCCATCTCCCAGACCCCCCAGAAAGCAATTTTTTTAAATCCATTGGTCTAGCTGAGCCCTTAGGCCGTATTTCAGAACTGAAAACCGCAGGGTTGGCCTTTGTGCCTGACTTTCTGCGAGGGAGCGGAGGGTGTGCAGTGGAGGACAGTGTCCTCTAACAGGCCAGCTTGGGCAGAGAGGGGGGCCGTGCACGCCAAGTGTCACCCCAGCTCAGCCTCAAGGCCGTCCCTGCAGGTGATCATCAGGGCCGGGGAGCTGCTCTGCGGGGTGCTGGACAAGGCGCACTACGGCAGCTCCGCCTACGGCCTGGTGCACTGCTGCTACGAGGTCTACGGGGGCCAGACCAGCGGCCGCGTCCTCACCTGCCTGGCCCGGCTCTTCACGGCCTACCTGCAGCTCTACAGAGGCTTCACCTTGGGTGAGTGCTGGTGGGCCCCGGCGCGGTGGCCCCACTCTGCTTGCGTCCCTCCCCACACGGCAACTCCCCGTCCACCACATCCACCACGAGTCTCTCAGCACCCTCACTGCGCTGTGACCCTTCTCTCCGGCTTCCCTGGGCACCCGGGGGAGGTGCCAGCACCTTCCTGCATGCCAACAGCTCTCAGGGATGCCTGTGAGTCAGGGGAGGGACACAACCTCTTTCCTCCCTGGACTGGAAGACACAGCATAGGTGTGTCCTTCCTGACCCCAGGCCGGGCCAGAGCGCAGAGGCTGTGCTGATGCCCCGGGTCGGCTCAGGGCAGTGAGCGGGACCCTGCTACGGTGGTTCCCATCCAGCCTGCTTGTGAGGTCACGGCTGCTCGGGGATGACCCTGTGCAAGTGGGGCAGAGACACCCTGTGGGTGGACTGCTGGGCTGCCACAGTGGACTTTGTCCATTGGCCTGTAGTGGGGCCTGCACAGTGCACTTTATGTGTAAACATTAAGAAAAATGATTTTGAATCCAGAGCAGGTGGGGTGCTTGCCTTGCATGTATCCGACCTGGGTTAAATCCCCAGCACCTCATAGGGTTCCCCAAACCTGCCAACAGTGATCTCTGAGTGCTGGGGTCAGGCCTGAGCACTACCGGATTTTGTGATTTTGTGTGTGTGTGTGTGTGTGTGTGTGTGTGTGTGTGTGTGTGTGTTGTTTTGTCCTTATGACCCAAAATATTTTGAAAAACAAGAATGATTTTTTGAAAAAAATTGTTTGATGTAGTATATAAAATGATCTATTACATCACTTATGTATATAAATACATAAAATTCTACATAATAATACTGATGTATATATTTGAATTGTTTTCATTCATGTAATTATCCTTTAAAGCAGTTCTAAACTATGCAATGTACATTAACTGTAGAAAAGTCGACATAAGTCCGTCCTCAGGCCTGTGGCTCCCAGTCATTGTGGTTTGGACAGGTGCAGCGTGGCTTTTTTTAGCCACATCCTGGGAACAAATTTTTAAACCCTTTCAAGGTTTTCACATTATGGCTGAGATGGCTCCCGTTGCACAGACACGTGCAGGGTGAAAAGTAGAAGTTCCGTAGGTGAGGACACGCGTGAGCACACAAGCCACCGCTCTGCCTGGTGCGCGTAGCCAGAGATGTTAGCGCCTGAGTGCAAACACCAGCCACTTAGCCGAGACTGGTGGAAAGGCCAAGCTTTGTTCCAAGCCCCCCCAGCAGAGGGTGGGCTTGGGACGCTGCCTTCCTGCCCGGCCAGTGGGAGGGGTCAGTGCAGGGTTAGCCCCAGAGCCTGGATCCATCGCAGGAAGGAACCACTCCCGTGCCAGTAGCTTCCTCAGAGCCCCCGTTTCTTCCCCTCGCTGCAGGGCTCCACAGTAGCTACCAAGCCTCAAGCACCCTACTGTGGGGTTCCAGATGGGGAGCCCAGCCATTGTTTTCCCACGCGCAGCCCTCCGAAACTAAAAGGTTCAAAGAAAGGAAGTGCTTTATCGCAGCTGTGTGCTGGGCCTGTGACTTTCTTGAAAGGCCAAACCCTGCCTGTTCCTCCTCCCGCTCACTTCTTTCCCTAAAGCTGAAGCTTCCACCCACACGTCTTTCCTCACCTCTAGTCTCTGCGTCCAGCAGCTGCTTCCTTAGTGGAGGCCGTCTCGTGGATGCCTAACGCACCAGTTTGGGTCACAGGTCTGGGTTTACATTGTCCCTGTGGAAGGGAGTCGCTGCAGTTTGCACCTCGGTTTTGTCGTGTGTACAGCGGGGGCTTGGCCTCTGGGAAGCCCTTCCCAGGTGGGACAGTTTCTCCCTAACGTGATCATCATCATTCAGGTGCTTCCTTGTGTCACCACACACTTGTCCCGACCCACTGCGGTTCTGGGAGAAGGCGGCCTGAGCTTGTGTGTTTGGCTTCCCAGGTGTGGAGGACATTTTAGTGAAGCCGAAGGCGGATGCTGAGAGGCGCCGGATCGTTGAAGAGTCTGCTGGCTGCGGGCCCCGGGTGAGGAGGACCCTGTGAGGGGCAGCGGGCAGGAGAGCCGGGCCTGCTGCAGAGTGCGGCCCACCCCCCACCCCCTCCTGTCTCCGCTGCAGCCTCTGACACGTTCCCTCCCCCTTCCTAGGCCGTCAGGGCCGCGTTAAACCTGCCCGAGGCTGCGTCATGTGATGAGGTCCGAGGGAAATGGCAGGATGCCCATCTGGGCAAAGACCAGCGAGATTTTAACATGATTGATCTGAAGTTCAAGGAGGAAGTGAACCATTACAGCAACGAGATTAACAAGGTCAGCCTGGCAGTGCGTGTGGTACAACACTTTCTCACCTGGGCCCTTTGCCTGTTGAGGCAGTCAGGTGTGTGCGGTGTGAGTTGGGATGGGTGGAATTCGTTGGAGAAACCAGGGTCTGGTTCTGAGTCTCACTATTTGGGTCTGCACAAAGGGATCTTTGATTAATGTGGAGAGGGAATTTTTTGTGAAGTATTTGGGTTTCGAGTGCCTGCATTCAAGGAACCTGAAGACATTTTTTTCTTGCGGGGCTACTGCAAGGTGAAAGGGGCACATTGAAGACCCAAAGCCACGTGTGTAGCGGAGGCAGGCGTGAAGGCCTGGGTTCTTGCAGAGTGAGGTACCAGTCTGCCCTGGGCTCCTGCCTGGAGCCAGGGACGTGGCAAGCCCAGACCTCAAGGGTGGCTGAGGCCGTGGAGAAGCTAATCACAGTGCCCTGGTTTGGCAGGAGCTCTGGGGAAGTCCCCCAGAGTCCAGAGTCCCTCTTTGTTCGGTGGAGAACGAAGGGAAATCCCCCACCCGAGTCCAGACCACACCTCCTTCTCCCCACCTTTCAGCCCCAGGGCCGCCGTTCCCAGTCCTGTGGTCACAGCAGCTGGCCTCAGCCTGGCTCCTCTGGACTCCCAGGCCACGAAGCCCACCGGGATTCTCAGCAAGGCCAGTTTCTCTTGGCCTCCTGACCACCTTGCAGCCCCTCTGAGGCTACCAGGAGCACAGTCCTTACTTCAGGAGCTCCATCCTAGAGAGGGCTTCCTCAACGGAGCCTTCCCGGCACCTTCCAGAGCCCCTGATGGGGCGGCTTCCAGGAAGCGCAAATCGGATGGGGCGGGGCTGGGGGCAGGGCTGGGCGCGGCCCAGAAGCAGCCCTGAGCTGCTGCTTGTCAGGCTGGGGCTCTGCCTTTTCTGTTTTGGTCCCAGAACCTGCGGCAGTTGCTCTGACAGACTGAGACTCTCCTGGCACTTCTCCAGGCTCTATCTGGGGGCCTTTTGCTCTTCCAGTGGCACCAGCACAGGGCTCCCCAAGCCCCCATATACCTGGGCAGCATGCTGGCAAATGTGAATGTGGCATGGACATTGGGAGAGAGCCTGGGTTTTGATGAGTTAGGGCTGTTTTTGTTCTTTTGTTTTTTTTCTTTTTGGGTCACACCAGCGATGCTCATGGTGCAGGAATAGGTTCACTCATGGTGAGGCTCGGCCTGAGTGTTTGGAGAGCGGCCATGAGCATGGCAGCAGTTGAGTTCTTGAGGTTTTCAGTGGCCAGAACTGGCTGCTAGGGGCGGGGCGGGGCCTCACCAGCCCAACTCCCGAGCGCCCCAAGTAAAACAGCCTGGCTCAGGGTCCAGCAGCATGGGTATGGTATGTCGGTTTATGCCCTTTTCTGATTTGTAATGAGTCTCTGGATCATGACGATTATAAGGCACCAGCCAGAGGTGGTTTGTGGGCATGACTGCCAAGTTACTGGAAACAGTGGAGATGGGGGGAGGTCACCCATTCCTGGTTCTGTTGAACCTGGAGTTAAAAATATTTAGAAAAAAAGGCTCAAAAACTGCTCATCTGTCTGCTTCCCCTTTCTTTTTGTTTGCGCCTTTGCTGCCCTTTGGCCAGTGTCGGTCACCTAAGGCTTGGGTAGAGGGTGTTCCAGTGCCCATCAGGGAGCTCTGGCAGAGTTCTGGCAAGAGGCTGGCACAGAGTGAGACTTCTCTCCCGGGAGTGGCATTGGGCTCTTGTCTCCAGGTGCCATGCAATGGTTGTGGCCTTTGAGCCTCCTGGCCCACGCGCTTGTTTGATTCGCAGGTGTGCATGCCCCTCGGCCTGCACCGACAGTTCCCAGACAACAACCTGCAGATGATGGTACAGTCCGGAGCCAAAGGGTCCACCGTGAACACCATGCAGGTGCGAGCGAAGGCCAGCGTGCCAGGAGGTTGGGTGGTCTCGGGGGCACTTGGCAGATTTGATTGGCAGTTGTTCATTGCTATGTGATTGTTGCTATTATCCTATTATTAGTAGTACTTTGCAGTGGTCAGTATTGAGTCCAGGCCTAATGCTTGCAAGGGAAGTGCTTTGCCATAACACACGTTACTGTTCTCTTGGCTTAAAAAAGATTCACCTCCCATTTAAAATGTTGGCAAGAAAAAAATAAGAATAAAGAAAAGACAAATATAATATTCTCAAGTCTGCCAGAGTACAAAAGCATAGAGAAATCGCCGCAGAAGTGGACCACTGCCGGTAGACACTGGCCACTGATGTCGGTGGTACAGACCGAGGCATAGACATAGGCAAATATTAAAAAAATAAAAAAATAAAAACCGTGCTCGCTTCGGCAGCACATATACTAAAATTGGAACGATACAGAGAAGATTAGCATGGCCCCTGCGCAAGGATGACACGCAAATTCGTGAAGCGTTCCATATTTTTAATTAATATATTCAGACCTCCTTCCTTAATGCCCCTTCCCAAAAAAATAAATAAATAAATAAATAAATAAATAAGAACCTCAGTATATATGTATATAAGCCCTGTGGTATCTGAGCTGAGTTCCTACAGGTCTGTGACCTGAGTTCTCCACTCAACGTTGCATTACAAACCTTGTTCTGGAAGCACCGTCACCCTGAGCGTGGCCTCCTGTTACCTCCTTGGGTCACTACTGCTTTCAGAGCGTGTTCACAAAGGAGAGCGGCTTGTGTTTGCATGCCACAGGCCTTTGGGACCAATTGTTGCTGGGTGTAGACTCCGGGAACAGACCGGAAGCCTGAAGCCCACAGCAGGAGGCCCCAACGCCCCGACTGAACTGAAACCTGGACACTCCCCGACCCCCGTGGGCAGTTTTCAGCCTTTCCAGGGTGTGGCCCTGGGGCGGCTGTGGGGATCCTAAGTTCCCTGTGGGTTCCTTCCCTGTAGATCTCCTGCCTGCTGGGCCAGATCGAGCTGGAAGGCCGCAGACCCCCACTCATGGCATCTGGCAAGTCGCTGCCCTGCTTTGAGCCTTACGAGTTCACCCCCAGGGCGGGAGGCTTCGTCACCGGCAGGTTCCTCACGGGCATCAGGCCTCCGGTACGTATGCGGCTTTTTCTCTCTCGCTTTCTCAGTTCCGTGGACAGAGACCTGTGACCTTGCACCGCATCTTGCGCGGGGGGCGACCAAATGACCCATTTGCCCACTGGACATAAGAGAGGCCATGCTGCTGTTTCCAGTGTTGTAGCCCTCAGGCAGGCTGCCCAGCTGGGAAGGGGCCTTCATTGTAGAGCAGAGCGAGGCAATCCCGGCTCCACTGCATCCTGTTTCCTGTTTCCTTCTTTCACCTGCCAGGCAGAAGGCACTGCCCCTCCTGGTGCTCTTGTTGCTGGCAGGAGCGTCACATGGGTTTATGTCAGACTCCCCACTGCCTTGCCACCCCCAGAGACCCTCCTCATTCACCGGGAAAACACTAATGAGCTCTAGCAAATGTCTAGTTTGTACTTGGTTGGCAACAGAACTCTCCCTGTCCCCCACAGGAATACAGGGTGGTAGTCACAGGGCCACGCAGTAAGGCTGCCAGAGACCTGGGCCACCCCGGCCCAAGGGAGCACTGTTTTGGCTGCTCCCTCAGCGCTGATCTCCCCTTACCTGCAGGAATTCTTCTTCCACTGCATGGCAGGACGAGAGGGCCTGGTGGACACCGCCGTGAAAACCAGCCGCTCGGGCTACCTCCAGAGGTAAGGTACACCTGCTCGCTCGCTGCTATGCCTGGGTCGATGTCCCCAGCCACACCGGATGCGGCATCCATGGACACAGACGGAGAAGGGAGAGAAGGGCAGTTCTTCTCCTCCTAATGGGGTGGCAGAGCCCCATCAGGGTTGTGCATGGGAACCCTGTGTTCTGTGGCACGCAGGTCCCAGTCCCTGGGGAAAGAGGGACATGCTCCTCTCCTGCCCTGGGCAAGACAGCTGGGCAGAACCAGGCAGAGAAGGCTCTAGGGGTGGCATCAGGGTCCCCACCCAGAGGGAGCAGCAGTCTGTCTGACTGGCCCAGATGGCATGCGCTTCTCGTGCCCTGGCTCTGCTGCAGAAACAGGCGCCCTGAGCAGCCTGTGTGGGAAGGGTGATGGGCACTGAAGCCCAAAACTGAGCAAGGCCAGCTCCAAGGTGCCCGCAGGACAAGAGCAGTGGCCAGCTCCTCCACCGTCCTCTTTGGGCTGAAGCATAGAGACTGTCTTGGGGCTTGGATGGGAAATGGACGAGGCAGTGCCTGTTGTCCACTGGGCCAGTTGGGGACAATGTTCCCTGGAACCCATGGCACACTGCCCCCAACTGCACGCCTCCTGTATGCTCCGGTAGCTTGCTCCATTGCCCTCTTTATTGAGCCAAAAACCCCCCCTGAGCTTTCCCCTTGTCGGGAATAGGGTTTGGGTGGGAGCACGTCTGCGTGTACCATGGCAAGGAGGCCAGTAAGGACACTGTGAGCGAGATGGCAGCACCAGCCAGCTGTGGACAGTCCTTGTGTTTGGACGAGCTCTCCCTTTGTAGGCACGGTGCCCCAGCCAGGTCCCCCAGGAGCAGGGGTTACCCACCTCCATCTTCTTAAATCACCAAGAATGTAAGTTCAGCGTAAAAGAGGCTCTAAAGCACCATCAGGCGAGTCTGGGGGTCGTGTGTGGAGCAGGATGCCCGAGCCGTTTGGCTGCAGTGGGGGAAGGACAGAGGAGCAGGAGACACTGGTTCAGGGGGCCTCGTGGGACAGAGGCATGAACGCACTTAAGACAGGACGGTTGGAGAGTCCCAGGCAATCTCTGCAGGTGCCCCCCGAGGGTGGCAGTAGAAAGTACCAGCATGGCGTGGGACATTAGGTGGGGACAAAAAACAAGAGAGCAGGGGACCAGTCTGCATGGCTACATGTGATTGGAAGTGAGAGGTGCAGGTGGGGAGAGAAGGGGGTGTTGTGTGGCCTCGGGATTTTGAGGGAGATGTCCCGGACCCTCGAGACAAAGGCCTGAGGAGGTGGGGAAACACAGCCTGGCGGGGGGTGCTAGAGAGAGCGGGAAATGCAGTCTGGGGGGCCCGGGAGGTGGGGGCACAGTCTGCAAGGGTGAGGCCTGGCAATGAGAGATCAGGCCTCGGGCGTTTCCAGTGGAAATGGCTGTTGGTGTTGTACCAGCCCGGGACTTAGGGGAGCACTTTCCTGGGAAGCTTCTTCATGTGCAGGACGAGAAGTGGAGGCAGCCAGCACAGAGGGGCGGGCAGCAGGAGGGGAGAGGCAGACGGGAGCAGCTGAGCTCTGGGAAGACAGAGGTGGGGGGTGCCCGGGAGAGAGAAGAGAACCCATCAGCATTCAGGCTGGCAGAATCGAGATGCGGTGGGTGGGCTAACCACCCATCCCAACCCAGCCTGTGACCCCAGCATTGGCAGCCTGCCCTGGGGTCCAGGCAGTCCCCCACCCCAGACCTGAGGGAGGGTCTCCCGCAGGTGTATCATCAAGCACCTGGAGGGCCTGGTGGTCCAGTACGACCTGTCAGTCCGGGACAGCGATGGCAGCGTGGTGCAGTTCCTGTACGGGGAGGACGGCCTGGACATCCCCAAGACGCAATTCCTGCAACCCAAGCAGTTCCCCTTCCTCGCCAGCAACTATGAGGTAGGGGCGCGCTGGCACCCAGGCCCTGTGGCTACTGGAGGGTGGAGTGGGAAGTATTGGTAAAGCGCTGGCCTGGCCTCAGGACACTGCAGCTTCACAGCTCATGGAGGGCGGCAGAAAGGCACATGCCCCACAGCTGGGTGGCCGCCCGGCTGTCGTGAGGGTCCTGAGTGTGCCCGCTGTGCCCTGTCTGATTCTGTTCCCTCGCCGCCCACTCAGTAGCTCAGAGCCTGACACTCAGCTCAGGTCACTTGTGGGTGGTGGCAGAGCCCTAGACCCCACACCACACATGTTGGCACAGTCGCTGTGCTGGGGGCTGGTTGAGGGCTGTGCCCAGCACTGGCTGCTTTCCGTCTCTGCAACCGCAACCAGCCTTCGCCCGCAACTCCCGAGCCTCCTTTCTTCACAGAAAGCCCATATTTCTGAGCGAGTCGGGCAACCTCATATCCCACTCGACTCCTGGCTCCTGTGCCTGGTTTGCACAGGTGAAGAAGGCCCCCATTCACCGTGGGGACCCGCACCTCTGAGGGGCCTGATTAGCGTGTCAGTCCTGCCGTGTTTGCCCCCTGAAGCGACGTGCCTGGGCCCTGCCTTGAGACCTTCATTTCTTTGGCCTTGTGTGTTCTGTTGGTGTAGGTGATCATGAAATCGAAGCATCTGCATGAAGTTTTGTCCAGAGCGGACCCCCAGAAAGCCCTGCGCCATTTCAGAGCTATCAAGAAGTGGCAAAGCAAGCACTCCGGCGCCCCGCTGAGGAGAGGCGCCTTCCTGAATTACTCCCAGAAAGTGCAGGCTGCAGTGAAAGCTGCCGGCCTTGAGGGTGCAAACCAGAACGGCCGCAGCCCTGACACTCAGCAGGTGACTCACTCCCGTCCAGTTGGAGGCAGGGAGGGGCTTGCTCCCCTCCCAGAGGAAGTGGGCCCACTCCAACCACCTGCTCCTCTGCTGTTGGACCCTCCACACACACACACACACACACACACACACGCGCACACACACACACGCACACACACGCCCCACAAGGCTGGGAGGCAGGAGCAGTTCAGGCGTGGAGATACACTGCGTGTGTGGACAGATGGGACAGGCTGGTCTGGCAGTGTCCCTGCTCGTCCTGCCCTGCTCAGGACAGCCCTGGCTGGGCCACACGCCTGAGTTTCATCAGTGAGAGCTCTCGGCTTTACTCTGGACACCGCGGTGGAGAGTGGACTGTGTTCCAGCCGGTGCTGGGGAGGGCCGGCCTCAAGAGCTCATGGTTGTGGCCGGGGCCTTGAGTTGGTGGGTTCCGCCTTGCCGAGGGTTTTCTCCTGTGCCCATCCCAGGGAGGCCATGCCTGTGCTGCTCCTCAGCCTCCCGGGGTGCCACAAGGAGCCCTTGGCCGGGTCTCACCGTGCCACTGAGGCCCGGTCTTGCTTTCAGATGCTGAGTATGTGGTATGAGTTAGACGAGCACAGTCGGAGGAAGTACCAGAAGCGGGCAGCACCATGCCCCGACCCCAGCCTGGCCGTCTGGCGCCCGGACATCTACTTTGCATCGGTGTCGGAGACGTTTGAGAAGAAGATGGATGACTACAGTCGCGAGTGGGCGGCTGAAGCTGAGCGGAGTCACAGGAGACCAGCACTTTCTCTCGACAGGTAACATCACCTTGGTAACGGCTGTGCTGGCTGCGGCAGGACTGCCCAGTGCGCTGGACGAGGGCCCCAGCCACTGGGGGCGCAGCTCTGGCAGGATGGGACTGGGGACACCCCTCTGGCCAGGACAGATGGGGCCGGCTGGGTTGTCTTTCTTGGGGTGGGGATGATGGATGTGGTGATTCTGATGAGCCTTTACACTTGGGGTTTCCTGAAGAAGGACCATCTGGGGCTCTCAGCTTGGACTTGGGTCCCAGAAATCATACAGGACGGACAGGCTGGCAGGGCGCCCGTGAGACCCTCACTTCCGTCCCCGAAGCATCAGTCAGTAATCCGGGAAGCAGGCGTGTTCCCTAACCTTACACACAGGTCAGGTCAGCCAAGGTCGATGAGGAGAGGCCCAGGTGTCCAGGCTGGATGGATCAGTGGACAGATCATCTGGGAAGCCAGGCAGCACCAAAGTGTGGCAAGATGTCAGAAGAGCTTTCCGAGGAACGCTCACCAGGGCATGGAGGGGCCACCTTCAGCTCAGCCGGAGACCCCAATCACATACCACTGAGCACTACTGTCACTGTTTTTAAAAAGAGGACCAGCTTTTGTAGGAAGGATGGTTAGAGTTGCAGAACTACAGAATTGTGGTGTGTGGGACCGGAGAGAGTACCAGGGTTAAGGTGTTACACCTGGCTAACTCTAGTTTGACCATATGATCCCCCGTCACCAGTGGGTATGGTCTAAAAACAATGAATTTCCTAGGTCTGAAGCATGTGGCACTGAAGGGGGGGTGGCGCACATCTCCCACAGCCCCATAATGGCCTAGTGAACCCCTTCCTGGTCTTCGCGGTTGGTGCGGGGTGAGGTTTTTGCTCTCTTAGAGCTGTCACAGCCAATGGGGACAAAGCTAAAGGAAGGTGTGAGCAGGAAACCCAGACATTCTCGGTGGTCAGGGGTTCCGAGTGGCTACGTGACCTTCCCAGGACACACACTAGCGCTTGGGCCTGCTTCGCCGACGGGGTCTCTGCTGGGCATGGGGGCACTACAGCTGCCCTGGCAGGAATCAAGGAGTCAGTGTGTGTCAGGCCTAGGGAACCCGCTCAGAGAGAGGGAGGGAGCGGGTGGTGCTGGCAGCCTGGTGCCTGTGCCCCTCACCCGGCCGTGGTGCCCATCTCCAGCCTCAGGACCCTGCTGCAGCTGAAGTGGCAGCGTGCGCTCTGCGACCCGGGCGAGGCCGTGGGGCTGCTGGCGGCCCAGAGCATCGGGGAGCCCTCCACGCAGATGACCCTCAACACCTTCCACTTCGCAGGCAGAGGCGAGATGAACGTCACCCTGGGCATACCAAGGTCTGTCGGAGCCTGTGCGGCCGCGTCAGTGCGTGTGTGCTCCTGTGTGAGGGAGATGAGGGGGTCTCAGCTTTGCTCGCCCCACCCCTGCTCTGTTCAGCTCTGTGCGTGAGGCAGTGGGCGCTGTGCTCTGCAGCTGTGTGTGTGTGTGTGTGTGTGTGTGTGTGTGTGTGTGTGTGTGTGTGTGTGTGTGTGTGTGTGAGAGAGAGAGGGAGAGGGAGACAGTGGGTGCTGTGCTCTGCAGCTCTGTGTGTGTGTGTGTGTGTGTGTGTGTGTGTGAGAGAGAGAGAGAGAGAGAGAGAGAGAGGGAGGGAGAGAGACAGTGGGTGCTGTGCTCTGCGGCTGTGCGTGTGCAAGTGACAGTGGGTGTTGTGCTCTTCAGCTGTGCCGTGTGTCTTTCAGTGTTTTGTGGGTGCTGTGCCCATATATGTGCACATGCGCGTTCCTCATCTGTACCAGGTGTGTGTGCGTGTGTGTGTATCTGTCTGTCTGTGTTTTGTGGGTGCTGTGCTCCTCAGCTGCGCCCCTGTTCCGTGACAGGTTGCGGGAGATTCTCATGGTGGCCAGTGCCAGCATCAAGACCCCCATGATGAGCGTGCCGGTGTTCAACACCAAGAAAGCGCTGAAGAGAGCGAAGAGCCTGAAGAAGCAGCTCACCAGGGTGTGCTTAGGAGAGGTGATTGTCTGGGCCAGGGCTGCTGCGCGGGAGGCGAGGCCCGTCCCCGAGCCCTCTCTGAGGACCAGACTGCTGGCCCTGAGCAGGGCGCCTCTCCCTCTGGTGGAGAGCTGCCTTTGTGCCAGGAGCTGGGCAGGGTCAGTCAGAAGCTCTCCCAAGGACTCGGCAGCATTCTCACAACTCCTCTGCACCCCAGGGCCGCCACCCACTCCTGGCGCCCGCTGCCCTTGGCCTCTCTCTGGGGTACACACGCGCCTGGTGTCTGGCCTGGAGCCCCAGCCCCTGTTCTCAGACGCTCCTGGGGCCCTGGGCCAGCTGCCATCTCTGTGTCCCTCTGGTTCAAGGTGCTGCAGAAGATTGACGTCCAGGAGTCCTTCTGTGTCGGGGAGAAGCAGAGCAAGTTGCGGGTGTACCGGTTGAGGTTTGAGTTCCTGCCCCACGCGTATTACCAGCAGGAGAAGTGCCTGCGGCCCGAGGACATCCTGCACTTCATGGAGACCAGGTCAGGGCACAGGTGCCTCCCTGCAGGGCTCCGGCCGCTGGGCAGCGGTGCTCAAGGGAGTCCTTGGGAATCATCGTTCAGAGCGGGCAGGCCCCGGAGCCTCCCACCTCTCCTGGCCATGGGGTGTCTGTTTCCCGCACGCACTCCTGGAACACTTAGTTTCTCTCGTGCATGAGTCTCGCCCCCTGCAGCCTCTACGCCCACAGGCATGGTGTGGAAATGGGGCCCCAGCTCATGCTCTGTGATGGGCCAGCAGTGGGGAGGGCTTTGACTTGGGGTGGGCCCCGGGACATTTCTCTCATGTGGAGAGCCAGCATTTGGCTTGTGGCTCTTGTTTCTTTGTTCACTTGCATTTGGCTTGTGGCTCTTGTTTTTTTGTTTGTTCACTTGGGGGTGGGGTGATACCCAGCGATGCCAGGGTCACTCCTGGCTCTGCACTCAGGAATTAAGCACCTGGAGGTGCTTAGGGAACTAGAAGGGATACCAGGGATCAAACCCAGGTTGGTTGCCTGCCAGGCAAATGCCCTACCAGCTGTACTATTACTCCAGCTTCTGGCATTTTCCTCTTGAATCCCATTTCTCTAAGTCGAGTTACCTCCAGATTCTTAGAAGTTCTCCTTCTGTTCCTCACTGATAGGGAAGACAAGCATTATTTTGTCTCAAGTGGCCGTTGGGCACTTGGCAAGCACAGGCCCCAACACTGAGTGCAGAGGCAGGTGCAGGGCCCTTCGGGGCAAGGAGTGCCAAATCTCTGGTTTAAAACCAGAAACAGGAAGTTCCCCGCCTCCCACTCTTTTGTTTTTTGTTTTTTCCATGTCACTGGCCTTTGATTGTTTGCTCTTGCTTTTATAAATAAGAGTCTTCAGATTTTGTTTTCCTTTTGGGCTTGGGGGGTCCCCCTCCCCCAGCAGTTCTGGGGGACCGTGTGGAGCTGGGGCTAGAACAGGGCCACCTGCACCAGAAGCCTTGCTCTGGCCCTTTGAGCCGCCTCTCCGGCCCTGTGGATGTCTCTGACCTTCTAAATATCACCCATCCATCTGTTTGTAAATACCTGGTGAGGCTGCTTAAATCATGGGGCACATAACTGAAGACGGGGAACACTTTAGTTTAGTGTCTGTCGTCTGTGTCGGTTTTTTTGTTTAGTTTTGTTTTTTGTTTTGTATCTTCCTGAACAATTTAAGCTGTGGGTCGCATAACTGAAGGTGGGGCAGACTTTTGTAAAACTTGGGGCATGTGTTTTTTCGGTGACTCCAGTGCTCAGGGGGCCTGGAGTCCATGCTGGCAGTGACCGATCAGACCAGCATCGAAGCCTAGTCAGTCATCTAAGTCCTGCTCCGGGCCACCTCTCAGCTCTCCCCGCACTGCCCTAGTGCCAAGGCCACTCTGCCCTTTGCCCGGCGGCCCCCCTTGCAGGAGGCACCGCCTGCGTGCTGGCCACGAGCCTGCTCTTGGAAGGGGAACCTAGCTTGCATGGCCGCTGCAGTTCTTGGAGCACACAGGATCCATCCTCCCACATTTCTCTCTGCCAGGGTCTTCTCGTCCAGGCGCGCCTTGTGGCTGGGCCTCCATTCCTTTTCACTTGCATTCCCGTGGGGCATCAAAAATCCATCCAAGCCGCCCTGGCTTCTTCCCAGCGGGAACATGCCCCTGAAAAGGCTCAATGGGCAGCAGCTCTTGCCACAACTCGGGCCTAAGAGCCAGAGCTGGTGCCTTTGTCAGGCTTGGGCAACCCAGTGGCCCGTGGCGACAGTGGAACTCTCAAAGGAGTCGCTGTCCCCGGAAGCGTGTCCTGCTGTCTCCCTGCTTGCTCTCCCACGCCTGCTCCCTGCCTCTCCCCTCTGTCCCTGTGGTGCCCGCCTCTCCCCTCTGTCTCTGTGGGGCTGGGGTGGTAGGCAGAGACCGGAGGGAAGCAAGCAGAATGCAGCGTCGGGCCTCGAGCGTGGACACATGCAGCAGTGGAGGGCGGGCCAGGGTGGTGAAGGGAGCGGGCACTGAGCAAGGAGGTGGCGTTTGAGTTCTGGCCCCCCGTCATGGAGTGGACGAGCTGGCTGTCTCCACTGCCAGAGCTTCTGTGCGCCTGACTTTGCAAACAGCAGGTGGTGGGGCTGTTGCCAGCACTTTCGGAAACATCCAGGGATCATGTTCTATTTGTAATTATTTATGTGGGATGGGAGGTTTCTGCAGCCTGCTCCTCCCAGGCCTTGCACTTGCTGTAAACAACCCTTCAGGGCAGTCACACCTCAGAAGGGGAAACCCCTATTTGTGCCCCCAGAACTTGAGCTCTCTAAACCCTGTCTGCCGCTTACTTGCTAGTCAGGTCTCACTCAGCTTTCCCTCCCTCCTGCTGCTGGCCTCTTCCCAGAGAAGCACCAGTGAAAACAAAGTCCTTGCCTCCTGCAACCAACAGCCTTTCTCCCTTCCCTGTCCTTCCCTTTCCTCCCTCCCTCTCTCTTTCCCTCTCCCTTCGATGCTTGCTTGCTTTCTTCCTTTCTTTCTTTCCATTTAAAAAGTATCTGTGTTGGGGGCTGGAGCGATAGTACAGCGGGTAGGGCGTTTGCGTTGCATGCGGCCAACCTGGGTTCGATTCCCAGCATCCCATATGTTCCCGCAAGCATTGCCAGGTGTGACCCAAAAAGAAAAAAAGGGGTGGGGCTGGAGCGATAGCACAGCGGGTAGGGCGTTTGCCTTGCATGCGGCCGACCCGGGTTCGAATCCCAGCATCCCATATGGTCCCCTGAGCACCGCCAGGGGTGATTCCTGAGTGCATGAGCCAGGAGTGACCCCTGTGCATCGCTGGTGTGACCCAAAAAACAAAACAAAAAGAAAAAGTATCTGTATATAATAGAGAAACTCAAAACTGCTTTTGGGTCAGTCTCTAGGAAACCTGCTTTCCTGCGTGTTCAGTATTGGTGGGGGGAGAGGGGGCTGTCAGGGATCAAACCTGGGTCGACCATATGTAGGACAAGCGCCCTACTCACTTGGGGCCCCTCAGTATTTTTTTTCACCTTTTTTTTTATTATTAAGTTCCGTTTTAAAAACAGATTTACAGTTCTGTTAGTGATGATTTCTCATGCACATTATTCCAGCCCCACCCCCACTCCCATTGTACCCACCTCTCCCCCACGAAGCTCAGCATCACTCCCCTTCATTCAAAGCCCCACCACTGCCGCCGCTGCCCCAGCTGTGTGGGTCCGTTCTCCAGCTGTGCTGCCTTTTGCCCTTTCTTGCTCCCTTGCGCGTGTCCCAAGTCCCCCATGTGAGAGAGCACTCTGGGCCTGGCCCTTCCCTTCTGTCTGACTGCTCAGCATGACAGCCTCTGGTCCATCCTCGTCACAGCAGACGGCACGATGTGGACATAATACTGTCCTCACTTAGAGCGGCACAGTATTCCGCTGTGTGCCTAGACCACAACTTGACCTAATCTGGAGTGGGGCATTTGGCTTATTTCCCTAAGTGTGGTGGTTGGTGTATGTGTGTCCTTTTTAACCCATGTTGTAGTGTTTTGAGACTAGATGACAAGAAGTGGTTTTGCGGACAGCATCTTTCCAAAGTACACCCCAAGGGCATCTGTCTCCTCTCTGTCCCCCTGCACCGAGTCAGCCGTGAGAGACTGTGACTCCCCACCCCTGGGTGGGGGTGGAGACGCCGCCACCAAACAGGCTCTGCACAGCTGTCTTCTTCTTTCAGATTCTTTAAAATCCTGATGGAATCCATCAGAAAGAAGAATAGCAAAGCCTCAGCGTTCAGAAATGTAAACACACGAAGAGCCACCCAGCGGGACCTCGACCGGGACGGGGAGGCAGAGCAGGGCAGGGTGAGTTCTTCCGCCCTGTGATTTCCCCCAGGCCTGGGCAGAGACGCTGACCGTGGCTGATCTCCGTGAGAGCCCAGCAGCTCCCTCTGCCCTGGGTGGCCGTGGGGAACCCCCAGACAGTGCGGCCTGGCTCAGGGTGCCCCTGTAAGGCATTGCCGCCAAGTACGCTCTGGGCTCACTCAGGCCGGGTGAGCTGAGGCTCTGGCGTGCCTGGCAGGGGCCAGAGATGCATGTTGAATCTGGGGTGTGAGACCGTTACTATGACCCAGGAGAGGGGGGCCCTGGGAAGCAGAAAGATGTGGCTGCATCCGCTGAGAGACAAGGCGATGAGGCTACAGGGCATGGAGCAAAGACGGTGCTGCCCCGCCCCGCGCTGCTCTCCCTCTCTGGGCCTGCATCTCCTCGCCCCTGAGAAAGGGACTGGTCTGGGCCAGCGTGCACACTGGGGCTCCAGTACTGCCCACGCTGCACACCGTGTAGTCGCCCTGGAGACTAGAGCCGACCGGGGCCAGGTCAGAAACAAGAGCACAATTTTGGGGTGTGTTTTGGTTTTGTTTTCCAGTGTTCCACCCAGCCCATCTTTTCTCTTCATCCCCACTGCACCAGACGTGTTTGGAACAATCTTGTGTACCTCCTGCTTTTAGTGACATGGAAAGCTCCACTGCTTTTTGCTTTTTTCAAAAGTGGGGGGGTTAGGAAGGTCGTGCAGGGGTCAAGGGTATATACTAGGCATGTTCCACATGACCCCTGAGCACTGCTCGGTGTAGCCCCTAGAGGCCCCCAAACACTCACCCAGGTGTCCCTGATGATCCCAAGTGTGGCAGGGCCCCAGCAGGGAACTGCCTCAACCTGGCTGGCCAGGGACCACCAAGAGTGTCCCCTGAGCTCTGCTGTGGAGGTGCCTGGGTGCCAGGCTGGAGGCTGGCGAGACGACGGTGCAGGCTCCAAGCAGCACAGAGTCACTCTGGCTAGGAAGTGTGGGAGGGGTGGGGGGGGCGGGTGGAGGGAGGGTAGAGTGTGGGCCACTCACAGAGGGTGGGCAGGGGAGCAGGTGGGTCAGGGGGTAGGGACGGCAAGTTGGTGGATGGCAGGTGTTGGGGTGCATCGGCAGATTCTCCAGCCCTGGCAGCAGGGCTCATCCGTCTCCTGTCCCCAAACGTCAGGGAGAGCAGGACGGGGAGGAGGAGGAGGGCCGCATCGTGGACGCAGAAGCCGAGGAGGGCGACGCTGATGCCTCGGATGCCAAACGCAAGGAGAAGCAGCAGGAGGAGGTGAGGGGCCTGCTCTGGCACTCGGCCACACCTTGGTCAGAGCCACAGGTGCTCTGCGAGGAGGCTGTTCCGGGGCGGGAAATGCATAGGGTGCAACTCAAGGTCCAATTCGAGGACCCGGCAGCCTTTGGCGGGAAGATGAAGTCGGGCTGCAGGGCCCTGAACCAGCGCCGCCTGTGTGCCCGTTTGCTTGCCGCCAGGACACGGCCTGCCCCACCGGAGCAGGAGGCAGGGGTGCAGCGTGGGCGGGCCCTGGGGGGGGTCATTCTTTTGCCAGGATCCAGGTAGAGGCTGGCGGCCTGCCTCTGCTTCAACCCCTGCCAGGTGGATTATGAGAGCGAGGAAGAGGAGGAGAAAGGAGGGGAGGAGGACGAGGAGGACCGGCCAGAGGAAGGGGCTGCGCATTTGGAAAACACCCACAAGGCCCCGGAGCAGGAGCAAGAGCAGGAGCAGGAGGAGGAAGCAGGCGCCAGCGCCGAGGGAGACACGCCGCCCGAGGGCCCCCTGAGCCAGCAGCAGAGGGTGGCCCGCGGCCGAGAGCCCCAGGCCGCCGAGAGCCGTGTGCGGGCCGTGCTCGAGTGCCACCCCTTCATCCACGGCTACGAGTTCGACACGGAGCAGAGCCTGTGGTGCGAGGTCAGTGGGCCTGGGCCCCCTGCAGCTTCGGAATGCTGACCCCACAGAGGGGCCCGGGGCCTTGCAGTGCCCACTCTGGCTGTCTCCCTGACCCTCGTTATCCCCTTTCTTACTCCACATTTCTTGAGGAATCTGGTGAAAGCTGCTGTGTCCCGAAAGCATGCCCTACGCATTGGGCTCTTAGGGACTTTCAAACAAAGGCCCTCTTGGCCCTGGCACTAGGGGAGCCTCGAGCAGAGTCCTGCAGGCACAGCCGGAGTGTGTCAGGCCTTCACACCGAGGAGCGCATGGTTGCCCTGAAGACCGGGTGGGCTGCGTGTCTGGGCATCATCGCGCAGCCTTTCATTCCTGGCTTTGAGCCAGTGCCCAGGGTTTCGTATACGCGTACACGACGCCTTGTGGCCAGAGTGACGGCCGAGCTGCTGCTTTTATGGCACCTCACTGCTCTTTCCCCTTCTGGTGACCGGAAGCACTGCCCGTGTGGGCCGAGACGCCTCCCGGTGCCTAGAGTTTATGTTCTCTCGCAGGTGACGTTGAAGCTGCCTCTGATGAAAATTAACTTTGACATGAGCTCCCTGGTCGTGTCCGTGGCCCACAATGCCGTCGTCTACGCAACCAAGGGCATCACACGGTGTCTCCTGAACGAGACCACCAACAGCCGGCAGGAGAAGGAGCTGGTCTTAAACACGGAAGGCATCAACCTCCCAGAGCTGTTCAAGTACGCCGAGGTACGCACCAGGTCTCCGCCCCGCTTGGCATCCTCGGCCTGTGATCCCACCTCTGGGGGCCCATGTCAGCCCAGTTGAAGCTTACAGCACAAAACACCCTCCTGGCTTTTCACCTCCAGTTTCTGGGCTGGTTTCAGTGATTGTTTCCCCCTGAAATGAACCTGCACGGTGATGGTGGCTGACTGAGCTACTCACGTACCTGGTGAAGGCAGGGGGCAGAGGTGGCCCAGCCGCATGCTGATGCTGGCAGAGACCTGTGCTCTCCCACTTGCTCCACCAATATACCTCCTGTCCCCGCTCCAGAGTCCCCTAGCACCTTCTGACGTGCTCTCAGCCTCGGGATCCAGGCGCTGCCCATAGACTCCTGGAGGCCGGGCCCTGTGCTTCCCTCCGCAGAGGCCACGTTGGGGGAGCACTTGGCGTGCAGGGAGTCGTCAGGGGGTCTTTAAACCCAGCCTGCACGGCTGCCAGGGACTCTGCTGTCCTCTGGGGTATGACCTGCCCAGCTCCCCAGGGAGGCCTGAACCGGAGCCTTAGGCCTTAGGCAGAGCCCGCTTCTATCCCCCGGCACGTGGTGAAGGGGCTGCCGGAAGACGTTCCTCTCTGCCAAGGCAAGCCTCAGCCCTACGATGTCGTCTCTGAACGAAGATTGGCCCGTTTCCTGTTGGCTCTAAGGCGCGGACCAGTTGTCTTAGCACTGGTGGTGACGACCAGACTGACCCGGGGCCTGGCACACGGGCTGGCAGCTGCTCTGCCCGCATGGCCTCCGCAGCCTGGCCCACCTCCCGGCCACTCTTTCGGCAGCTCGTCCCGGTGGCCAGGGCTCACCGCAGGAGTGGGCAGAGCGGCCCATGTAGTCCCTGCTCTTCCCTCCCAGGTGCTGGATTTGCGTCGCCTCTACTCCAACGACATCCACGCCATGGCCAACACCTACGGCATTGAGGCGGCGCTGCGAGTCATTGAGAAGGAGATCCGGGACGTGTTTGCCGTGTATGGTAAGGGCGGGAGCCCCGTCTCCGGGGGACGGAGGCCTGGACAGCCTGTAAGAGACCCCGAGGGTCACGGCAAGGGTGGCTGGCTGGCACTCAGTCCTGGGCAAGGCGGCCTGTCCCCAAGACGCCCTCACCTGTCCCTCCTGGCGTGTGTGGCTCGGAGGACAGTCCGGTGGGCAGATGTGGCCGGCACACTTTGAGGGCTAAGGACATCTGGGCCCTGCCCTTCTTGCTTGGCCCCGGGCCCAGCGCTGCCTTGTGTCCAGGGGCGCTGACCCCCATCTCATGGCCCCTGCTCACAGGCATCGCGGTGGATCCCCGCCACCTCTCCCTGGTCGCGGACTACATGTGCTTCGAGGGCGTGTACAAGCCGCTGAACCGCTTCGGGATCCGCTCCAACTCCTCCCCGCTGCAGCAGATGACGTTCGAGACGAGCTTCCAGTTTCTGAAGCAGGCCACCATGATGGGTCAGTGCGGGCCCCGCTCCCAGGCTCCCCTCCCGCGGTGTCGCAGAGCTGCCTGGCCCCCACCCCACTCCCAGCCCGCCATGCCCACCCCCCGAGTCTCTCTCGACCTTCTGACGCGTGTTCCCGTGTCTCCAGGAGCCCACGACGAGCTGCGGTCCCCCTCAGCCTGCCTCGTGGTCGGGAAGGTCGTCAAGGGCGGGACAGGCCTGTTCGAGCTCAAGCAGCCCCTGACATAGCGACGGGCACGCTGTCCGGAGACACCCCAGGACCACTGAGCGCCCACGGGGCCCGGGAGATTCTCCCAGCCTGCAGCCAGCACCTGCCTCGACCTGCCCAGGTTCCCCTGGGCACAGCTGCCAGACTGTACCTGCTCCAGCCGGAGCTGCCAGGCTAGGCCGGCCCTCATGCTGCGATCGCCTCCTTGGAAAGTGCCCGGCTCTCCCCAGGGGGAGACCTCACTGCCTCCACAGCTGCTCTCCACGGCCACATGGCCCCCGTGGACACTGGCCTGAATTGTCCGCCCACGCTCTGCCTGGGCCGCAGCCTGGGTGGCACGGGCCTTCCCACGCCAGCCTCCGTGCCTGCTGACCTCTGATGTTTCTCGAGCCCCCGGCCCTGCAGCCCAACCGCAGAGCCCCGTTAGTAAGGTGCCTGCGTGTCTGGTCTCCCTCCGGCCAGTGCAGGGCGAGACGGGGTGTGCAGGGGGGAGTCTTCTAGCCTCCCCGACCTGACTCCAGCTACCAGGCACCCTGACAGACCAGAAGAGATTGGGGACGTGTGCAAAGGCTTTGTAGACCCACAGACCGTTTCTATTTTTGTCTAAAGTTATTCCAGCCCAGGCTGAGTAATAAACATCACTGGAACTGTTGGGAAGGGAAAAAAAAGATGCCTCGGGTTTTCAGTTTTTCCCTTGGCTTGTGGCTTCTGCGGGTGTGATTCAAAAACTTGGGACTGATGTTTCTCAGCAGAGTCGAGTCCGGGTTCCTCTTCCTGTTCTTGGCAGAGGGTCAGAGCTGCTGCCCATGACAGGAGTGGAGCCCGGGAGAAGGGGGCTGAGAGGGCGCCATGCTTGAGCCCCCTCCAGAGACGACCCCACACTAGCCTTTCCCTCCTGTGCAAACCTGCTCGGGCGGGACGTGTGGGCAGGAGTGCTGACGGCCACTTTGCTCTGTGCAGTCTTCTGGTTTTGTTTAGGTGGGGTTTGGTTTTGTTTTTGTTTGGGGGCCATACCCCACACTGCTCAGGGGTTACTCCTGGCATTGTGCTCACGGGTCACCCCTGGAGGGGTGCAGGGTACCATATGTGCTGTTGGGGATTGAGCCTGGATCAGTCACAAGGTCATGGCTGTGTCGTCATCCACTGTGCCCTCTGGCTCGCAGCTAAGGGCTTCAGGGAAGAGCTGCCTCAGGCTCCGGCCCCAAAGGTCAAGGTGTTCTTGGAGCTGGTGCCCGTTCACTGCCTGGCGGTCTCCGCCTCCTCCAGGACAGAGAGGAGACACCCATGGGGAAGAGCTTCTTGGCCCCCAGGCTCCGTTGTGAGCACCCAGCCCCAGGGCTCCCCCACAGGCGCAGGGGAGGGACGGGCTGGCCCTGACACGGCACAGGTCGTGCCCTCTGAAGTCAGGCACCAGCTCAGGTGGGAGCTGGTGACGGGCCCTGCCCATGTGCCCCATGTTTTCCGGGCAGCTGTGACCTGCGCTTCCCAGTGGGTAACATCCCAGAGCTACACACCCTGGGGCACCAGGAGGCAGCTCAACGCGGGTCCAGAAGCTTCTTGGGGGGCTGCCAAGGCCACTTCAGACCGAGTCATCTTCTCTTTGTGGTATTTCTTCGGGGGGCCAGACCTGGCAGTGCTCAGGGGTCACTAATGGCTTGGGGATTGCTCATGGAGCTGCTCAGGAGACCCTGTGGTGCTGGCATGGCCCCGGGCTCACCCCAGCCCCTGCCGTGGCAGTAGCCCCGGAATGACAAATGGGGTTTCTCTGAGGGCACATCTGGTTTTCAGAAATAGCCACATCAAGGTCCAAGCCCATTTTTGGCTGAAGAAGATGAAGCAATCCCAACAGCATATTTTTTAATCAAAATGGAATGGAGAGTGAGTAATGGGTTCACAGTGCCGTGGAGGCAGTGAGGTCGGGGGCCCAGGCGTGGCCTGTTCCTTGGTCCTGCCCCCACCTTGCTCCTTGGTGTGGCTCAGTCCCGCTCCCTTGCTTGGAGCAGAGCATGAGATTTAGTACAGCAGGGAGGGCACTTGCCTAGCACGTGATTGACACGTGTTCGGTCCCCGGCATTCCATACGGACCCCTGAGCACTGCTGTGTAGATGCCTCGATGAAACAAAACAGTTGATTGTTGGGGCTGGAGAGATAGCACAGCGAGTAGGGCGTTTGCCTTGCACGCGGCCGACCCGGGTTCAAATCCCAGCATTCCATATGGTCCCCTGAGCACGGCCAGGGGTAATTCCTGAGTGCAGAGCCAGGAGTAACCCCTGTGCATCGCCAGGTGTGACCCAAAAAGCAAATAAATAAATAAACAGTTGATTGTTGTTAACCAACTCTCATCAAGACACTTCAGCATTTTCACTGGTCCTCCATGAGTATTTAGGTCATTTTCTGTCTGAGTCATGGATGGAGGAATATGCCGGGTCCTGATCCCAGTGTGGCCTTTCTCTGCGCCCCGGCCCCTGGGCCCTGGCACTCCTCTACTCAGCCTCTTTCTCTGCATCAGTCCTTGGCTGCAGCCACTAGCGTCCCGCCATCCTCATGTCCCCATCTCCCTGCCAGTACTTAGACTTTGGTTCTGTAGCTCCCCAGATAGGTCCTATCTGTTGTCTGTGATTTTATTATTATTATTATTATTATTATTATTTTGGAATCGAACAACGGGATGACTGATATTTTGGAATCATAGATACACAGTTCAAGGTGTTCATGATTGGATTTCAATCACACAATGTTCCAACACCTGTCCCTTCATCAATGTACATTTCCTACCACCAATGTCCCCAGTTTTTCTCCCATCTGTGCCCCCACTTATGTGGCAAACATTCTCTCTCTCTCTTCTCTCCCCACCCTCTCCTCTTTTGGGTATTATAGTTTGCAATACAGATACTAAAAGGTTGTCGTGTACATCCTTTTACCTACTTTGAACACTTAAGTTTTTGTCCGGAGTGATCATTTCTAACATCTCTTACTGGTCTATTGTCTATCCTGACCTCCCTTTGCCACACACACACTTTGGAAGCTTGCCACAAACCAGCTCCTGTGTGATTTAGATGGAATGTGGACTGTCCCGGTAAACAGACATTCCCGAGCTTCCTGATGAGTGAGGAGGTTTGGAGTTCTGTGCTCTGCAGAGTGAGGAACTGCCGACGTGTCTATGCCTTGCCAGTCCTACATGTTGGAACTGCACCTGGCTGGGGGGCTGTAGGGAACACGCTTGCAGTAGCCATGCGAATGATGGAGCTGCTGGACACTCGACCAGCTCCTGACCTGGCACGCTAACCGCTTTCCCACCCCACTTCTTAGTCCCAGTTGCCCAGGCAGCTGTGGCCAAACATTTCTAAATGTGCACCTCAGGCCACTTAGTCAAGGTCCACTCAGAGGTTCTCAGATCCCCCGGAGAGGCTCCTCATGGCGGGATTGAGGACCAGTAACTTAGAGTCAACCTGCGCTGTAGCGACTCCTGGCCACTGCCGTATCGCGTTCGGGCAGCAACTTCTCAGAACAGGGAGTCATGGGGACCAGATTTCCCCGCTCGTCTCTGCCCCTCCAGGGTGGTCTGTGTGGGGTAGAGTGCAGGGAGCCCCGTGGCATCTTACTTGGCTGGGTGATTTTTGGTTTTTGTTTTCTTTCTGGTGGAACACACGCAGCGGTGCTCAGGGCTTACTCCTGACTGTGTTCAGGATCACTGAGTCCAGGCTCGCGGGACTGTATGGGGTGCTGGGGATCGGTCCTGGGTGCACTGCCTGCAAGGCAAGAGCCCTTTGCTTGTACTGTCAGTCTCTCTGGCCCCATAGCGTGGGGTGGAGATCTGAGGACGCCCCCATGTGCTCTCCTGGAGGCAGCTCCCACCTCCAGCACAGTCGGGGGGCTATTCAGTTTAGAGTTCCTGGGCCAGGGGCTGGGGCCATAGCACAGTGGGTAGGGCATTTGCCTTGCACGTGGCCGGTCCCGGTTCAATTCCCAGCATCCCATATGGTCCCCTGAGCACTGCCAGGAGTAGTTACTGAGTGCAGAGCCAGGGGTAACTCCTGTGCATCTCCGGGTGTGACCCCAAAAAGGAAAGAAAGAAAGAAAGAAAGAAAGAAAGAAAGAAAGAAAGAAAGAAAGAAAGAAAGAAAGAAAGAAAGAAAGAAAGAAAGAAAGAAAGAAAGAAAGAAGAAAGAAAGAAAGAAAGAAAGAAAGAAAGAAAGAAAGAAAGAAAGAAAGAAAGAAAGAAAGAAAGAGAGAGAGAGAGAAAGAAAGAAAGAAAGAAAGGAAGAAAAGTTCCTGGGCCAGAGTCCAGGGGCTAAGGCTCTGCCTTTCTGCCTTGGCTTGGCTGTGGCCGGCCCTGGTTCTGCAGCACTGCTCAGAGCAGCTAGGACAGAGCTGCGAGCAACCACTGCGCATGCCAGGAATGCCCCATCTTCACCCACCGTCCCACCCCACGCCCCCAAAAAAAGTCCCTGCCAGCAGGGTGCCTGCAGAGAGGCCTCCTGACCGGCCAGGATTTTGTGAAAGCAGCTCCACCAAGAAAAATAAGTCAGATTAGTCACTGAAGATCTTCTGTCCTCCCATGGGTGGAAATTGGGGACCTCTTCAGTTCAGAACTCGAGCAGCTCTGGGTTACCCCCTAGAACTGGGTCCTGGGAAGCAGTGCACACAGCTGTGCTCAGATGCTGGCCCCGGAAGCCAGTCTAAGAACAGGCTTTGGGGCGCAAGGCTTGAAAGGCAGGAAGTTGAACTCCCCAATTTGAGGCAAGATCTGTGCCTGTGAAACCAATCACAGTGCAAGAGAGACCCATGGGTTCTCCCCCCCAAGACAGCTGGCGAGGGGTGACACTGGGGGTTGCAAGGAGGAGACGGCGGGGACGGGAGGGCCGTAGGCCGGCATCCTGTAGTATAGGGGCATTCTGTTAGTCCAAACAAAGCCCTCAGGCATCTCTGACCCTTTCTCACTTGTAGTTCGGGGGGACTCCCAGGCAGTGCTCGGGTGTTCAGGTGTCAGCCTGGCTGAGCTTGTCAGTACTGCTAGGGCCTAAGCGGCACAGCGCATCCTAATGGTCCAGACCTGAACCTGAGCTGACCCCAGGTCCTTGTTCCAGCATGTGCATAGCCCTGATCCCAGCCACCTCCCTGACACCCACCTCCAACCCCCACAGAAGGGCCTTGGTGACTGCTCTGGGGTCAGGGGCCAGGAGAGTACAGGGTTTAAGGTGCTTACCTCACATGCAGCCAACTTCTGGATTACCCCGCGCCACCACATATCCCCTGAGCAAGGCTCCTGAGCACAGAGCCAGGAAGAAAGGTGGGGGCAGAAGCACCGACTTACCTGCAGTATGCAGAGACAGGCAAATGGGTGTCAGAGGTGGGCGTGGGGGACAGGACAGAGGCTGGGCAGTCAGGAGGGACCGGTCTGGAGACGACCAGCCCTGCAACAGTGTGGCCAGCACAGGCCCGGGCTGAGTTCACTCCCTAGGTTGACATAATGAATGTTATATTGTGTATATTGTACCACAAATAAAACTACGACCCATCTATCTGTGCCTGCGGGGCATGTGCATCAGCAGCCTGATGGTGCCTTCAGGCTTCCTGATACCCAAAAATTGCCGCTGTGCCTTTGGCCAGACCCCAACAACTTGAGACCAAGTTTCCTGAGAATTAAACGGCCAAAAGTTAGGTATGTGGGAGCCATACCCACAAACCACCTCCGACTCAGCTATACAGGCTCATATATTGGCCTTATCTCAGACCCATAGATAAATCTCAAAAGAGACCAGAATTCACAGTTAATCTCGGACCTGCACATGGCTGAACAGACTGGGATAAATCAGAGAGGGGCAGGTTGGCCTGTGCCTGCCCAAGCAGAGCCCCCAGCAGCCGCCTGCTTCCGCAATCTAAAATCACCACCATATCCCCGGCCTGACTCCACTGTCTCAGGACGGACCTCACCACGATATAATCTGCTGAAAATTCGGGTATGCAGGCTTTGTGACTGAAATCTCCAGGCTTTTGTGGAGTTGGGGTGGGCTACCTCCCCCTACTTCCCAATACTCATGGAAGCACTGGCAGTCACCCCCACGAACCAACTCCAGCACCACCCTGAAATCTTTATTCCTGGCCTTGCCTCAGAGACCCATAAATAAATCTCGAAAGAGATCAAAAGCCAGAGACACAGCATCGAGTCCCAGATGACACCACAGACCCAGAGATCTCTCCGGGCCCCATACCAAGCCAATTTCACTGGGGCACTCCACCCCAGATGGAGCAGGTGCAGTCTCCCCGATGGAACTACTCCAGATGGAATCCCAGCGACCAAGAGATTCCACGAGCAAGGCCCAGGTATGCGGGTTCCAGGACTAAATCTCCATGCCGCGTGGTGGCAGAGGTGCCAGGCTATTCCTGCCCAGCTCCCCTCCCACTCGTCAGCCTGGTTGTCACCCCCACAATGTGCCTCCAGGCGCCATCTTAGAGCACCAACAGCCCTGGTCCAGAGATGCCAAATTGAATTTCAAAATGGATTAGTGTCCTACAGAAATGTCTCTGGAACCCAACCATCTACAATCTAGGATTCCAGAAGCACAGGGCCATGGACTCATGTTACACAAAATGAGCACTGGACAATAAATGATCTATCACCTGCCCCCGGCAGGCAGGCTTGAATGGTGGTGGGAAAATTCAAGCGAATCATAATGCCCCAAAGTAGAGGGAGAGTATTGGGGAAATTGCCTGTCATGGAGACTGGGTGGAGACTGGGATGGGGTGGGGGGAAATATACGGGGGACACTGGTGGTGGAAAGTGTGCACTGGTGGAGGATAGGTGTTCGATCGTTAAGGCTGAATCTCGAATATGAAAGCTTTGTAACTGTCTCTTAAGAAAGAAGAGGGCTAATCGTATTTCCAGGCTCTCATGAGGACTGAGTAGGAAGTGATCTAAGTTTCTCGCATACACCACCTATGGTGTCCCCTGATCTAGAATGTTTTCTCTCCAGTACATGCTTCTGTTTATCCTCCAGTCCACTCAAATCCTATCTCTCCCTTGAGTTGAGTTGTGCATGCAGCACTGCTCACCCACCCCGGGTTCCCCTCTGCCCTGATACCAGCCACAGTCACTGGACTTGAAGGCCCTTCAGAGCCAGTCGGCGTTTTGCTACCACTTCTGCTCTGGCCTGGCCACCAGCCCTGCTCTGGGAGGGCACGCCGGCGTGAGTAAGAAACGAACTTTTGGGGCTGGAGCGATAGCACAATGGGTAGGGCATTTGCCTTGCACACGGCCTACCTGGGTTCGAGTCCCAGCATCCCATATGGTCCCCTGAGCAGCATTAGGGGTAATTCCTGAGTGCAGAGCCAGGAGTAACCCCTGTGCATTGCTGGGTGTGACCCAAAAACAAACCAAAAAAAAAAAAAAAGAAATGAACTTTTGTCATACGAACTTCTAAGACCAGGGGATGCAGGGATCCTTGCCTCCTCAGTGACACCGAGCTGGTCCCTTTGGGGTGTTTCCTCAGCCTCAGCCTTGTCCTGGCTGCTTGGTGGAGAAACGCCTTCCAGGTCTGGCCCAATCTTAACAAAGTGCCTTCTCGGTTTTCTCAGAAGGTGAAGCATGGACACTGCTGAGTCCGTCACTCCCTCGCTCCCTCCCAAAGCTTCCACGGAGCACCAAGCTTGTGGCAACTCAAGAGTGAGCCTGGGCCCCAGAAAGTCAGTAGAGTGGGTGAGGTGGAACGCTTTCAGATTCGATCAGCACCCCATGTTGTCCCCTGAGCCCTGCTAGGAGTGATCTGCAAGGGCAGAACCAGGAGGAAGCCCTGAGCACTGCGGGATGTAGTCCCAAAAACCAATGGAAAAAGTGAGTTCCCCTTCTTCCTGACTGAGAATTCATATCTGAGGGACGGTGACACAGTGTACCACTTAAAATACATGCTTTCCCAGCTTCCCTTGCAGCTGGGGGAATTCACCTGGGTCACTAGCGGTCCAGGCAGTCGGAGTGGGCTGTACGGGAAGCTCACCCAAGGCCATGGGTGACAGATGACAGGTGCTGGACTTTGCTCTTCCCCTTTCCTCACACGTCCTAAGCTGTGGTGTGGGCCAGATGGCCACAATTATCCTAGTACACCTGCATCGCTCAGCAAGGCGCGTGTAACTGCTGTATGTGAGCCCAGGGGCACACATACAGGGTGGGGTGAGTGGGCCCCTCTGTGCTGGCTTTGTCCATTCTCCTGCATGTCAGGGGAGGCAGCGGCAGCAGTTGGAATAAAGGCACGTCAGACATACGGGCGGATGTCCGGGCTGGTGACCTCTCAAACCTTGGTGCCTGGCACAGGCTGTGACCGAGTCCCTGAGTGACTCATGCCTCCCATAGTGCCTGGGACCTGAGAGGCTGCCCACATTCCTGCCACATGGCGCCCCATCGATCCCATCCAGCACCAAGGCCAGATACGGGCTGTCCCCTCAGCTCTTCCTCCTCCCCCACAGGCAGAGCCACCAGGCCTTCCTGCTCAGGACTCAGCTCCACCCTGGGCGGAGCCATGAGGCAGCCACAGGCTCATCTTCTGCCACCCACCCCGCCCCGCCCGTGCCAGCCACACCCAGACAGGCTGGTCTAAAGCTCACTTTAGCCTCCTCGAGTGCAGCTTCCAAGTGCTTAGAGATGCCTCCCTCTCGAATTCAAGCCAGACGTAATGAACCCACTGAGGTTCATCTCGACCACTTCAAAGAACAGAGGTGCCTTACGTGGGTTAAAGAAGACACGAGGCCTCCTGACACGCATAGACCAGGTCAGGACTCCCGGTCTGAAGACATGTGATTGTGCCGGGAGCTGGGGAGAAGCCCCTCCCTGAGCCAGGTTCAGATGTTCGGTGAATGAGCACGTGCTTGGGAGGCAGCTTTGACCCCCAGCCTCGCACGGTCTTTGGAGCACTGCTCGGAGCACTCCCTTCACAGCGTTAGAGCTAGGCCTTTACGCTATCACCTGTCTGCTTCCTTTCTCCTCCCCCCGCCCCTCCGTCTTGGCATTCTCATTTCTGTAATACAGGGCCAAGGGTCACAAGCATCAAGCATCACTCCAACTTATCCAACTTATCTTTGTAATTTTCTACCTGAAGGACCGTGATTTACAGGACAGTCCATGATAGGGTTCCAGTCACAACAACAATCCAGCACTGCACACTCCACCAGAGCGTCCGCTTCCCTCCACCAGTCTCAGGGGTCCCTCAGCTCCCCCTGGCTCCCACCCTAGGTAAGCTCAGCTCTGTAGACCAGGTCTCAGAGTCCATTAGCTTCAATCACGTGTTAATCCCATGTTATGTTTCTTTATATTCCACACAGAAGGGAAACAACTCTGCATCTGCCTCTCTCCCGACTGACTTCACCAGCACGGTACTCTCCAGGTGCATCCACATGGTGGCAAACAGCTTGCTTGGGTTTTTTTCTTACAGCCAAGTATTTCTTTGTATATTTACATACACCACAGTTTCTTTATCCAGTCATCAGCTCTTGGACACTTAGGTTGTTTCCAGATCTTGGCTATTGTGAATAGTGCTGCAATGAACATAGGAGTGTAGATGCCTTCCTGAAATGGTGTATTAGGGCCAGTGAGGAAGATGCCAAGAAGTGGATCTTTGCTAGGTCCTATAGGAATTTGATTAATAGATCATCTTTAAGGAGTGTCATAACTGGGGGAGCTGGAGCGATAGCACAGCGGGTAGAGCGTTTGCCTTGCACTCGGCCTACCCAGGTTCGATTCCCAGCATCCCATATGGTCCCCTGAGCACCGCCAGGAGTGATTCCTGACTGAAAAGCCAGGAGTAACCCCTGTGCATCACCGAGTATGGCCCAAAACGCAAAAAAAAAAAAAAAGAAGTGTCATAATTGTTTCCCATGGAAGTCAACACCCCACCAGCAGTGGGTGAGGGTCCTTTGCCCCCACATCCATGCCAACAATGGTTGCATTTGTTTTTTTTTTTCTATTTTTTTTTTGGCTTTTTGGGTCACACCTGGCGATGCACAGGGGTTACTCCTGACTCTGCACTCAGGAATTACCCCTGGCCGTGCTCAGGGGACCATATGGGATGCTGGGATTTGAACCCGGGTCGGCCGTGTGCAAGGCAAACGCCCTACCCGCTGTGCTATCTCTCCAGCCCCCTGCATTTGTTTTTGTTCTTTGTGACATATGCCAATCTCATTGGTAAGAAGTGAAACTCACTATTGTTTTGATTTTCATTTCCCTGATTTTGTGTGATGCAGAACATTTTCCCCCATATATTTATTGGCCTTTTTTTTATGTCTTCTTTAAGCAAGTGTCTGTTCATCTCTTCTCCCCATTTTTTGATGGGCTAGTCTTGTTGTTGTTGTTGTTGTTGTTATATTTTCCCAAATATTGTATATATTTTGGGTATTAACCCTTTGTTAGATGAGTAATCAGCAAATATTTTCTGTGGGATGACTTTTATCCAGCCATTGTTTCTTTAGTGGTACAGCAATTGCTTGGTTAGATGCTGTTTATTTTGAGCCACTTTCATCAGGACCCTTCCATACACTGTCCCTCCTGGGTTTCTAAGTTTTCTTCTTCTGAGTGGTAGGAGTTGAATGTGAGACATCACCTCTAGCAGAGGGGTAGGGATGGGTCCTGCAAGTCAAAGAATAGAACCAGAGCATGGAAGCCAGAACGAGGTCTTTGAATACTGATTTGGGGTTATACCTGATGATGCTCAAGGGTGACTCTTGACTCTGCACTCAGACATCAGTCCTGAAGTGCATACACCACAGTGGGATCGACCATCTAGGATGCCAGGGATGGAACCTCCGTCAACGGTGTGCAAGTCAAGTGCCCTACCTGCTGTACTTTCTCTCCAGCTCTTGAGCACTGATCTGTCAGAAACAGGAAGTTCATGCAGTGGGGGAAACAGTCTGGAAGGTAACACGCATCACCCTGCAACTAAACAGGGACAGACTTGACAGTGCACTGTGGCCGGTCTGGGCAATCAAGCCCAGAGACTGGGAGCTCTGTCATGAGCTGTCATCAGGGTCAAGCCCTAAGTGAGACTTGCTTGGCTGGAGAAGACAGAGGCTTGGTTCACTGGTGTTGGAAGTGAAAAATGCAGTTGTCAACCACTTAAATCACCTCTGCTCATCTGCTTACTACCTATGCACTGTGCTTAGGCCACTGGGTCCTGAGAGAGAAAGAGAGACAGAGACAGAGAGACAGAGAGACAGAAAGAGCCGATTGGCAAGGAAAAGGCAAAGATGTGGTTAGAGCTCAGAAAGATCAAGAGGTGGTGGGCCCAGGAAGCAGCCACACAGCCCACAGGCTGGAAGCTGGGGCAGGAAGGCCTGTTCTCCTGTTCCCGTGGTTTCCTGTGGGTGTCTGAGGGGCTGAGCACCAGCAACACACAGACAGACAGAGCCATTATCTCGAGGGAGCAGGAAGCTCCCCGGGGGCACGCAGAGCATTCAGCCACTCCAGAGACTCCCACTGGCGCTGAAGATGGCCCTCATTTCCTGAGCCAACAATGGGCTTCACAGGAGGAGTGGCAGGAAGCCAGTGTGAATAGGAAAGAGAAGGGCTGTCTGAGGAAGAAAGAAGCGTTCCCCAGAGGCCTCTTCAGGGTCAGTTCTCCCAAGATGCATGAGGCCTTTTTCATGGAAGTTTTTTGATCCCATACCTTCCTACCCCTGATGATTCTCCTTTTTGTTGCTCAAGTGAGAAACTACACTCCTGAAGGCAGAAATAATGAGCGAGTGAGAGAGAGAGAGAAAGAGAGACAGAGACAGACAGAGAGGTTCAAGAATTTTGTATACAGTCAAACTGTCACTCAAACATAAGAGCAACGGAGACAATCGAGGCAATCATTTTCCTTTGACATAAGGCATCTTGAGAGGGGGTGGGGGGTTTGGACCCACACCCAGTGTGTGGTGTTCAGGGCTTATTCCTGGCTCTATGCTCTGGAGTGACCCATGTCCATGCTCCAGTGACCACTATATAGTGCCGAGGACTGAACCAAAATAGGCAGCATGCAAGGCAAACACCTTCCCTTCACCGCAATTCCTCTGGTCCCAGCGTTTCATGATATCAGCCCTGGGACCAGAGAGATAGTACAGGGGCTAAGGCGCTTGCTTTGCCTGTTGCTCCTGTCGTTCAGTCCCCTCCCATGAGCATCTCTGGGTGTGACCTAGGGAAAAAAAAACCCCAAAATAATAATTTTGAGCTCCTTAAAGGCCAACACCCTTACCCTATTATTTTGTGTTATTTTTGAACCACACCTGGTGGCGATGCTCAGAGCTCAGGAATCACTCCTGACAGGGCTTGAAGAACCATCTGGGATGCCAGGGATGGAACCCGGGTCAGCCAGGTGCAAGGCAAGCGCTCTACCTGCCTACTAAGGCTCCAGCCCCTCTTACCCTGTTTCCGATACGCAGATACTCAGGGTCTGAGTGAGATCAAGTAAGGCTGCAGAGGCTCACATCCAGGCCTGCCTGACTTTCACACTCTGGAATTTTCTAGGAGTCCGCAAACTGGCAAAGCGGACTAAAAGCAACTTTCAAAGCCAAAATGGAAGTTCACCCTGACCGAGGCCTCCCCTTAGCGCAGGCCTCAGCTCCTGGCCTGGGCTCTGAGCTGGCAGGCCCCGGCCACCCAGGGAAAGATTTGACCTCACACTTGTAAAAGGGCAGCCGGGTTGTTTTCAAACACTCCTAGAAAAAGCAGCAGATTTGCAAACACTAATTCCCCAGCTGAATTCGGAGAGTTGGCTGACTGCACTCCAGGCACCCCCACCCCACCCCCAGTGTCCACGCTCCCTCTCCTCTCTGCCCAGGGAGGCTGGCTGGAGGGAGAAGCTGCTCCTTTCTGACCCCTGCAAAAGCCCGGGAGCCCGGATCCCCCGCCCCTCCCCCTACCAGGCCCACCCCCAGTGAGCAGGAAGGTGAGGTGAGGTAATGTCTCAGCAAACCCACAGTGGCAAGGAGATGAAAAGAATCTCAGAAATGCTGTGTTTAATCTGAAGCAGACCCAGCCCCGCCAGGCCAGGCTGCAATTTCACTCAGAACAACCAGTTTGTTTTTCTTGGACATTCCAGGAACTAACTGGCCACCCCCCTGCCCAGCCCATAGGAATGTCAGGGGGGCTTCTGCCGCTCAGCCCTGCCCTTCTGCCCCCCAGTCCTCCTCACACACCTAGGAGGCTGACTGGGGGCAGGGCCACTCCGCCAGTGGGGGGTTCCCCTCAGCACCCCTGATCCCTCGGCCCTGAGGTCAGCGCTGTCCAGAGGTAAGAAAGGCAACATGAGCAGTCCCCAAGCCCCAGTCATTGACTGGCCCTGACATCTGTGTCCTGCTGATCTCTCTGACCTTCCTGTCCAGTCCCTTCTCCCTCCCCAAAAGTGTTGCCTCTTTTATGCAACTAAGGAGAGGCCAAACTAGTCCCAGGCCCTCCAGCTGGGCTGGACCCAGAGCTGGGTGGGGGGGGAGCCCAGGAGCTGGCAGGAGCGCAGTCCCCCTAGCCCCAGCCTCCGCTGCCCAGCTGCAACCAGCCCCTGACCCTGGAGCCTGGGGCTCTGGGTGCTAAGTTTAAGGCCGGTGGCAGTGTGTGCCTGTGAAGAGAGGCTCTGAGAGTCCTGCCCCCACAAGCCCTCCTTCCGCTGATGGACCCCCCTTTGCAAGGATCAAGGGCTTCCTCTTCCGGGGACTTTTGCTGCTCCTAGGATCTGTGTTCCAGCTCACAGCAGCCAAAGCTGGAGGGAAGGGGCTGGACTGAGGCTCCCGGGGCTGCTCCCCCCTCACACCTCTGCCGCTTCTGTAAACCAGTACATGGGCTTCAGGGGTCCAGCACTCAGACTCCTCAGGCCTCTCGGGCCCTGCTCGGTTCTGACTCTACTCAGCATCTGTGTAGCTGGGCCTGGATTCAAGAAGCTGGAAGGGCCGGGAGGTGTAGGAGTGCAGCAGAGACACCTCCAGAAGCTGCCTCCAGGAACAGGAGAGGAGAAGGGCCTGAGTGGAACAGGAGCTGGGGCCCAGACACCTTTCCAGGAGCCACGTCCAGCTTGGGGGGTGTGGGCCGGCAGAGCAACAGAGAGCCGGCGCCACCCAGAACAGACTTTTGCTTTCCAAGGTGCCTGGATGGAACTCGCACTTGCCAGGCAAGTGCTTGGCCATTGGACCACCTCCCTGCCCAGGTTCTTCCCTCTGGACTTTCAAAGGGGACTTGCAGGGTGCCTGGTGGCACCTCCCCTAGGACTTAGCCAGCGCCCTGCCCCCCCCCCCGCCCCGGATGTCACAGCAGGGGTGGGGGTGAGCAATGGCTCACAGAGCAAACCCTCCTGGGGGCTAGAGAGGAAAGCAAGCGGATGTGGCTGGAAGCAGGGGGCACAGCGTGGTTCAGAGACAGTGGCCTCGGTGTGGGAGTTCTGCTCCTCTCTGCACGCAGAGGTCTCCATGGCACTCGGCGGCTGATTGGTGCTCAAGTCTCAGTGGGGACTTTGTGTGGGCATTCTTAACTCTGAGCTTCTGCTCTGGGGCCACCTAGCCCTGTGCTGGGGGGAGTTTCCCAGGGAGTGCCTATACCCCTCCTCCACCCCAGGAAAGGGGGAGACATGGGGCTTCCCCAGAGCCCGTAGTTTCAAGGCCCACCCAGGCCTGCAGTCCCGACGCATTGCTCACCGGAGAGAGGAGGAACAGACCAAGGACATCTACTTCTTTGTGTGTTTTTTCCAAAGCTCAACTGCTACACGAGCTCTCTCCTCTATGTATCTATCTGTGGGAGTCACATTTCTGTGCCAGGCTTAGAGTGAGGGGAGGCATTTGACGTGCCACGGAGCAGGAGGATCTACTGGGAGCTTGCATTGCGAATCAGAGAAGCAGTTTGACTAGTGAAATAAGTTAACCTAGTTGACCTTTAGTGCCAGGCCACAGATGGCAAGGGTGGCTGCCCAAATCCACACAGCGTGCTTCACTGGTGACGGTGCTGGGAGGAAAGCTGGCATTGGTGCCAGGCCTCATCAGGCAGGGTTAGAATACAGAGGTGAAAGGTGGGGATGCCCAGGGTGTGGTGGGTGTGTGCTGAGGCCCTGATAGGTCTGGACGGGATCTGGACAGGCTTCTGCATGGGGCCCTTCAGGCATCGGGGGCCTCTGAAGGCTCTGAGCAGGGTGTGGAGGGTCACTATTGAACTGAAACGGGGCCTGTGAAAGGACCACCGCCACTCCATTTTAGAAAGCCAGACTCTGTTTCGTGCCGCAGGGTTACGAGTTTACAACCTAGTACCAAAAACATGCCAGACCCCAAGGGCCTGGACATAAGTGTCCAGATATCGAACCACAGATAATAAGGATGATTCAAGCAACTGTACTAGGATGTGTGAGCCGCTCTGTTTCGCTTCTGTACCTCCGCTCGCTTGCGGAGAATGCCAAGAGAATGCCCCTGGCAGGGGGTGCCCAGACAGGCAGATACGCACCCAGGCACATGGGCAGGAGGGCACAGGGCTTAAAAACCTCTCCTGGAGGGCGACCGGAGTTCCAAGGCTCTTAGGCTTGCAACCCCCTTGAGTCCCTTTTGTGTGAGTGTGTTTTGGGGTGTGAAGGAAGCCTTGAAATTCCTGTCCTGTCTTTGTGTGTGTGTCAGTCAGCCGCTGAGCTCAGGCTGTGGCCACTGAACATGGGGAGGTTCAACACTGAGAGTGCTGGCACCTAACACCAGAAGGCGCACGCTTGCTAAAACTCTCCCAGGAGCAAGAAAACTCTCACGTGATGGCCATATAATGACCCATTGCGAAGGGCCATTGTTTATCCTGTTTTCAGTATAGAGTGTCAGCCGGACACGAGCTTGTTCCATTGCAGGACCGGTGAGCCCTGGCCGGGTGAGGTGAGGAGGGCAGGAAGGCAGGACAGAAAAACGATCACACATGGGCACAGAGGGTGTCGGGGCGTGGCCATGGCCCATTTCCAGATGAAGGAGCATCACACCAGGACTCACCTCCCAGCAGACACGAGTCCTTTGGGAGGCCTGGAGCAGCAACGAGCAATCCTCCCTCGGACAAACACGCACAGAATTCGCTAGACCTAGAGACCCAGCAGAAGTGCTAGAGTCTGGGGTGGGGGAGGATGCAGGACTCTGCCAAGTCCGAAGGAAGGATTCCTGCTGAGGCCCCCTGATTCTCACTGTCATCTTTTCTGTCTCACCAGAGCAGGGGCAGGAGGTGAGGGACCGACACTGATACAGAGCACAGTGACGTGGGTGGTGGCAGTCCAGGGCAGCAGGTGAGGCCAGGGGCAGGACACGGGCAGCCTTGCTGGCTCAGCAAAGGGGGACCTCCCGACAGAGGGGCGTATTGGCCAGTGGGGCCTCAAGCAGCTCTGGCAGCACCACGCACAGCCCAAGGGAGACCATCCTTCCCCCGAAATGCAATTTCCCATGTCCCTAAGTGAGAATGTGACCTCGCTGGGCCACACAGGTCAGAGGTCACCAGATTGGTTTAGAGAAGTCATGAAAGAGACTCTAAGTGGAACTTCTTTTTTTTTTTTTTAAACTGATTCACTGTGAGGTACAGTAACAGAGATTTCATGTTTGAGTTTCAATCATACAGTCATCAAACACCTGTCCCTTCACCAGTACACATTTTCCACCACCAAAATCCCCAGTAACCCCTTCTACCCCCATTCCACACCTCCCTTGCTTGTCTGGCAGACGATTTGTACAATCCTCTCTTTCTCTACTTTAGTTACCTTCAATAGTTTGACACCAGACCCACCACCTGCGAAAAGGCAATGCTAGACAATGTGCTTTGTATTGTTTGTTATGGATGCAGTGTAATGTTGCACAGACACAAGAGTGGCCACACACTCTAGGAATTCTAAAGTTTTAATAATTTGGGTCTGGAGAGGTCGCTGCAGCAAGTTGCTCGGGTCCGAGATTCATTTGTGTGTCTCTGGATCCTGGCTGTGTGGGAGCTTAAGTAGACAGTGGCCGGGTGTGGCTTCATCTCAGAGTCCCATCGGGACAAGAAGGAGGAGTGTCCACTCAACCCCTGTCCCATGAGGCCTGGAGTTTGCCACCACCATCACTCATACCTGGAGCTTATCACTGGCTTCTAGAAAATGGAGGTCACCAGAGTTCCCAGAGGGCAGGCAGAGGGATGGCACTTGCCCCCGTCTGGAACTTCCCAGCAGGAACAGCCTATTGCAAAGTCCAGGGCCATCTCTGCAGCAGGCTGCTCTGGTCCGAGGTTCGTTTGTGTGTTCTCTAAGCAGAACTTCTTCTGCTCCTCCTCCTCTTTTTCCTTTCCCTCTCCTCCCCCCTTTTCCTCATGCTATTATTTCCCCTCTCCTTCCTCTGTGGGTGCTGTGGGCCCCGAATCAGGCTGGGCCACTCACATACTGGCAGAGACGTCAAGCGTTGGATGTATGGTGCCCACACAGTGCTGGCTCGGGAGGCTCCTGCTCTCAGTGCTGGCACGTCTTTCTCTGGCACTGGCTAGGTCACACCCCTTAGTTGAGGAGCTTGGTTGGCTGAGCAGTTGAGCAGTGTGGCCAGAACTCATGTGTGGTGCCAAGGATCTCAGAGCGTTGGGCTGTGGGATCATACTTGGTACATGTGGTGGCACCCGGGACTAAACAGAAGACCTCACACTAACCCCTGATTCAACTCCAACCCCCAATTTCTATTCTTGTTTGTTTGTGTGTGTGTGTGTGTGTGTGTGTGTGTGCCACTTCCTCCTGTGCTCAGGGCTTACTCCCGACTCTGTGCTCAGGGATCACCTCTGGCAGGTTCGAGGCACCATATGAGATGCCGGGGATCCAACCCAGGTCTGCTACATGCAAGGCAAACATCTCACACACTGTACTATCGCCCACCCCATTCTATCTTACTTTTTAGAATTATTTCTACTGGGGCTGGAGAGACAGTACAGTGAGTAGGGTGCTTGCCTGGCATGCAGTTGACCCAGGTTTGATTCCTGACACCACATAGGGTCTCTTTGGCCCCATCAGGAGTGATCCCAGAGTGCAGAACCTCTGCACTCTGACCACTGCTGGGTGTAGACCCGAAACCCAACAACAAAACCCCAGAACAAAACTATAAGTTCTCATCACACAATATAGTATGTCAATAATATCCTAGTGGAAAGAAATGGGCAAAATTCATCTGTGGTGATTAAAGTCAGAATGGTAGTTACTTTGGAGGAAGGCTCTGACCTGGGAGGAAGGAGGAAGGGCTCCTTCAGAATGATGGGAATCTCCTTTGCTTTTTTTTTGTTATTGTTTGTTTTGTTTGTTTTTGCTTTTTGGGTCACACCCAGCGATGCACAGGGGTTACTCCTGGCTCTGCACTCAGGAATTACCCCCTGGCAGTGCTCAGGGGACCCTATAGGATGCTGGGAATTGAACCCGGGTTGGCCATGTACAAGGCAAATGCCCTACCTGCTGTGCTATTTCTCCAACCCCTCTCCTTTGCATTGAGCTGGTGTTCACCCGGGTGAGGAGAGATAGAGAGGAACTTCACACCCATGTAGAAAGTCATGCGGCCATAGTCTCAGTGTGTTCTTTACTATTCATGCTATGCTTTGTTATTTTTTGTTAAGGAAGAAAAAATGGAACAATTCTCTCTTGAAGTTAATCAGTGGTGATCTAGACTACAAAGGCCTTGGTGCTAATGATGGAATGTAACACCTTCTCTTGAAGCTCCAGGGAGACTGGAAGAGACAGAGGGGAAAATAGAATCATGGGATTTTGATTTTTGCCACTTTTCTGAATTCTCCCTCTGACCCCCTGAGTGCTCAGATGACTAACATCCGGTCATAGAGTACAGACTATTTTTAGAGATGTTTCAATAACTTCCTCTTGATTCAGCGGGACACCCTCTCTCAGCCCAGTAGCAGTACACAGGCTGCGTGGGGTGGCTCAGACAGATGTGTGTGGGGTCCCAGAGGTGACTCTGCACGTGAGTGCTCTGGGCTTGATCCCTGGCGCCACAAGCTCCCCTGAGCACAGCCAGAACAAACCTCTCACACCAAGCCAGGAGCAGCCCTCAGCAAGGTAAGATGTGAATTAAAACAAAACAAACAAAAAGACCTGTGTGGCCCCTCTGCTTATTTTAATTTTTTTGGCTTTTGGTTTAAGAGTCACGCCTCGCAGTGCTCATGACTCACTCCTGACTCTGTGCTCAGGTATCACTCCTGGCAGGGCATGGTGGACCATGGGTGGTGCAGGATTCAAATCCTGGTTGGTTGTGTGTAAGGTAAGCCCCCTACCCACTATAATATCTCTCCGGCTCCTTCGTTTTATATTTTTAATTTAAATTTATTTTGAAATTTTTTTAATTGAATCACCATGAGACACAAAATTAGTTATGATTGAGTTTCATTCATACAATGTCCCAACACCCATTCCTATGACAGTGTACATTTCCCACCACCAATGTTCCCACCCTTCTTTTTATTTATTTATTTATTTATTTATTTATTTATTTATTTATTTATTCTTGGGTCACACCTGGCGATGCTCAGGGGTTACTCCTGGCTCATGAGCTCAGGAATTACTCCTGGCAGTGCTCGGGGAACCATATGGGATGCTGGGAATCGAACCCGGATTGACCGCATGCAAGGCAAATGCCCTACCCAATGTGCTATTGCTCTAGCCCCTCCCACCCATCTTTTTAAAGCCTCTGTTCTGATAACATATCAAACAATTTTGCCTAATTGTTTTCTTAAAAACAGTAGGGTATTATGACTAATTCATGTTACTTCTGGCACCCTCAATGCACTCCTGAGAAATTCATGCAAAGATGGACAGGGGTGTGCATCAGCCAGCAGCTCAGGTCTAGGGCTAAAAGAAAAATTGTTGCAAAAGGACAGGTGCCTTCAATTTACTTTTCAGTTAGAAGTATTTTATTTGTTCCTCCATCAGCTTACATTACATTCTATTGTATAGGCTCTTTTTTTTTTTTTTTGGCTTTTTGGATCACACCCGGCGATGCACAGGGGTTACTCCTGGCTCTGCACTCAGGAATTACTCCTGGCGGTGCTCAGGGGACCATATGGAATGCTGGGAATCGAACCCGGGTTGGCCGCATGCAAGGCAAACGCCCTACCCGGTGTGCTATTGCTCCATCCCCCACTATTGTATAGGCTTTTAAGGAAACATGTTCATTTTGATTATAATTTTTCTTGGTATATTTTGTTGCAGGCACACTTGAGAGAAAATTGATTTCTTTTCCCCCCAACAACTCAAACCTTTCCTGTGAGGATAAACTGGAAAATCTCCTTGGGGGGCAGGTTAGAATTATTGCAATGGACAGAGAGCCCACACCTGGGGGTGCAGGACAGCTGGGGGGAGTGTGGGCTGGGAATGAGGGATGGTTTCAGAGAAGAGGGAGTCACTGCCTAGGAACTGGTGATTCTTGTGATTTGTTAGTTTGGGGATCACACACAACTGTGCTCAGGGCTTACTCCTGGCTTGTGCTTAGGGATCACTCCTGCTAGGGCTTGGGGGACCATATGGAGTGCCAGGAACTGAACCTGGGTCAGACACGTGCAAGACAAGCACCCTTCCCACTGCACTACCACTCTAACCCAGATTCTTATGATTTTTTAAAAAAATTTCCTGATGAGGGGCTGGAGCAATAGCACAGCGGGTAGGGCGTTTGCCTTGCACATGGCCAACCCAGGTTCGAATCCCGGCATCCCATATGGTCCCCTGAGCACTGCCAGGGGTGATTCCTGAGTGCATGAGCCAGGAGTGACCCCTGTGCATTGCCGGGTATAACCCAAAAAAAAGCAAAAAAAAAATTTTCCTGATGGGCTGGAGCAATAGCACAGCAGGTAGGGCGTTTGCCTTGCATGCAGCTGACATGGGTTCGATTCCTCCGTCCCTCTAAGAGAGCCCAGCAAGCTATCGAGAGTATCCCGCCAGCATGGCAGAGCCTGGCAAGCTACCCTTGGCATATTCAATATGCCAAAAACAGTAACAACAAATCTCACAATGGAGATGTTACTGGTGCCCGCTCGAGCAAATCAATGAACAATGGGACAACAGTGCTACAGTGCTATTTTCCTGACGGATAATGGGGAGAAAGTCAGACTCAGCACATCGTTGGGATCATGGCACTCCATGTAGTCTGATACAAACACAAGCCTGAAGAATTGCCTAACGAAGTCAAAATCCCCTCATAGAGCAGGTCTACACGAATGCATGTGTAAAGGCGACCAGGGAAGAACAGAGTCAAAGAGTGGAAAAGTGAAGCTCAGAGTTCTGAGCCTGTAGTGTGTGTGTGTGTGTGTGTGTGTGTGTGTGTGTGTGTGTGTGTGTGTCGGGGGAGATGCATGTGTGTATGTGTATGCATGCACACACAAGCACAGACAAGATCTGGGAGAAGGTTCCAACAAGTAAAATCACTAATTACATCTAGAAAGCAGAATTATGGGGGGAACTTTCAGCTTCTACATCCCCTGTATCTGTAATATTTGATTTAAAAACACTTTTTTACAGTGAGTACAGACATGTCTATCTCTTGATTTCTGAGATAGGGAAGTCTTTTTTTTTTTTTTTTGGCTTTTTGGGTCACAACCGGCAATACACAGGGATGTTACTCCTGGCTCTGCACTCAGGAGTTACTTCTGGCAGTGCTCAGGGAACCATATGGGATGCTGGAAATCAAACCCGAGTCCTCCGTGTACAAGGCAAATGCCCTACCCTTTGTGCAATCACTCCAGCCCCTGAGACAGGAAAGTCTTGGACTTTTGTCAGTCTCTTTGAACTGCTTGTTACAAGCCAGATATTGCTCCTCATAAAAAGTTATAGAAAAATGGCTGGAGAGATAGTACAGGAGCTAGGGCACTTGCCTTGCATGCCGCCATCCCTGGTTTAATCCTTGCTCTGACTGGGGTACCCCAGCACCAGGAGTGATACCTGAGCAGTCAGGAGTAAGCCCCGCTACCCGGATATGGCCCACTCACACCCCACTAACCCGCCCACAGATACAGTAACCACTTCTGGGAGAGAGCTCAGGGGCTGAGTGCAGGCTTTGCTCGTGGGAACCTTGGGTTTGAGTCCTGCCACGGCACGGTCCCCTGAGCACCGCTGGGGAATGACCCCAAACTCTGAGCTTGGAGGAGTCTCCAGCACCACTGGGTGGGTCCCCCAAAGAAATAAAAAAAAAGAAGAAGACATACAAGACGAGCTGGATATCACTTCACAGAGCTTACCATCTAACCTGCTTTGTCTCCGAACTCTCTTGTTCTTCACTATAGCCAAGCAACTACATGGATTATTTATTATTGACTTAATATTTTCTTCAGAGCCATTTATTTGTTCCCGTTCAATAAATGGTTTTTCTTTTTCTTTCTTCCCCTGGGAGTGCCTGTCACACACTGATAGTCTGGGCCTCCATAATTCTTCTCTGATAACCTTTCCCCATGGGGTGGTGTGCGGGGGGGGGGGCGGGGGGAGGGCGGGGGAAGGCAGCCTTTGGGAGGTGATTCACAGAGTGGGGTTCTCAGGAAGAGGAGGACAGCTTCAGGGGCCCTGGGATATTCGATTTAAAAACACTTTTTTCCCAATGAGTACAGACATGTCTATCTCTTGACTTCTGACATCGGGAAGTCCGCAGCTTCCCTTCCAGCCTCCTTCCAGCGAAGCTGCCTCTCAGAGGCCCAGAGGCTCCCACCAGACCCTCACCATGTGCAGACCCCGGCACAGATTTCCAGACTCCCAGACCCCGAACACTGCCTTAGGGTCTAGGTACTTGGTTCTAGCTGCATAAACAAGTTCTAGCTGCTTGACCAGGATAGAGCCCTGCAAAATTCTAGGTTGACTGTGAGTCAGATGCTTTTCTAATACACAAAAATAATAAACACGAAGTGATGCAAATACTTAGAGTTCTGGGCCACAGTGAGAGTACAGAAGGCAGAGCATTAGCATGGCAAGCAGCTGACCTAAATTCGATCCCCTGCACACCCCCATATGGTCCGTCAAACTTGCTAGGAGTGATTCCCAAGTGCAGAGCCGGGAGTAACCCCTGAGCATCACCAGGTGTGACCCCAAAAAATGAAATGAAAAAAAGAAAAAATTTTATAATTCCTGTGTGGGGCTACAGAGATAGTAGAGCAGATAAGACTCTTGTCTTGCATACAGTCCCCTGCTTTGGTCTCCAAATACCCCATATGGTCCCCTGGGTACCACCAAGAGTGATCCCTGAGTGCAGAGCCAGGAGTAAGTCCTGAGTACCACCAGGTGTGGCCCCAAGCCTAAATAAAGCAATAAGTGTGTGGATTTTAGAAATAATAACAAAATTAAGTTCCTATCTGCAGGGGTCTGAGGAGGGGTCCCTCGGACGTGGTCTCTGAGAAGCTTGAGTGGTGGTTGAGCGGTAGGCTGGTCAAAGAACTCAGCAGAAAGCAAGACTCTAGATAAGAGCAAAGTACAAGTTTGTCCGAGAAGACAGAGGGGGGAGGGACACACGAGGCCTCGGGAGCCTTTGACCTTTCCGTTGTTCACACAGGGCTGTTTGAGTGGAAGGTGAGGAGATTATTGATCACTATTATTTTTCAAACTCTATTTTACTCACCGTGAGTTTTCCAAGTGTCCAAGAACACACCATTGTTCTTCCTGGACAGAACGGTGTGTCCTGGGGACCCGTGGGGAGCTGGATGGGTCGAGCAGGGCAGGGGGCAGCAGGTGGGAGCAAGCTAGGCTGGGGGCTGAGGGATGACAGGAAGTGGGTGTGTGGAGCAGAGTACAGAGCATTTCTGGGCCTGTTTAGCTGACAATATCAGTTTTTATTTTTAAGCACATTACAATATTTAAAATTTTATCACTGTAGTTTACAAAACTGTTCTTGGTAGTATTTCACACATAAACCCACCAACACCACACCCTCCACCAGAATGACCCCTTCCCTTGTCACTGCCCCAGTGTCCCCCTCCTTGCCCTAGACCCCCTCCTCCACTTGTATGTTTCCTTTGTGCATTTGTTATTCCCCTGTGATTTCATCTTTTTCCTAGTAAAATATTCCATTGTGTATATGTGTCATTGTTTTGTTTTGTGTTTTATTCAGTTATCTGTTCTGGGACACTTAGGTCGTATCCAGGTTTTGAATAGTGTGTGAATAGTGAATATTACTGTGAATAGTGCTGCAATGAATATAAAATTGCAAATGTCAATTTTATCAATAGAATTGCTGGGCCCTTGAGGTTGGTACCAAGGAATAGAACTGCTAGATCATATGGAAGGTCAATTCCTAGAGTTGTTTGTTAGGGTTTTTGGTTTTTTTTTTTGAGACACACCTGGTGATGCTCAGAGGTTACTCCTGGCTCTTGCTCAGGGAATGCTCTTATTGGTGCTCAGAGGACCATATGTGGTGCCAGGAATAGAACCCAGGTCAGTTGCATGCAAGGCAAGCACCTACCCACTTTACCATCTCCCCAACCCTCAATTCCTAGTTTTGTGAAGAGTGTTCATATTGTTTGCCAAAATGTCTGGACCAGTTGCCCTACCCATGTGCAGCGAATGAAGGTCCCTTTTCTCCTACATCCACCCACCAATGGTTGTTTTTGCTCTTTCTGATGTGTGCCAGCATCACTGGTATGAGATGATATCTCATTGTTGTTTTGATTGGCATTTCCCTGGTGATCAGCGCAGCAGAGTGCCTCCCCCATGCCTTTGGGCTATCTGTATGTCTTCTTTGAGGAAGTGTCTCTTCATCTCTTCTCCTCATTTTTTAAAATGGGGTCATTCTTTTCTTGTAAAGTGCTAATATATCTTAATATATCTTAGATGTAAACCCTTTGTCAGATAAATGGTGGGAAAATATTTTTTCCTAGTCTGTGGGGTGTCTTTATTTTTTCCCCAAGATTTGTGGGGTGTCTTTCCTTGTCATTGTTTCTTCTGTGGCACATAGCTTCTTCGATTGATGTAGTTCCATTTGTTCAACTTTGCTTCCATTTGCTTGTCCACTGTCATTGAATCATCAGCGGTACCTTTAGGTTCAATGTCATGAAGGTTCTACTATGTTTTTCTCAAATTGTACTTTAGAAAATCAAGTACCTGGGAATCAACTTAAAAAAAGAGTCAAAAGACAAAGAAAACTATAGGATGCTACTAAAATAAATAAAAGAAGATGCAAGAAAATAGACACACATTCCTTGTTCATAGACTGGAAGGATCACTATGTCAAGATCAATCTTGCCTGAAGCACTAAATAGATTCAGTACAGTCCTTATAAAAATACCAATGACATATTTTAAACATGGATCAAATGCTGTTGAAATTGATGTGGAGTAATAGTAACCCCTCCTGAACACTCAAAGCAATGTTAGGAAAGAAAAAGAAGATGAGAAGCTGCGTCACAATTTTCAAACTATACTATAAAACTATAGTACTTAAAGCAGTATGGTTCTGAGTGTTTCCTTAATACAAACTGAGAATTCCCCCCTGGGAAAAAGTTGGACACTTCATTCTCCAGAGCTCACGTCAGAGCATGTCTGCACAGAGTGAACATCACAAGTCCAGGGACTATGGACCTGGTGGGCAAGATTCCACAGATGGCATATGTGTCTGGAATTGTGCCAGGCCTGAGGTTGGAAGAGCCTCCAGCCTGGGTTTTCATGCTTCCTGGGCACTGTCCCTGAATTTTCAGTTATTGTACCTGGGAGTTTCTATTCTGTACACGAAGGCCACCAGGTGGCTGGAAGCTTCTGTTCATCGCCCTCTTGTCTTCTGTCTCCCCCCAGGATAGCTTCTGGACACACAGTCCCGGACCCACCCGGCCCATTTCTGCTTACAACCTTGCCCAGTAGTCACTGCTGTCCTTGACCCCAGCTACATGTACTCTGCTGTGTCCTGGGACTGGCTGCTCTCCTGCCTTGAGCTGTGTGGGCCACTCAGCAGGGCCAAACCTCTGTCCACTCTGATCCAATCCTAGCGTGTTCCCCAGGGAGAAAGTTGCCGCAGTGCTCTGGGGTGGCCACCGGTCCGAGGGGAAGGATGCGAGGCTGCTCAGGCCCCTGGAAATAGAGATACTGGGGTCAACATGCAACACAGCAGAGGATGGTTGATGAATGTCCACTTAGGGAGGTCAGGGGCTCAGGAGGCTGTGCTGGGGTGTGCCCACATCTGTGTGGACAGGTTCAATGGCAGCCAGAAGTACCAGGGCGGGCCAAGAGACAAACTGAGGACGAGAAGCAGAAGCCTGTCAGTGTGGGCTTTGAGTAGGGAAAACCATTTCTCCTGGTCCAAATGGGGAACTGGGTATTTGCCATGTATTCTAAGCCCACAAATTATATCTAGCAGGTCCTGACCCCAAATGGGATGTCTCCCTGGGGCTAAGCACGGACCGTGCAGGAGCCCCTGGAGGAGCTGGGGACGGTCTGGGACATGTCTGGGTCCACGTGATCGCATGTCTGGAGCAAGAGCACCAGCAGAGGTGGGGGCTGAGAACCTGCCAGAGTGCAGAGGTGTGGCCAGGATGCAGTGGGGTGGGGTAGATGCTCTAGGACCTGGTCAGGAAGTCGGCTGGCCCGGCAAACTGACACAGGAAATGAGCTGGCCTATGGCCTGAAGCAGGAAGACCCTGATGTCCCTGCTGAGGGAAGTCATAGGAGGTGGAGGTTATTGGGCAGAGGAGACCCTTGGAAGAGATCTCAGGAAGGGAAGGGCGTCGGGATCCCTTGACAGTGTTTATAAAAGCGCAAGCAACACTTCCCTACAGAAGCTGGAGAGGCGGGGAAGGGCAAGCCTGCAGGGTGGGGGGGGGCAGTGCCAGACAGGCCAAGGAAGGGGCTAGTGCCTTGTTTCCGCAGGGGCCTGGGGTCGGGGTGGGCGGTTGCCAGGAACCTATTTCCCCCATTATGTGCTGTCTACAGTTCCAGAGAATCTTACTTGCTTTAATAATTCTAATTCAGCCACTATTCCTACATGGAAACTTTCCCTTGATTATCAAAGATTCCTGGAACCCCCAGTAATGGATGCTTCCCTCACATATTGCCCCCCATTTAATGCCCCCTTTCTTTGCGATACAGGTATCCAACCCTTTTTGTACGGAAATTAGACTGGAACTTGTGCTATTGTTTTTGTTTTCCCACACCTTAGTATACTCCGAGCATCCGAATCCATCCCCATACTTCTGAAAGAGCATACTCGTATCCCCCGGTCCTTTGCCTTTATCCCATTCATTGTTGGTCTGGGGGTAGCAGCTGGAGTAGCCACTGGTGCAGCAGGAATCATCACTGCTGTCTCCTTACATAATTCCTTGCAGAATCAGTAGATAGGGGACATCCAAGAGGTAACCCAAATTATTTTGACTGTTCAGGAGCAATTAAATTCTCTTGCCCAAGTTGTATTGCAGAATCAGCGAGGACCGGACCTCCTTACTGCTGAACAGGGTGGCCTCTGTGTTTTTCTGCAAGAAGCATGCTGTTTCTTCGTCAACCAGAGCTGAGTGGTTTGAGATGGAATAAGACAGCTCCAAGAAGACCTCGAGAGGCGGATACAACTCACCAACACCTCCTAGGGGTGGTGGGGGATGGGAGGAGTACTATCCTATGTGCTTTCCTTGCTTGGTCCCCTTTTTGGTTTTCTGATTGTATTATCCCTGGGTACATTTTTGTTTAATAGAATTATGGCCTTCATAAAAAGGCAGATTGACTCCCTGGCATCAAAATCCATCCAAATTCATTATCATCGATTGGATCTAGCTGATCGAGGGCTGGAGATACCTGAATGGACTCCTACACCCGCCTGTCTACGCCACCCTCAGAATTAACACCTGCTCCTTGTGCAACTACTGGCTCCTTGCACCGGAGCAAGGGCGACTGCATCTCGGGGCAGTTGTAAAAATGCCATGGGCACCTTTGGGGGGCAGAACCAGGTGGTATCTGCCTACGAGAAGCCTTCAAAGGCCGTCCCAAGCTCGTAGAAGCACGCCTATCTGCACAGAGGTTGGATCTGAACAATACTCCTCTCCCCACTAAAAGGGTCCTTAACAGTGACTGGGGGATAGGCCCCTACTTCCCCCGCTGGTGAATGCCCCTTCTTTCTATGGAGGTGAGCTGGCCTTCAGTGAAACGGGTTGAGCCATCTCTGGAGCTGTGAGGGCAGGCTTGCTATACTACCAATATCTAATTGCCTATTTTAGAAAATAAAAAGGGACTAGATGCCGGGAGCCAATGCCTAGGAATGGCCAGAAACCTATGCCTGGGAACCAATATGTCAGTACAAACTGACCTGTAACTAGGAACAATTGCTTCTTGGGAAAGGTTGCAGAACAATGCCCAAGGAAACTGCCATCGGGGCCCACATCCAGTTTCATTAAATGTTTGCATTCTTTGCTATTCTCCCATTCTGCCCACTTCCTCATATAATCAATTATAAAAGACTTGCTTAGGAGAAATAAAGTTGGAGCTTTCTCACATTCTTGTGTCTGTCTGTGTCTGTCTTTTTCTCCTTGCGTCTGTTTCCTTTTCACTCTCGCACCCTCTCCCGGCTATCCATGTTGACCAAGTCCCGCGGGACGGGACAGGCGGTCATTCCTCTGTGTGTTATTTTTGAGCATACATCCAACTGTAAGAATATTTTTGCATACATGGGAAATGCGCATTGAACCATTCACGTATGGTTTGCTGTGCAACAAAAACAGAACTCTCCAGAGGGTTTCTTTAAGTGGGGATGAAGAGCAGCTGTAGGGCTGGGAGAGAGGAGTGGGGGTAAAACACTTGCCTTGCATGGGGCCAACCCTGGTTTCTCCCCCCAGCAGTGCCCGTAAACCACAGTGGGTATGGCCCCAAAATCAATAAAGAAGAGAAAAAGAAATCAAATCCACTAGCTCTAGGGCTGGAGATAGGACTGAGTTTATGGCGCATGTGTCCATTCCCAGTTTCATCCCTGCCCTGGCATGACCCCTAGAGCACTGCCTGGCTTGAGAGCAAGCATGGGAGTGGCCCGAGTCTCCTGCACACCACGTGGGAGCCCCCGCTGTGCACTGCAATTCTGTGCAGGCTGGAGATCGAGTCTGGTCTCGGCTAGAGACTTCTGCGTTTCTACCTCCCTGTGGCAGCTCAGGACCATCGTCCCAGACCTCCGAAAGCAGGCAGGGCTGGACCTCCGGGCACTCTGCACTCATGTGTGCATGTGGAGGGCCATGTGTGTGTGTGGAGGGTGTGTGTGTGTAGAGGGCCGTGAACATGTGCAGGGCTGTGTGCACGTGCAGGGCCGTGAGGATGTGCAGGGCCATGTGCATGTGCAGGGCCATATGCGTGTGCAGGGCTGTGTGCATGTGCAGGGCTGTGTGCATGTGTGTGTGGAGGGCTGTGTGTGTGTGGAGGGTGTGTGTGTGTGTGTGTGTGTGTGTGTGTGTGTAAAGGGCCATGTGCATGTGCAGGGCCATGTGCATGTGCAGGGCCATGTGCATGTGCGGGGCCGTGAGGGTGTGCAGGGCCATGTGCATGTGCAGGGCCATGTGCATGTGCGGGGCCGTGAGGGTGTGCAGGGCCATGTGCATGTGCAGAGCCGTGTGCATGTGTATGTGGAGGGCTGTGTGTGTGTGGAGAGGGTGTGTGTGTGTGTAGAGGGCCATGTGCATGTGCAGGGCCATGTGCGTGTGCAGGGCTGTGAGGGTGTGCAGGGCTGTGTGCATGTGTGTGTGTAGGGCTGTGTGTGTGGAGGGTGTGTGTGTGTGTGTGTGTGTGTGTGTGTGTGTGTGTAGAGGGCCATGTGCATGTGCAGGGCCGTGAGGGTGTGCAGGGCCATGTGCATGTGCAGAGCCGTGTGCATGTGTGTGTGGAGGGCTGTGTGTGTGTGTGGAGAGGGTGTGTGTGTGTGTAGAGGGCCATGTGCATGTGCAGGGTCATGTGCGTGTGCAGGGCCGTGTGCGTGTGCAGGGCCATGTGCAGAGACGCCCAGGGAGCTGGGGTGAGGCAGGAGATCCTTACTTGGACAGGACTGGGAACGTATCTGAATGGAGAAGCCTCATGACTCCCCACCGCAGGAACTGTCACCTCAGGTCACTGTGGGGATAGTGAAGGTCCCAGCTTCTAGCCAAAAGCCACTGCTGGCACAAGGCCTGGATTTGGTTGACCCCAGGAATCCTGTCTGTGCAACCGACCTACATTGCAACTGTGCAACCTGACCTTGCCACTTTGTGCTGGAGTGCTTTCCTTCTCTGCTCTGTTTTATTTTGAGGCCACACCGGGTGGTTCTCAGAGGCCCGTGTGGAGCTGCAGGGGTCTCTGAGCGTGCATAGTGTGTGCTCCGGCCCTCTTGGCCACCTCCCCGGCCCCTAGGCCTGCTTCTCAGAAGAAGCAGGTTGTTGGGATGAAGTCTCACAGTCTTGCTGGTCATTCTTGGAGGGGACAGGACTCTGCAGACATGGACCTAAGCTCCCAGACCAACTGACCGTGTCCCCCATCCTGAGGCTTCACTCTGAAGCACACTAGAAGCTGGGAGAGGATCTACGGAGCATCCCTACCCCACCCTCTTCCCTCTGGTGGGATACTCTGTGGGGCTCTCCCCAGCCTCTCCCAGAGGTGCCCTCGACGCCCCAGGGTGAAGATGACTTTGAGGGTGACATTTTGTTAAGGTGCCTGATCTGACGCCTTTCATTCCTCCTGTTCCTTCCCTGTCTCACTTCCTCATCCCTGGGGCCACTTCTTTTTGTTGTTGTTGTTGTTGGGTTATACCCGGTGATGCTCTGGGGCTAGTCTTGGCTCTAAACTCAGGAATCACTCGTGACAGTGCTTGGGGGACCATATGGAATACCAGGGATCAAACCCAGCTCAGCTGCATGCAAGGCCAGTGCACTAGCCACTGTACTATCACTCTAGCCCTGGGACCACTTCTTAAAGTAACTGCTTGCCTGCTTCTGGGTGTCCCAGATGAAACAGAAGCAGTGCTTGCCTTGGGAGAGGTAGCTTTGAGCTTGTATACCCCACTCTCTCCACCTAGGTCCTGCAAAAGTTTCCGGTCAGTCATTACTTCCATTTCATAAGCCCAGTCTTCTCCCTAGACTCCTCCGTCACTGTCAGTCATCCACTGGCTGTCATTGTGGATGATTCATATCCCGCCTCCCATTTCCAGCCCTCAGTGCAACAGGAACCAGAAGGGCGTGAGGTGAAGAAGAGGGTGCACAAGGATAGTAGAGATAAGGACCAGGAGGATTGTTCCACGGCTTGGAAGCCGGCCTCACATGCTGGGGGAAAAGGCAGCTCAGATAGAGAAAGATGCTTGGAAGACTCGCTCAGGATAGGAGATGTGTGCTGAAAATAGGCTATAGACCAAACACAATGGCCACTTAATGCATGTATCACAAACCATAGCATCCAGAAGGAGAGGGAGAGTAAAAGGGAATGTGCCTGCCACAGATACAGGGGGGTGGGGAGGGATAGGTGTGGGTGGTGGGAGGAATACTGGGAATATCGGCGGTGGAGAATGGGCACTGGTGGAGGGACGGGTACTCAATCATTGTATGACTGACACATAAGCACGAAAGTTTGTAAGTTTGTAACTGTATCTCATGGTGATTCATTAAAAAATAAATAAATAAATAAAAATAAATTTAAAAAAAAAAGCAGGTGCAGAGTGATAATACAACAGGTAGGGCACTTGCCTTGGACTCCATCTCCAACACCCCATATGGTCCTTTGAACACTGCCCTCGGTGGTTTCTAAGTGCAGAGTCAGGAATAACCCCTGAGCACTGCCAGGTGTGGCCCAAAAACAAAAAATGGAGAAGAAAGAGGGGACTCCCCTAAAATATCACATCCTCACCCCACTCAGTTTTGTGACCTGGCTTAGCAAGCCATAGGGATGAGTACTAGCACTTGGAGTTAAGATTAATGCATTTATTGAGTGCCTAGCTGCAGGCTCTGTGTGCTTGTGGTGGCATTGCTAATCCGTTATGAGCGTGAGCATCGTACCAGAGCCTCCTGGGGCCTCCCTAGGCGGCCTTGCCAGCTGCCACTGGGGGCTCCAGCCTGCCAATGCTGTGGGTTTCCCTTCCCCTGTGTGCCTGCCCGCACACAACTCAGCCCCCAATGTACAAAACCATTATCACGCTGCATCACACACGCAATAGTGGCCGTTCATCCACCTTGTCCAAGGGGGTCTGGCTGTCACGGAACTTCTCTTCCAATCAAGCATTAGCAAGCGCTGAACCGACACTTTGTTTGGGTCAGATTCTCTATGTAAATATAATTGCAAACCAGAAATCACTTGTCAGATGCCGTGTCTGGACTTTTTTCATTTGGCAGACAGTGATCGTTCTTATGTTTGGACTAGATGCCCAGAGGAGCTAGGGTGCTGGAGGAGGGGATGCAGGACCCGCAGTCTGAGGGCTTGTTGGGGGCCACTGTTCCTGGCTTAGGATTTGCTCAGGTGTTTGAGTTGGGGGTCTTCTTTTGAAGGCTGGGAAAGCTAGACCTTGAGAACAATCACTTCCTTTATGAAAAGTCATGTTGAAAATCCCAGCACATCGATGTTTTTAGGACATTTCAAGGAAGAGTTACATATTTTCAAAGACTGCTTCTTAGAAGCTAGAGCAATAGTCCAGTGGTTAGGGTGTCAGCATTGCACACTGATCCCCAGTACCATATCCCTGTCATATGGTTCTCTGAATCCTGCCAGTAGTAATCCCGGAGCACAGAACCAGTCCTGAGCACCCCACCCCTCCCCGTCTCATGGACCAAAACGACAAAAAGGAAAAAAAAGAGTGCTTCTTCAACTGAGTCAGGCGCTGCATTTCCATACTATTTGAATGTATTCATGTTCTGCCCATTATTATAAGAAAAGCTGTGTCCTTTAGTTTCCTCTGCGTGTGACACAGTCAGCTGGCAACGGAGGCTGCTGGGAGAAGCTGTCGGAAGTTCTTTGTGGAAGTCTTTGCTCAGTTTCCCCTCCTGCCTTCTGACTAGCAAGTCTCATCGGAGGCTATGAGAATCTAGTTTTTGCCTTTCTAAGGACAAGAAATCTATTTCAACAGCCCATATTGAAGGTCACCCCCAGACACCCCCTGGGGTAGTAATGAACAGATCTAGCTGGTGTCCCAGTCCTGGAACCTCAAATTCCCTCTGGCGGCATTAGCTCCTCAGACGACATTCTCTCCCCTGGCATCGCTTCACTCCTGACAGGTCTCCTGTCCGGCCTCCGTCTACACAGGTGACAGTGCGGCATGTCTGAGCTACGCTGTGCTGGAGGCGTCTTAGGTTGGCTAGCTTGAGTGTTTTTCAGTTTGAGAATGCTGTCCAGAGTCAAAGAGGATGACCAAGAGGACGAGCTCTCGCTTCCCCAGGCAGGCCTGTGCTCAGATGAGCCTCTACCCCGGAAAGAGGCCCTCGGGTGTGAATGACTCCCAAACCCCTATTTTTGTGTAGCACTGTAGCACTGTTGTCCCAGTGTTCACCCATTTGCTTCAGCGGGCACCAGTAATGTCTCCATTATGAGACTTGTTATTACTGTTTCTTGCATATCGAATATTCCACAGGTAGCTTGCCAGGCTCTCCCGTGTAGGTGGGATACTCTCAGTAGCTTGCCAGGCTGTCTGAGAGGAATAGAGGAATCGAACCCGGGTCGGCCGCATGCAAGGCAAACGCCCTACCTGCTGTGCTAGCGCTCCAGTCCATTTTTGTGTAAGGCACGTTAAATTGTCTAGGTAGAAGCACCTGCCCCACAAACAACAGCACTTAGACCCCCACTGCTGACAAGCACTCTGGTGTGCTCCCTCGTCCAGTGTCACCCCAGGACTGTGTGATGGGGTGAGATTTCCAAAATAATGATGCAGAGGAAAACAAAAGGCTACAGGGCAAGGACCGAGCATCAGAGATTCAGGCGGGAGATGAGAGGTGGCAACTTTAAGGGGCTCAGCGTTCAGAGGAGGAGGACTGTCCCCTACCAGTAACCAGTGCTAGAACATGTGCCACACGGGTCCTGGAGAAGACTCATGTGAGGGAGCACGATGGGTCTGCTAGGGTTGGGGGGACCCAGAGCATCCCGAAGGAGACAGTTGCCCTAGACCAGTGGGTCTGAAATGGCATATTTGGATTTTAGTTCATTCTTTGGTGGTGGTGGGGAGGGGTGTGTGTGTACATACTCAGACCTTACTGCTTTTTTTTTTTTTGCTTTTTGGGTCACACTGGTGATGCACAGGGGTCACTCCTGGCTCATGTACAGGAATCACTCCTGGTGGTGCTCAGGAGACCATATGGGATGCTGGGAATCAAACCCGGGTTTGCCGCATGCAAGGCAAGCACCCTATCCGCTGTACTATTGCTCCAGCCCCTCAGACTTTACTCCTGGCTCTGCACTAGAATCAGGCAAGGGTCAGTATCATCTGGTGACATCATCCCCTGGCGGCACTCAGGGGACCAGATGGGATGCCGGAGATCAAACCAGGATTGGCTGCATGCTAGGCAAAGGCCCTACCCGCTATGCTATTACTCCAGCCCAGAGGCGGTGGAGTTGGGATTCCAGGTGTAAGGAGAGTGAGAAGGACACCCAAGCAAAAGCACAGGAAAGTTTAATAACTTGGAACCTAAGGCAAGAGAAAGCAAGATTTGGCTTCTCCTCCTTCCCCAATATTGCCAGAAGAACATTGAAATCCTTTCTGCTTTCCAGTTCTACTGTCAGGGTCCCACCTCCCCCAGGGGACGGAGGAAAATAGAACTTGAAGGGGTAGCGGTGGGCTTGACATTCATGCAGTATGATCAGAGAGGGTCTTTTTGACAATATGACATCTCAAGTCAGGAGAGCAGCTCTGTAACTCTCTGGGGGAAGGAAGAGAGAGCAGCAAAGTGCAAAAATTCAAAGGGAGGAGCTAGTGGGACTGAGGGGAAATGATGAGGATGAAGTAAAGACATGTCCTAGAGTGATGGAGATCAGGTGACATAAGGTTGTGGGTTTGCACATTTGTCCACATGAGGTAAAAAGTCAGGAAGGTTTTGAAAACAATGATTTTACTGAATTCGAGTTATCTATACAGTTATCTGATGGTACAGGTGAGAATGGAGGTGTGAGATCAGTTGGGAAATCACTGAAGTAACCAGGCAACAGATGATGGGGGTTTGGTGCATATCAAAGCAGTGGCAGGAAGCAGTGAGTTCCGGTGTATTTTGACGGTAAGCTGTGTCATTTCCTAATTCACTGCATGAAAGGCAAGAAAGAAGGAAGGAAATCAAGAGTGGTTCCCGTGTTGAATGTGGAGTGTCTATTGACCAATCAACAGAGAGATCAAGCTGTAAGCTGAAGAGATAGAATTTGGGGAGAGAAATCTGATCTGGAGATTGAATTTTGGGAGTCACCATATTCCTTCAGACTGATGAGGTCAGTGAGGAGCACTTAAAGGAGAGGCCCTGAACCCTAGGCCATCCCAGTATTTGGGGTGAGAAGGATATGAGATGGTCAGTTAGGAAAAGATCAAAGGGAGAATGCACATCCACCCAGAGGAGTGGGTCAAAAGGTTGCATGACCTTCTCCATCAGAAGGGGCTGCTGGTGGCACTTACAAGACTAAGGTTGAGAATGACTCACTGGATTTAGCAACTGGATGAGATTCAGCTGTTCCAAGAGAGTGCGGCAAAAATCACTGGGTGTGAGTTCCAGGAAGGAGGAGAGGAAAGGCATTGGTGAGAGCAATTGGATGGTCCATAGAATGTTCTGGTGAAAGGGAGTCGAGAGCTAGAGCAATGTCTGAAGTGGACTGAGAGATAAAGGAAAATATATCTGTGGTTACTTGGCTTCTTCACCCAGAAATTACAGGGCAGCCATAGTGGAGGTTTTGCCAGGCAAATAAATTGGAGGGAGTCAGGATGTGTGCAAGGGAGCTTCATAGTGAACTGTGAAATTTACATGGAGGAGGGAAAAAAGGACATTGAAGGGACTGGTCCTAATTAGAAGTATGGCCAGTGTGTTTGAAAGAAGAGGGAACTGGAAAGAGAGAGCACAGTTGTTGGAGTGTGACGCTAGAAATGGTAACAATTGAGGGCTGCAACTGGTGTCCCTGGCTCCAGGGTAGGAATGAAGGAATAGGTGGGTGAGAAGGAGGTCATTGGTGGAGACTTGGTCATAGAACTGAAAGCTGGGTCCTAGAGAGCTCCCCAAATTTTATAGGTCAAAACCTAACCTTCAATGTGATGGCACTTGGGAGGTGGGGTCTTGGCAGGTGATTTCGCTATGAAGATAAAACCCTAAGGAATGGGATTGATGCCTTTTTTTAAAAAAAAAAAGAGACCTGAAAGCATCTCTCATCCCTTTCTACTATGTGAGAACACAAAGAAAAGACCCAGCTATGCACTAGAAAGAGGGTGCTCGCCAGACATGGAATTTTTTTTCTTTTTTTCTTTTGAGTCACACCAGGCCATGCACAGGGGTCACTCTTGGCTCTGCATCAGGAATTACCCTGGCGGTACGCAGGGGACTATATGGGATACTGGGAATCGATCCCTGGTCGGCTGAGTGCAAGGCAAACGCCCTACCAGCTGTGCTATCCCTCCAGCCCCCAGACATGGAATCTTAAACGTGCCTTGATCTTGGACGTTCCAGCTTTAGCTGTCCCAGAAACCACCCACTCGGTTTACAGTTTTCCATTATAGCAGCCTGGATGGACTAAGACCCTTAGACAAGGGGAGGGTCTGCAAACAGTCACCTACACAAGATAAAGCTGGGGAGCTGAAAGTCTGCAAGGATCAAGAAGGCACTGGGCTCTGCAGGTGGGTCGAGTCTGACAACATTCCATGGGGAGACACAACTGCGTGGTTTTTCAGGCAGGATGAGCATGATATGAAAATAGCCATGAAAAATCAAGACAACGCTAAGCCTTGCCTGGAGCCCAGGGTCTGGGAGCTGGAGAGAGAACAGTCCCCACTTGGGATTGCAAGAGAAGTGACGTTTCCCCTGGAGCACTGTCAGAGCCTCCCAGTCAGCACCCCAGATTTCCACTTACCTAAGTTGCTTGAGAAATGGTTCTTTCTGAACCCACATTGGATACCGTGAAAAAATTAAATCATGTCTTGATTACCATTTGCCTAACATTAGAATAGTTTTTCTCCTCCGTTGCTTCGTAGGTATATGTTTGCTATGTCCAGAGCCTTGTATTTTAAAATGACCTTTAAAAAGTTTTGTTTAAAGAAACATGCAATTCTTTTCATGGCAAGGTTTTATCCAAGGGAAACTTGCTAAATATGCTCAATTTTCTTTGCCTATTTTTTTCACCAGAGTTAGCAGATGACCCTTTATAAGCACATCAACTGGCATCTACTGAGGTGGTTTCAGGAGAAGGCATCCCTTCAGACAGTTGGCACCCCCTTAACAAGATAGGAAGATGGATTGGAGGTACCACCCAGGGGAGAGCACAAGTCCAGCACTGTGCGGCCCTAAGTGTCACCCCCAGCTCCACATAGCCAACCGCTCCCATGCCCCAACAACTCTGGTACCAAAATTGATGGAAATGGGCCCCAGGCTCTGAGAAGGTGTGGCCCTAATAAAAATATGTCAAAAAAAAGGGGAAAATAGAAAAAGAAGATGTAAAGAAAGAGGAGTGATACTTGAGCTCAAAACCAGCAACAAGCCCTGAGAAACACTGGATGTAGCCCTAAAACAAAGCAAAAAACCAAAGAAATAAGATGAGGTGGAGGGGAAGAGGAGGAGGAAGATGATGATGATGATGATGATAATGATGAGAAGAAGAAGAAGAAGAAGAAGAAGGAGGAGGAGGAGGGAGGAGGAGGAGGAGGAGGGAG